>NC_091148.1:13268133-13868133 GCF_041381155.1 Argopecten irradians | reverse complement strand
GTATATCCAGTACGGAGATGAAACGCTTTCCTTCGCCACAATATCCTCGCCCGTGTGAACGACCACTCAACACATCAGAGGGTCAAATTGAAGGCCCATTATGTTCAGATCAGAAGAAAGGGTTGGCATCTAAAACAGTTCTTTCGGATGAAAAGGTTTTGAAAACTGAACCAAAGGATTTAGTGAAAGGCGACTTTTAAAATGTAGACGAGCATTCAGGTGTTTCACGACAACAACAGGAATACAGCTCGGAGGCAATACCTTTAAAACAAGAACCATAGAAGACTGATCTTGACCTGTACAATTTCGAGATCAGGGAAACAGCAACAAATATTCATGTAAATGGAGGCTTTAAAGATAGGTCGGTAAGTCCATTTGTGTTGTTCAGTTCAATTCGTTATTATATTGAACTATTTGTTTCATAAGTGGTCTTCACCTTATACAGGAAGCACCTAATATATCTAACTTTATTGTGTCCTTTGGGAGAGATGACTACGTACACGAAAATAATTCTGACAGCTTTTTAAAACTGTTTCGTCCCCAGTCAAGATTCTGGCAGCAGCAATGGGATTTGTCAATTCCAAAGGTCACCAGAACGTGACCCCTTATAGAATGTTGTTTGACCCTCCTATCCAATCAACGATAATAAGGATCAGTATGTTAATCATATTTGGAATTCTTGCCCTTTTTATAGTGTTTGTTTTGTTTGTTTGTTTGTTTGTTTGTTTGTTTGATTAATTAACGTCCTATCAACAGCTATGGTCATGTAAGGACGGCCTTCCATGTATACGGTGTGTTGCGTGTATGTTGTGCGAGGTGCGTGTTGTGGGAGACTGCGGTATACTCATGTTGTGTCTTTTTGTATAGTGGAACTGTTGCCCTTTTTATAGTGCTATATCACTGAAGCATGCCGCCGAAGACACCAAGCAACACACCCCACCCGGTCACTGATTAAATTGAACACGAGCAAACACGTATATATCGCACCTCGCACAACATACACGCAACACACCGCATACATGGGAGGCCGTCCTTACATGACCATAGCTGTAAATAGGACGTTAATTAATCAAACAAACAAACAAACAAACACACATATGTATAGAAACTGATATTAACGCTATATACATTCTACTTGTTTAATTGTTTGCAAAAATTCTTCACCGCTAGTATGTTCTTTGAACCAAAAAGAATATATCCTTATTCCCTGTAATCGGTTTTCTCACCCATTTCTCTGGAAGATTTCATGATTTGTTTTTGTTCTCTTTATACCAAATTCTTTGGGAAAATAACATAATTCAACTTCCCTCTCCCTTTTTTGGCAGGGAACACACAATAACAGCGATGTCATTCCATCAAAGTTGTCGGAGCATGCGCAGACCATTCAGTGTACGGAAGAATACATAAACGGGACGAAGATACTAAATCACAGAAAGGCAATTTTCTGGGAAAGGAAGGTTTATATGTCTATTCAAGAAATTATAATAAGCAAAATACACAAACCGAAAAGTCAACCTGTGAAACGTTTTAATATAGAAATATTAGTAAGATTTACCTGAAATATTTAAAGAACCAGATGTTTCAGCCCATATCACAATCTCATTTGAAGGCTGACAACAATACGTAATAAGAGTTACCAGTTTTCCTGGATATCCACATTATTCAAAACATGGTGTAATAGCAAGTATTTACACCCACTTGCTACTTCTACTAAATGTAAGCTAACCAAAGCAAAGTGAAGTGTATGGTGGCGTAACAGACACCCATAACGTGACCATTATAACGTCACTTATGTTGACGTGGTTACGTCAACTGATCACCGTCAAAATAACAGTTCCATCTTTTCGATTAAATCGTCATTGATAAACAGTTTTCCTTGTCTAACTTTAAAAAAAGTTAATGTAAAACCCCCAAAATGAGTTAATAATGTAAATATAAGCATTAAACTATCTTCCTATGTCATCTATGGTCTATATATTTACATTCCATGTTACATTCACCTATATATCACTAGTATACCAAATTATAGTATATGCGAGTATGTCTGCAATTTACAGTGATGAGTTCTCTGTGTAGGAATACAAACAATGTAAACACAAACATAGCCGCCAGTAAACAATAAACAAAGCTAGTAGCCTATCATTACAAAGGATTTGTATTCGAAATAATTAAACTTTGAAATCAAAATGTTGGTATTAATGAAAATTAAATGAAAATCAAGACGAAAACATTTAAAATCGCAGTAATTGATATTTGGACGCTTAAATATTAATATACCAAATTAATTCAAACGTCATAAAAACGTCGTCCAGCGTCTTAGAACGTCGTCTGTTACTGTGTCCGGAAAATTAGGAAATTAAAATCACTTTGATTGAAGACAGTAAGGCAACTCAAGGAAAAATACAGCATGGGGCTTAAGAGTTTTTCAAGGTACCTGGTAAGCTTTTGACTGTTTGAAGTAGAATTATACCGTGTAATTTCGATATAAACTCAGCTTACACTAATGGAATTTTCAACTTAATTTAGGAACAATCACATCGTTTGAGCTTTACACAGCATGAAAATGTATTCAGCAATACTGATTCCGGAGTGACTGCTTCCGAGAATAGAAATTAAATTGTAGTGTTGTGAATTGATGATTAAAGGGGAATAACCCTTACATACCCAACATCACTGCGAACGTCTTGGGGGAGGCCCTCGGCGTGGTATTATGCTGAAGCTAGGCTAGACCGAAGAAAAACGACGACAGCTCTAATGAGAACAAACTTTATCACAATAACTCTTTGATTAATATCGACAGATATCTGACAAACTAATACAAACATAAAGAGTTCATAGAAGCGAAACCAGGCACACTCAATCCTACAAAACTATCATAGAAAAGTCAACAGCCCTGGCAGAGAGAATGCTTGAGCTATCAATGACCATCCAATGCAACATGGGTAAGGCCCTGTTTGCAAACAAGGAGTGGGATCTGACGGAGCAGTTCTGCCTGATTCCTCTACCGGAAAATGTTCCCCGCGCTCAGTGAAGGCTGAACGAGCTGTGCAGGAGGCAGACGGAATATCACACATCGCAGCAGCATTGAAGGATCTTCTCCGGGATCGGGTTAAGGAACATGTATTTCTCCCATATCTATTGTTTTGTTTCAGTAAGAGGGTTTTGTAAATAATTTGTGCGTTATCAATTTTATTGTTTGGGTAAGAGAGTTTTATAAATAATTTGTACATTATCAATTTTGTTGTTTGAGTTAGAGAGTTTTGGGAAAAAATTGCGCGTTATCAATTTTATTGTTTGGGTAAGAGGTTTTTGTAAATAATTTGTGCGATATCAATTTTGTTGTTTCAGTAAGAGGGTTTTGTAAATAATTTGTGCATTATCAATTTTGTTGATTGGGTAAGAGGGTTTTGTAAATAATTTGTACATTATAATTTGTGTTGTTTCATTAAGAGGGTTTTGTAAATAATTTGTGCATTTTCAATTATGTTGTTTCAGAAAGAGGGTTTTGTAAATGATTTGTGCATTATCAATTTTGTTGTTTGGGTAAGAGGGTTTTGTAAATAATTTGTACATTATAATTTGTGTTGTTTCATTAAGAGGGTTTTGAAAATAATTTGTGCATTTTCAATTATGCTGTTTCAGAAAGAGGGTTTTGTAAATAATTTGAGCATTATCATTTGTGTTGTTTCAGTAAGAGGGTTTTATAAATAGTTTGTGTGTTATCAATTTTTTTTCAGTAACGGTGTTTTGTAAATAATTTGTGCATTACTTTGAAGGAAGTTTTTTAATAAACGGAACTGGTTCCAAGTTCCGTTTTACTTAAACGGAACTCGGAAATTGGAATTGATTAAAAAACTAAATGAAAGTGGATTCATCACTAGTAACCCTTTGAAAAAGACAACAGGCAGCATATTTTATATGTCCAAAGCACATTGATTGATGTTATCTAAAATGATAGAAAATTTCCTTAAACGGAACTCGGAATTAGTTGGGAGTTCCGTTTTACTAAAACGGAATATGGAAATGCGAGTTGATCGAAAACTAAATTCAAGTGGATTCATCACTGGTAACGAGTGGTAACCCATGGAAAAAGACAACAGGAAACATTTCTCGTATGTCCAGTGCACATTGACTGATGTTATCTTGAATGTTGAAAATTGTCTATAAACGGAACTCGGAAATGGGAATTAATTGATAACGTATTAAAACTGACTTCATCACAAATTAACCATGACAAAAAACAACAGACAACATTTGTTATATGTTCCAATCACATCAAATGAATTTCTTTATTTTGATTCTAAAAACATAATCCTTAAACGGAACTCGGAACCAACTTCAGCCTCCCTGAGCAAAAGACACATAGAAACGTGTACGTATGTACTACAAAACACCAGAACAACATTTTGAAATAGACAGGTAATTATATTTATCAGTTTATATGCTGATACTTTATTGAGATGATCACAGCCAGAAATCACTTCATTGATATATAGCTAGTCTCCTTCTTTGAAACCATCTACATTATGTAGTTCCACTTTCTGCTTTACCTAGGAGTCAGTGATCACATGGGCTAATATTTTAATGACGACAGGTTTCCTCGATCTACTAGGGGTTACTATCACTATCATAATATCCATTCCCGGAATATGAAATAGCTCATGTGTTCGAGAACAAATGAGACAGGGAGTTTGGTCATTTGATTAGAACAATCGAATGGCGGTACACTGTTTGGCTTTGAAGCTGACCTTCGCTCTCTGTAAATCTTCTAAGATATAGTCGTTGTAGGCTTTTTTTACTATGACATAGTTTAGGGGTGGCTACAACGAAAATGAAAGTAACCCCTACAAGATCGGTGGTGTAACAGGACAGTCCATTCAATGTTTACACGATAACTCTTTCGCTGATTGACGAAAGCCTATAATTGCGTAGAATAAAACGAATTAGGTTTTGATAATTAAGCATTTGTATTTAAATCAATTGTCTGAATTATATATCTATGGGATGTAGAGGATCTTAAATGAGTGAATGACGGTTCATTGCATGTGGAATTTGAAGAAAGTTCTTTATCTTAATGGGCCAAAAATGAAACTTAGAAACAAGTTCAAGAAGAAAAAAGCCACGTCAGATGAACACTAAAACATTTATCACAAAACTGCAACATCCTACATTTCAAATAATCATAACATCAAAATGATGGACAGATTAAACAGATTTAAGGACAGATGCAGTATGGCATTATCTCTATATTCTGAATTTTCATATCAATCGATTAAAGCAAGCTTGCTGAAGGAAAGCACCAACATTTAACACAGACAAATATGACTACATGTTCATATGATTTAAATTGCCAAAATTCAATCATGTTAGGTAAGCATAACAGGCCTTTTCTGCCAACGGGAAAACACTGTGTAACAGTTTTTTGTTTGTTTGGTTTTTTAAATTCTATTATTATTACTTACAATATATTTATCATTGGCTTCGTAGGTAAAATATGTGTTCTCGTTTAAATATCACATACAGTGTATATAACAATATTTTAAAACAAGAGACCCAGAGGGCCTGTATAGCTCACCTGGTTTGTAATGCCAAGTAATGTTCTGAATACAGGATCATTGTTTCATTTCTGAAGGAATTTAAAGATTTACCTGTAAATTCCCAATCGTGCCCTACTCTTTCTGCTCCAGGGGGTCAGATTTATACAAACTCTGGTCCCCTTCTCCAAGGACGTTTCTGGCCAAATTTGCTAACAATACATGCAGAACTCTATGACTAGTAGCGATTTAAAGGATTTACCTCTATTTCCCCTATTGGGCCCCGCTCCTCCTGCTCCCAAGGGGTCAAAGCAAAAATTTATTCAAACTCTAGATCTGTTCCCCTTCCCCCAAGGATGTATCTGTCCAAATTTGGTTAGAATCCATGCAGAACTCTATGACTAGTAGCGATTTAAAGGATTTAAACCCCTTTTCCCCCTATTGGGCCCAGCCCCTCCTATCCCCGGGGGGTAGAGCCAATTTTTTTTCAAACTCTGTTCCCCTTCCCACAAGGATGTATATGGCCAAATTTTGTAAGAATACATGCAGAACTCTATGACTAGTAATTAAATAGGATTAACCTCTTTTTCCCCTATTGGGCCCTGCCTCTCCTGGCCCCAGGGGGTCAGAGCCAAAATTTATACAAACTCTGTTTCCCTTCCCCAAGGATATTTCTGGCCAAATTTGGTTAGAATCCATGAAGAACTCTATGATAAGTAGCGAATTAAAGGATTTACCACTATTTCCCAGAATGGGCCATGCCCCTCCTGGCCCCAGGGGGTCAGAGCCAAAATTATACAAACTCTGTTTTCCTTTCCCCAACGATGTTTCTGGCCAAATTTGGTTAGAATCCATGCAGAACTATATGACTAGTAGCGATTTAAAGGGTTTACCTCTATTTCCCCTATTGGGCCCCGCCTCTCCTGCCCCCAGAGGAGTCAGAGCCAAAATTTATACAATTTCTGTTCCCCTTCCCCCAGGATGTTTCTGGCCAAATTTGGTTATAATCCATGCGGACGGGCGACGGACGCCGCGCCATGACATTCGGGCCAGGTGAGCTAATAAAAAAGCTAACCGAATTTTATAACATATATGTATAATTCATTTTTCACACAAAAAAATACGGGCATCCACTTGAAGCGTCATGATATACACGTGCATATCGAAAGATCTCCAATACTTTTAAATGACATACGTATCAAATTTCTAGTAAACTTTTCTGTCATAATTTGCTTGCCCCTGTGTTTTGGCTGAAGTGACGAAGAATGCATTTTACAGTCTAGAAATAGCCGTTGAGTCATCTCGGTTTTACTCTGTCGACACCAAAATAAAACTTGGATTGTAAGATAGTGGGCGTGTATTCTGTTTATCCTGCAACTTTTTCATTATACAAACAGTAGATGGTATTCAAAACGAAAGCAAATTGCCTGTTATTTACATGATTTCGCTCAAAGCGAAACGCTTCTTTAATGATCAAGAAAAGATGCATTCACTAAACCGAATGAATGTGTACTCCTTTTTACTACCGTGGGAAATATGTAAGGGACGTCATTCCGGTGATTGTGACGTCACTGTTTGGCGGGACTGACTGCCGTTTCATTCACTCTTACTAAAAGTGACGTCACTGGAATGTTCGGGATCAAGTCATCAAATTTAGAAATTGAATCAAACGAAAGAAATTTAACATTTATGTACTGACATCGTAATATTTTCCTATTGCAACTATTGCAAGAAATTCTTATTATCCAGTATCGAGTTCTGTGCCCGACTTATGTCGATATTAGTGCTGAAAATGCATTGTTTCTTTATATTGTTCCTCATCTTTAGTTGACTTTAAATTCGTAAAGTGAACTTAACCCGCGAAGGGCGTCAGAACGCTTGTTTTCAATGGAAATAAACACCGTAGTGATACAGACCTTCCAAGTATGGCAACAGTGAATATTTGCATCAGGGAAATAGGCACACACATGTCGATTTTCTCCAAAAGTAAGTAAGTTACACTAGATTAATTTTGCTGGAACACTTAATAATCGTTCTGATTTCAGAACAATTGGAATTATGAAGATACCTCCTACAGTATTTCTTATATGAATTTAAGGCAAATCCTCAGAAGAGCGCAGCTACATATAAAAATGTAAATATAGTTAGGATTATAAATTCAGATTGAGATTAAAACTGTTTAAACTTGTAGTCCGATCATTGATTTTTAATTAAATGCTATTCTTCAATACTTGTGTCTAGCAGTCGTCATATATAGGTTAGAAAGAAATATTCAACTAGATTATTTCAATTTTTTTCGACCTTGTTTCTCTCCAATGCGGAAAACTTTGCAACATGCCATGTATCAAAAATGCGCGGGAATATGTGGCGTCATCTTTAGCACCAAGCCTCCTGGCGTCACGGCTGACGGTGCCGTGCGCTTGACAACACACAGACAGTGTATTATTTGACCAGTACATTTATTGTGTCGTTCTTATCCTTGTGTAGTTATTTAAAACTACTTAAAGTAATTTCAAAGTGTATCCTGGTGATACGTTTTGCCTACAGAAAAAATAAAATCTCGTCGTGCTGATAACGAGAATTAAAACATGGCTGCCTGCATGGAGGCGCGAGACTTTTTCCGCGGGACACGATTTCAAAGTCCAAGGGGTACTGGAATGTATTGGATTCTATATGCTCACACACGTGTTATTGTTGGTAGAGCTTCGCTCTACGCGGCCTTCGGCCGCGCAGAGAGCTGCGCTCTTATTATTATTGTTATATACAATGTAAGTTAATTATTGTGAAAACATGTATAGTGTATATGATTATTAATCACCTATATTGAAGACAAATATCTTAAACGTTGTCATAGTATCGATATGTTACCAAATTCAATTCAATAACATTGGTGAATTTTCATCTTTCATCCAGATCAGAGCACAGGGACATATGCTAGAATTTTATTTGACCCCACTCTTTGATACAAAAGCGCCAAGACCATCCCAATTTACGGAACACAAATATTTCAAATAAGATTTATTTACTAAAATACCATATTGTATGCATGCCTGTCCCCTGCCAGATAAAATATAATAAGTCTTGCATTGTGATATACTTTCACATACCCTTCATAGAGGAAGAACAATTTCTGCATTTTCGCTTTTTATTACTTATTTCAATAACACATAAATGATAAAAATGCATCCGGACAATACATTTGATGCCAATAGAATATCATTGAATATATAAGTAGAAAATTAACATGTATCAATGATTGATTTATGACTGGTATTCATCCTTAGAATATCATCACTGCTTCCTGATCATAACAAACTCCCGTCTCGAACAAATTTGAATCTGCTGCAGATGAATAGCCAATGAATCACTATTATCATATGCATATAAAGATGATGTGTTTAAACTAAAAATTAAATATTGAATTAAAGTGACAGAATCTTCTAACGATGACCTTGTAATATCCTTTGGACTCTTATTTACAGGTACTTCAAGTACATCCAATATGTATACATAATCAAAACTTAGAAATCAGTTGCCTATTTACAATATACAATATTATCATTGTAAATATTTCTTATAGTACAATATACAACATTGTCATTTTAATTATTTCTTCTGATGCGTTATTTAAAGGTTATTTAAATGTAAATAACAATTTTGATATCGAACCCTTTATCAGCCCTTGTGCTGACATCATGTCAAGGGCTGATAAAGGGTGCGATAACAAATTGTTATATCATAACATATAACGTATTAGGAAAAACAAAGAATAATAATATTTTGAACAATTTCAAAATTTACTTCACAATGAAATTCACAATGATATTCCACTGATAACAATAAGGTCATTATAATGTTGCAATAATTCCAATATATAATTTACCAACACTAAATCCCCGGTAAGTGAACGATTTTAATTCCCGACTTTTTAAAAAAATAGTAGAAAAGTGGAAAATATAGGGTCGGGATAAGAAAAAAAATAAGGATCGGGCGGGTTACCCTAAACAGACATGTTTTGTTTTGTTTTTGGCCTTATATCCAAAATGTTTCCTTTTTGGTTTAAAATATGAATGTCGATGCTTTATTTTCGGTGATGTAGATAAAACTCGTTACGACCTGATCCTATATTTGAGAATCAAAGTGCCAAGGCCACTCATAGATGCTGTGAATGAAGGACTCAAACAAAGGAATAAAGAAATTAGTTTTTCATTTAAATATAGAATTTAGTATACTAAGTGTGCATTGTCGAATTTCGCAGTTTAACCAAATAAATTATGCTAACTGTTTTTATTTTATGAAATTTAATTTTTTTCAAGAACAATATGTTGAATAACTCATTTTCCTGAAATAACTAATAAATTTTATATCTAAATTATTTCTGAAATAACGAATTCAACACCAATGAAACCGTTCAGAATCTGAGTATCATTTTTTATAATTCTTTATTGATTACTAAATTATAAATTTCATCAATGTCTCTTCAAAGAAAAAAAAATAAGTAAAAAATTTTAATATCCAATTAACATTGAAGAATATTTTCGGAAAAATATAACATTAGAAATATTACTATTTCCGGATATGTATTGGTTTCCTTTTTAGAAAACTAACATGGGTTGCTTTTGACTAATAAATCATAGCCATTTTTAAACATACAAAAAATAAAATGTTCATTATTCCATTACGTATATCACTCGGATTTCTGTAAAATTTACAAGAATGCTAGCCGTTAACATCAAGAAAACTTCATGTTATGTATCGGACTTTAGCAAGTCTTCGTAAGCCTAACAGTAACTGGTTGGCGAGATATTATCATGCAGAACATTTTATCGTGAGTTTTGCTTTGCCGACTTTTGACTTACAATAAAACATGGCCATATACTTTTGCCAAGTAAAAGGTACATTATTTGGTTACCTATAACACTCAAATTTCTTTTGAATTCATAAGAACCCTAACATCAAGAACACTTCATGCAATACATAGAACTTTAGCAAGTCTTCATAAGGCTACCGTACGTTACACGGCAATATGAGTTCATTTGTCAATAAAAGTTGCTCGTACATATATAGATCTATATAATCGTTATATTCTGTAAGTTTATGTTGATAAATTTTGTACTTTTTCCCTTTCAATATAACGCAGTTGTCGATAAACAAAAGACATATCTCCCAGTGACAGATCAATTAACCTTTACTGCGCAATAATATCATCAGATATAGTTCAATGCAACCAACACAAAAAAAACTGCATAAGCCTTATAACAACTTTCTTTTGCAGTTAACTTCCTAACATTTGATTACAATAATCGATCTGTAGCATGAATTACGTAATATTTAAATAAACATACACAATCCAAAATCCACCGAAAGTCTGTCGCAGAGGAAGAGAGCGAAGAAGGTGTTGTTCGTGATTTTCGAGAGACTACTGATCTCGGAGTAATACAAATATCATAGAGTCCCAACTGAACACTTAAAACACTCCATCCATGGTCTATATGTATGTACAAATTCAATGTCTGTGGTTTTGAGTATTATTTTTTTTTTTTTTTATACCATCAAGTATTACGTGAAATGAACAAAACAACTTTTAATTTTCATTGCCGAGTGGTTTCATTGCTATGATGTGCACAGTTTCTTCTAGCGTACCTAAGAATGCTGTTTCACAGCATCAAAAAGTCAAATCATCATGAAACAGATGTATTTCCGATTTCTGTGACCGTGATCTTTTTCAATTCATCTAAACAATTGTTATATATACCAGCTATTTCGAAACATTCAAATTTTTATTCGCTGCCCAACTTATCGTCTGCACCAAAAAACTGAATTGAAGCGGTAACACTTAAGTCCGGAATGAAAACCCGGATTACGTGACATCAGTCCGGGTAATTATACATATCAGCCCGGGCTGATAACTCATATCGGCCTGGGCTGATATCAAATTATGACGTCATGGCCCTGAGTTGACCGCGCGGATAACACAGTTCTCACATGGGCAAAGCGTTAATTATCAAAGACAACATTATAATTTTTTTTAAACAGTTTTCCTATGATACACAATATACAACAACATTATCATTGTAAATATTTCTTAAAGTGCAATATACAACATTATCATTGTAAATATTTCTTAAAGTGCAATATACAACATTATCATTGTAAATATTTCTTAAAGTGCAATATACAACATTATCATTGTAAATATTTCTTAAAGTGCAATATACAACATTATCATTGTAAATATTTCTTAAAGTGCAATACACAACTTTATCATTGTTAATATTTCTTGTGATACAAATACACCATAATTCTTAACAACAGTTTGTTTATCTTTTTTCTCCTTTTCAAAAAAAGTGTTTTCAATAATCACGAAAAATTGTGAACTTAAAAACTTCAAATCTTAGAAGGAATTATCAAACTAAAAATGTTTTTACACGACTTTGTTCCATCTACTATACAGATTCACCTAGATGGATAAATTGTTTTTTTGTATCTGACCGGCGAAAGAATAACTTCAAACAACGTTCACTATATATACTGACTTAGTTTTACGTCGCTGAACTTTTGATCAGAGTGCATATTTCAACTATAATGAATATCATTGCAAATATTTCTTATAATACAATATACAACATCATCATTACAAATATATCAACACATTTTCATAAAAGTTGATTTGAACAATAATTCAAATCTAAGAAAAAAATATAGATTTGAATTATGAAAATAAATAATGTATTTAGAAGACTTTGTCTAAATGCTACATAGACTTAGACAAAGGGATAAAATGGAGGTATGCACGGCACCTTATCCCTAACGCAGGAATGTCACAATAAAAACACTTCATAACAAGAGAACCCAGAGGGATTTTGGTATCCACCAAAACAGATCTACATCTGACAGTGGAAAGAGGGATATTTTCTCTGTTTTTCAAACTCCAGTTTATAGTTAGCAAAATCCCAGATGGCTGCCGCCTGCAGGCCATCTTGTGACTAACTAGTCCCAAAATGTCATATGTACATTTAAGACCTATGTATAAATATATTTAAACACAACATATTCACACTTATACAAAACACTTTAAAAGGAAATCAAAAATATATATACTGTAGTTGTAAATACACTAATATGAACATAAACAATAAAATTTATCATATGTCACACGTTTTAACATTCAATATTTTTTCTGAATTGCCATTTTTACACATCTATTTTATCATGAAATAGTAACATTTGCGTCTAAATGAAGCGAGTATATCACGTTTTTTTATCCGACCTGCATGGAAATAGATTCGGACATTATCTATTATAAATAGTGACTGAGTTTAACGTCGTACATCCCTTCAATTTTGAATTACATTCAGAGTACATGTACATATTTTCTGTATTATTGTTGTAAGTCTGGATATGGTTATAAATATTATATTTACAGGGACTAAATCGCAGAACATTCAAGGAATTATGCTCTTAATATGTGGTAATTTCATATTTGGCTAGTGTTTTGAGAACCCAATTAGCTTTAATTTCGGAAGCGACATCAGAAAATTCTCATGATAAGAAATTGACGATATCAATTGAAATTTTATTTAAAAATCATTCATTATTGTTATTTTATCAACGGCCAAATAATGAAGCCATTTTTAGAATAAAATAAATTATAACAAGTGGCTGTTCCGACGGTACATATTGGAACCGATATAACGTAATAAGTATGTCGCAAGCGACTTTTTTGACGACGTGAATGTAAAATTGGTTAAAGTAAATATATAAGGATTGATTATTGAAAGTGAATGTATTACACATGCAAAGGAGGACTGTCAATTTGGGCCCTCTGGTGGCCATGACCGATAAGCATTATTTTTTGTTTACAGATACCCGGGAGTAAGGGCATCATGATATGACATATGATTAAGGTCAGGTCGGAGTCCCTTGTGAGTTATTGGGGATAAAACGGAGGGGCAATTTTCTGTTTTGTCAAGTTTTGTTGGAACCAAATTATAAATTTGAATGATTTTTGATGAATTATAAAGCATTTATATGTTAAAAATAAAACATTTTGGAAAATAAAACTTAGTGTCTAAAATAGGTTACGGTTACCTAATTTTATAAAATGTCAATTATGTAAGAAAAAGGTTGTTTATTTCTAACATATAAATGCACTGTAATTCATAAAATATATTTCAAAATGTTATTTGGTTCCAACAAAACTGGACAAAACAGAATATTGCCCCTTCTGTTTAACCCCCCCCCCCCCATAACTCACAAGGACTCCGACCTGACCTTAATCATATGTTATATCATGATGCCCTAACCCCCGGGTATCTGTAAACAAAAAGTAATGCTTATCGGCGATAGCCACCAGAGGGCCCAACTTGACACTCCTTCTTTGAAAACACCAAGAATGACCTTTCAAACATACAAGTTTCATTTTCTTATTGCGATTAAGACATAACAATAATCAATCCTTACTTAAGACACTATATCCCATAAAACATAATAAAATACCGCGGTATACGATTTACAGTAATACATGGTTACATGTCATTTATAACATCAATTATATTGTAATTAAAAAATGTATACACGATATATTATCATACAAAATATTATATAAATATAGCATCAGTCATAAATATAATACTTAAATGAAAGAAAGAAACAAACAAACAATAATTATCCCTATCTCCCAAAAGATAAAGATAGTTATCATATAAACAACTGAAAACTTTTCATATATTCTTTAACTCTGACATAACAGGTGGTGACGGGTAATACATTGTGGGTCAAATGGTTCCTCGCCCCTGTAAGTAGAGTATCGCGGATAAATACCGTCAATTCCGGTGCTGGTGATTTGATGTGATTGTTGTAACGTCATTCCCACCGTAATGTAGAACTAATCGACGGTTAATCGCACTTTACCCACTTCGTTTTTGTATCTCGGAATCGATTTATTCTCTGCCAACTACCTGGTCTCTGGCTATCTACGCACTCCAGATCTGCTTGGCGTTTCAATCTATTATCTTAGTCGTTATCCTGACGACAAAAAAAAAATCTAAATCAGATAGGGAATTATTTTGTCTTATTAGGAAATTAGCACAGTTAGACCAGGAGTGGAACACAGATGTTCTCACAATTGAGTGACACGTTAAGAACCACAGAAACACTACACAAATTTCTGTTGGACCCTTACAATTTTAGGCTTAAATAATCATATTAAGTAATCCTTCATAATGCAATATTAATATTTTCCTTTAATGTCTTAAAGGAATCGTTCCTTTAAGACATTATCAATTGTTACTATAGGTATTGAACTGTATTCATTTGGGCATTGTGGGTTGATGAATACCAATTGGACAATAGACACATTCAACATTAAAAGTGTTAGCCGCTTGTCACATAAATCTTCACAGACACAATTGGTTAATTACATGTCCATACCGGACGAACCGTGACAGAACCAATCAATGGTATTGTTTTTTTCTCTCGTTTTGTCCATAGTGCCATTATTTCCAATATTGTTTGTTTCAGTATCAACAGTATCTGAAGCTTGGGATTGCGTTGCTCGAGATAAACATTCGGTCGCGTCTTCATGTTTTTTGTCATCGAAATCCCCTGGCGTATGGGATTTGAGACATGTGGTTTCATCGTATTTTCCATCACAAAATCCGCCGGATGCGCCCTTTTCTATGGGTGGATACATAGATTCCATTGGTTTTTCAGTATCTGCGGAGTCCACTCGTCTTGAAGAGACATTTTCTTCTGGCGAATGATCAGTGCTACTTGCAACCGTATGTTCTACATAACTCCATTTCTCTGACGTGCATGTTTCATTTGATCTTTGTAAAATAGCCATGGTCGTTTCGTTATAAAATTCAAGAGGGAGAATTCCGTTGAGATCTGTTACAGGCCTGGAAGCGACATTTCCCCACGACAAATTGCATAAGTAAAGATCATCGACACGTTCAGAAATTAGTCTGTTATAAGCGTTACCTATTTCGAGTTGCCCTGTTGCCTCTTTCAATGCGGTAACGGTCTGTGCATATCTGTCGGGAGCATTTTTCGGTAGCTGGATCGAACGTATCTCCATCAGAATTTGCGATTCCAGTGTTGTAGGAAGCAAATTTTCCATGTTACATAGACATGTTAATGAGAGCAGCAGCACCCTCTCTGCGACTTCCACGTCAGCTGACCTGAACACCTCCCTCATGAGTACAGTTTTATGGCCAGCCTCACACAGAAAGGACGCAATGACTTCTATCTTATTCTGAATCCAATTCACTTTTAATTGTTTTTTGCGCGTTGCCCTAATGCTTTCCAGTGTCGAGTTTTTGCTTTTGCTTGTTGCGAAACTTGAGTCTATGTAACGTGTGACGTTGATGTAGGATGCAGGAAGAACAAAATTGATTGTGTGATCGGCCTTTCCAATCAGATAGCATCCAACCACCAAGAAGTATTCAATCCACATAACCAGAAAATTACGATCGGGTAAAACCACTCCGTCGAACCCTCGTAGTAGTTTAAGGAAAGATGTGAAGGTTGCTAAAGCTCCTTTCGGGTCCATGTTTTCCGCTATCATGTCGTACGACTGGATAAATCGTGGGGCTAGACATTCAATTTTTTCTCTATCTGTTAAGCAGCCAAGGGGATGCATACGTTTTCGAGCTTCCTTATCATTTTTGTCTGTTTTGAACAAATGTTCTCTGTACAAGTCATCCACAAACCTTTCCATGTTCTTTCGGACATCCCTGTTCAATTGCAAATATTTTTTCAAGAAGTGTTGTTTCATGAATTGGCCTGTACTCCATTTCCGTTCGATCCGTTTCATATCTTCATACTCTTGTTCCATTTCTTTATCCAATGTTTGCTTCACGATGGCGTCGATTTTTCGTAAATATTCCACCAGTTGGTACCATTGTTCTTGCTGGAAACATATGCTGAAGTTTCGTGGTAGAAGATGGTGGAAGAAAATGCGACATGGTTCTACTACCTGCTGGGAAGAATTTTTAAATATATGAACATGATATACCCGAAGTTCAACTAGCAACAGATCAATCTCTAACAGTTCCTTCCTCCTCTCAAATGTAAGAAGACGATAGTCGGACTTGCAATCTTCTTTTGGAAACTCGCGGCATTGGCAGCTACATGGCCGTAGACTCTTTTGTTGACGCTCAATAGCTGAGAACACTTCGCCGTGCCATATGGAAGTCTTCTTTTTCCAAAATGTGCTAATTGCGATTTTCACATCAATTTCACGATTTGTTTCCCCTATCATATCATGGACAAGACGATGACGATCATACTCAATCAAGACCAAATCATAACAGTTACTGGTTTTTTCCAAACCATAGTATCTGTAAATATCCTGTAAATTTATTTCGTCTTGCCCGGTTGGATCTTTCTCTAAAAGTTCAATCATTTCATGTAGAGATTTCATTTGCTTTACAACAGAGGTGATGTTTCTTGTACAATCCAATTTATTCCATTCTAACATCAGGCTAAGACAGTCTACCTGTCCAGCCAAACACGGTGGTTTGCATTGTTTAAATAGATTCAGAGCCGTACTGACCGCTGAGTCGCGTTCCTCATCATTTATTCCGTTCTGTAATTTTGCTTTCATTAAATACGCCTTCCCTTTTAATCTGTGGTTCAGCAGAGTGTGATCTGACTTTAACATGTCTAATAGTTCATTTAACTGCTGTTCTGCCTGCGACTCATTTAATGACGCCTTGTTACGCACCTTCATTTGCGTGTCAAATAATAGATACCGGGTGATGAGATTGTTGTCACGTGATTCCCTTGCGGTCGTTAACGCCTTCTCGGATGACTCACCATGCGTTAGGTATACCATGGCAGCATCGTCAAATTTTCCTGTTAACAATGAAGCAAACATAAATTATAACAATTATCTCTTGTAGAAACAACAGGTCATATGAACACGAATCATCTGTTACATGATATACAACAGGTAAAATATTACATCGTTGTCTCCGGATTAAAAGCATCCTTTTTGGGAAAATTAATATTTCAACTTGCTCCTTTTGAAAATCATCATTAATCACGTATACACTTTAATCGATCAAGCACACACTCGGCAAAATGTCTGGTTTCCGGGCCTCTGTTATTATTAAGAAGTCATTTAAATGGGTAATCTATTTGTCTTGTAAGACATTGAATGAAGCTTTGGATACAATTGGTAGATCTCCATCCCAGTAAATAATCTGGACCAGTGAGGAGCCACAGTAGCTTTAAGTTCAATATCTGATACTATTAGTAAAGGCCCAATAATATATGTCTGGACATTGTAAGAAAGCTAATTAAATGTACTAGTGATTTTAATGCCTTTAATTTGTTTTTCCGTTATTCATTTGAACACGGTTTCTATTCCTTCTTTCCACTATTTCTTTCTTCACCAGAATGTGACCCCTAATAGGTTGTTGTCAGATCCTCTATGAAACGGAGTGGGAATAAGGATCTGTATTTTAATCAGATTTGAAACTTTATTACTACGTTCTGAGCAAAATATATTCTTTTTCAGGGTTTACGTATTAGCCCCTATTTAAACTATTATTTCGTATGCCTTTTATCGCATCTTGAACATACCTAAGTGTGTATGTATCGGCCTAACCTTAGGTATTACTGTTGACTGTTAAATTGTTGTGTTATTTGTAAATTTTGGCCAAAAAATGCAAAAATTGTATTTTTTAGCTATCCAAGTTTATAGGATTTGGTACATAATTCATCAAATGGTCATCAAATAACCATGTCACTATGTTTACTGTGGTATATAATAGGTTCAAAGAGCGCTTGTGTGTGCGGATTTTTGACTTTGTTATGCAAATTCCGGTTTTAAATGATATCATGCAAATATTGCATATAGAACGGCATTGCAATCATCACAACAACTCCTATTACATACTTTTAACATGAAACGAAAAATAGTTTTTAGAAAAAAAAAATGTTCAAATGCTGAATTTGTGGCAAAACATTTCGATTTGTGGAGGTGCTCTTAAACTCCTAAATTTAATATTTTTCTTAAAACTAGTATTCACATCTTGTTCAGATGACATTATATATTATATTAAATGTACATTATATTAATATGTACATTGGTATCAATTGGAACGCCTTCATATATGCCATAGTGCATGATCTATAACCGCCATTTGCATGAAAATGTCGAACAGAAATCGATGTTTTAGTCAAATCTGGTAAAACAAGTGATCATTGTATAGACATTAGAAAACATAAGTAACAAGTAAAATATCAATAGTTTAAACTGGAATAGTTTGCAAAGAAATAATTCGAAATGGAAAGAAACAACTTTTTACACATTGATAAAGACTATTGTATATCATATTGTCAATGAAATGCAAAAAACCTTTTTCTTTCATCCTTTCGGCAGCCAAATCCACCAAACCCCACTTCACAAAGAGATCACATTGTTCTTCAAAGTTCAAATATCTAAGATAGGTCTCCATCTCTTTCTTATTTCTCTCTTCATGGTCATGTTTATATCGGTCACAGTAAACTTTTGCAGCTCTTAGTCGCAGTTCTTCCAATTGTTCACGCGGAGGATGATTCTTCAATTTACGATAGAGTTCCCCATTCTTTTGTTCCAAAAACTGCCAAAAAAGTAACTGTGGATCATGAAACTGTTTGAAGTTAACTGATATACTGTTTAATAGATTTAAATAATGCTAAGTGCTAAATGTTTGGGATGTAATACGTTGAGAATTAAAGTATCATAAAAGCGTTTTATCGGAAAAATAATTCAGTTTTGTTTGTAACAAGTATTTTCATAGCCTTAAACATTGACTTTATCAGCGTATAAAGGAAACGTTGCCGTCGCTGTTTGTAACGTCGCTTCTGATTGGCTGAGATAACGGCGCAATTATTTTATAAACTCTTCAAGTTAATCCTTAAATAAACTTTAATAGAGTACCAATATTAAGGATAGACATCGGTCATATGAAATTTAAAAAGGGATTACTCAGATTTTAGCAATGTTAATTTACGTCATTAGTGGGTCCTCCTTTCATTCTATCTGATTATTCAAACAATTATTTAATTTTGACAGGTATTCTCAGCAATAAATACACAAAACAAACTATATCAATTTGAACAGTAACGTTATATTTATGATCCCTCGAAACAAGTTTTACAAATATTTCCATTCATGTTTATTACGACGTTTCCATTGTAACCATGGAACCCTAATGACATATAATGTTGTAAAAACAAAACTTCTGTCACCCTTCAAAACATACATATTTGCAATTTTCAAATTCATTGGACAATAATTAAATTTCAAGCAATTTAAGCTTCCGATATATATTCCAATTACATTAAATTTAGTATAAAAGTGTTCTTACAAAGAAGAAATCATGAAAACAATGTTTCATTATTAAATATTGTGGAAACCGCCAAAATCCAACTCCATGAAAAAATCGTATCTCATAATTTTTGTGATTAAAATCTCACCGTTAGCTGTTTGTCGTATTCCATGACCACCTCTATCGCCTTCTCGTAATTTTTATTTTTACAGAGGACATCTACAGCTTCATCAAATCGCTTGGCCGCTATGAAACATTCACAGCTTTTTACTGGATTTTTTACATGATTTTTGTAGATCAAGGCAGCTTCGCGATGCTTGAATTAAACAAAAAAAAATCAAATCAAGAAAATGCTCTCATTTTGCAATGAGTTCTGAACTTAGTGTTACAATGAATAGTTTGATTAAAATACTTTTTTTAAAGATTTACACAGAAGACACAAACGTCACAGTCAATACCTACCCAGAAGGGCAGATAACCATGGAATATGCAAATACATAATTAGCGGTGGTGGAGATGTTGGGCAAATAATCCACCATTACAACGAAGCTAACGATTGTGTTACTTGAGGTGGTGGAAGCGTTAATGTTCGACAATGTGATGTTGTGAGAGGTATCAATTGCGTAGGTGTCAGTGCGTTGTGGTGTTTTATCTAAGTGTTGTTGGTAGTTATGCTATTTAAACATTGTATATGGTTTTACTAATATTTGTTGCGTTAATAGTATCAGGTTTGGTGTTAAATCTCTCTTTGTGGATTTGTTGGGGTTTCGGTTTTTAGGTAGGGGATTGCTATTGGTGATTGATTTGGTTTTGGGTGTGTTTTTGCGGTGATGCTTTTATTGCTAATATTGGTGGTTTCATTTTTGAAATATTTACATACCTTCCCTATCTCCTTACAGTACTCCGCTGCTTCACCGAAACTCCTGGCGTCCATGTAACACTCTTTCGCCAGGATTTCAGCATACTTGTCCGTTCCACTGTCCACCAATCGATATAGACCTGCGGCTTTGATAAATTTGGTTTCTTTGGTCTTTACGTCAGTAGATCTTTGAGCCATTTCCCTGGCTTCATGTGCTCTGGCGAGATTGACTAAGTTCTTAATTCCACCTTTCCTGAAACATTTGGCTGCTTCCCTATATATTTGTCTTTGCAAAAATACATGTCCTTTCTTTATCCAACGATCTTGTTCACTGTCATCTTTCCAATCATCTTCAAAATACAAAAATTCAATCTTTGTTGTAACGATTATTTTGTCGGCTTAACATTACTTTATCAGAATATAAAGGTCAAAAATTACTTAACAGTTTTTAATGTCACATTTGAATTACTAATATTACAGCGACCTAATGAATTTATGGGAAATAGAATTTAAAAAGGGAATCGTCGTTTATCATTGCTTGCGGTCAGGCAAGATTCAAAGCTACAGTCTTTAAGGCTTTTAGTATGCTCCTGACAGGAAATCTAAGCCAATTTTAAGGTAAAAACTCTCCATCTAAAAATCAACAGCCGATTCAGCGAGCAAACAGAGAAAATTTGAACACTAATAATCTGAATGACAATATCAGATTGAGTTGATTTAAGGTAATAAGCAGAATTTATATGTTTGTATATGTACTGTCTTATGAAGCTTCAAGATGCGGATTATGTTGTTGAGGATCAAGGATAACATATGCAAAAGTGAGCTCTAGGGTTGCCTTGAAGAAACACTGTAAAAGTATGGCTAAACATACTTTGTTAAAATCAATTATGGTCGGAAGAAGTTTTAACTGAAGAACAATATACTTTGTTCCAGTTTTGTTAATTCAAAATAATTGATATTATTGAGAAAAAATCACGCGTATTGATTAAATTTACTTCAACAATTTTTTGGGGGTTTCTAAGCATATTTAGAGTGTTTCATTATCGAAATTTTCCGATCTCCAATTACTAACATTTTGTTTTCATGTGTGTTGATCATGTCATAAACTTTCAATTTAACTAAATATTTATTTAAACATTGATCTCATTAATTGTTAGTTTCGTATACTCCTTTGTTGATAACAATAAATAACGCTACCAAAACATTTTCAACCGTGCACAATGTGGTTTTTTGCACACAACCTACGCTACACTTTATTATTTCAGCATATTTATGCAAAAACGTTAATTTCACCCTGATCGTCTTAGTAATATTGTACAAACCTTTGTTTTGTTCCATCGGTTTCTGGTCTGTGGAGCGGGGTCGATCTTGATGTGTTTTGAAATGATCTGCCCCTACCTCGACAAGTTTGCGCGCCTTGAAATAGTCGAACATGGGTTGACGTTTTTCCTCATCCTCGTCGAAAATCCAAACATTCACCCGAGCTCGGGTTAGAGCTGTATACAGTAGCTTCAGCTCGGAGCTCAGAATTTTGTGACGTTCTGGTTCAAATTTAAGATTTCGTGGTTTGCCTTTGCTACACATGGCATCTGAGAAAAACAATTTGTTATTTATTCCTTATTTGTTTGCTAATACTTCATTAAAACATATAATAAATAGTAATAATCTCAATTATGACTGGATGTATTTTAAAACGATGCTTAATGACTAATTTCAACATAATGCAACCTGACTGTAAAGACCATTTTCCTCTATCCTTGGGAGACCATTATAGATAGGTTTGACTGTACCTTCATCTAGTTGGTACATCCCTGTTCTAGATACGTTCTCTTTGGTCTTCATCTCCGTTAAAAACTCCGTTAAAAGTGAAGAGACTACTCCCCACGCTTTCGACGCCTAGAAGAGTCAATAAATAATGTTAATAATATAAAGCCATTATATGAATCCGCATTATCAAGCTAAAAGTAATAATATGTCACATTGTCTTTGTATGAATAATTTGTATATTGATATTACTTTTGATATCGTACCAAAAAGAATTACAAATACTAATTTTACGCCTTCAAGTACGTATCACTATAATAAACGATGTAAAATAATGCAGACGTCCAACTTATCGTTGAGTGCAACCATTCTATGAGAAATGAATCACAAATGAAAATGTTAAACGTTTTTATTTAGGGAATGATTTTTATTTTTGTGGCTTACTGGTGTGTGAACTGCATTTTTGTACACATATTTTGAATGACGCGCGCTACATGTTAAATGATTTTTTATTTAAGGAATAATTTTGGAATAAAAAACAAATATCTTTGCTTTTATTTACATTTTGACCATTTCTTCTAAAGTTTGTTCCAATCAATTAATTTTTTGTTTCTTGCTATACGATTGTTTACAAAGCCGGTCAACTAATGAAATCCCGAAACAGCTGGCTTCAATTTAGCACTAAATGTTGTAAAGTTCAGAGATAGCACAAAATATAGTTCCACAAAATCTTTATAGTTTTTTATTCCGTTTATTTATAAATTTCCTTATATATTTTATTTCCTTGCATAATATTTATATAATTTAAGAATTCCATTTCATTCAAACATTCAATATATTGAAGATTTGCAAAACACAGAAAAAATAAGCCTAATCGGATGCGCATTTACACTACTTGCCAGTATTCCGGCATTTGTATTCTTTGGTGACAACCTTTGCATTTATGCAAGTGTCAACGATTTCCCGCTTGGTAAGGTGTCATAGCAAAGCAAAAACGGAAATGTAAATATTCAAAGATACTTACGTCTGAATATGTAAAGAAATTGAAGAGTAAGATGTTGTTAAATTCCAATCCCTTTGATTCGTATATTGTCAGTGTGATATTTTGTTTCAGTTGCAGGGGAAGTTGTTTTAGAGCCATTTCGTTTCTGACAAGGATGGCCGCATGAACTCCGAGCTCGATATCTGAGGAGTCTTCGGACTTGCTTTCCTTGCCTAAAATACTCTGAATGAGCTGAACGAGGTCGGATACGTTTGATGACTCGAGCAGCAAGGGCCGGGGTCCTCCTTTTAAATGTCCAGTGTCCATTTGAAGTCGATCAAATGATTTTGGAAAGAGTTCCGCCATTATATCAAGTACACTGGAAGCCAGAGCAAGAATACCGTCATGGAATCTGTAGCTTTGAGTGAGTTGGTGCACCTCTCGGGGAACATTCACTAGATAAGCTCCGTGCGTATTGGGGGTTTTCATAGACTCTCGTATCTTGTAAAACATAGTTGTGAGGTCGCAGAATCGAAACTGTATTCCTTGCATGACGGTTTGAGCCGTGTCACCGGTAAGGAACATCTGATTAGGATCCACGCAAAGCTTGAGTAGAAGACAGATTTCAGCCTGTGTAAAATCCTGTATCTCGTCCACAAAGAGTTGATGAATGTTCAAAGCTCTGACGTGTACATGACTGAGTCGAGAATAGATGCTGTGTACTAGGTCGCACTCATCAAACAGTTTCCATTCTGTCGATTTCTCTTGGTACTTTTTAAAAAGACGGTAAATTTCTTCTCTGTCGCCATCAAAGTTTGGAGCTCTTTTCCTCCCAACTTCTAGATACATTTCTCGCGAAAGATAACCATCCTTTTGTAGTAGGGCTTCATACGATCCTTTTATAATAGATATAAACTCTGCCCATAAAAATGAAGGATCCGGTCGGGTTTTGCTATCTCCGCCGGCAAGTTTTGGAAATATCTTATCTCTAAATGTATCATAAGTTATATCATATGTTCGCTTTTGATGTTTTTTCGTGGACTTTGAAGAGTTGTAGGTAACATTGATATCCCTTTCTAATCTACCATCTATAAGTCCACTGATGCTTGAATTATCTTCGAACAGGCTCCTCTTATTTCCTTTCCTGGACCCATCCTCCTCCCTTTCGTAGAAGTAAGGTGGTCCAACAGAGGCGTCCGCCAAGTTTAGGAGTTGCTCTAATGTCAAAAACAGCGGATATTGAGAATCGCGAATATCACTGAAGCTCCAAGGAAGTGGCATGTCGTTCTCTAGATTATATCTTCGAGCTATGGAGCTACCTTGCTTCATTTGATTGAAGTTCTTCTTTGCCTTTGAAACAAAAAATAGGTTAAGGTTTAACATTATCTGCAAGCGAGCGTAGTCAATAAGGTCGGTATGGCTATAGACAATTTTATTTCAAGAATGTATTTCAGATATTAAAACCTATAACATCTCAATTTTACCTTATGTTTTATTTGCTTCTTTATGTATTTATGTCAATTTTTACCTATCTCTTTGAATATTGCCGCGATTATAGAAGTCTAGATTTCCACGAGAGAAAAAAAATCCAAATCTCGCGGCTAGTACATGTCAGCTGCCTTTACTATTATCTTATATAGTATTTAGTATAATTTGTCATTCAATATTAAACCAAACAATTATGGATTATTTTGAGGATACACGAGTTTGACTTGTAAGTAAATACAGTTTAACTCTTCTAAATCGATCCCTGATTCCTCGAATACCACCTATTCGTCGAACTGGTCGTACGGACCCGACCGTGTCCCTATATAATCTACGTAACATTTTAGTTTGTTTGAGTTATACGGCCCATCGACAACTAAGGTCATTTAGGGCCAAACTATGTAACAAAACCGCGGTAGCTCGAACAGCTATTCATCTAATACCTCCCTCATTCCACGAACAGAAATATTTACCCATGTATTAGTCGAGCTACCTGGTCACCGATGGTCTACCCAGTCCAATCCCGCTACACTCCTACCTCATGTCTCGAAGTCGTCGCCCTCGAAGACATACGAGACCCTTCCAAACACCACAACCGTCGATTATTTAGTTGGGCGCCTAATGTGTAACAGGAGAGGAAAAAATGTAGCGGCAAGACCGGGATTCGAACCCGGGAACCTCCGAACACCAGCCGAGTGCTCTACCAGATTTCAAATTTCAGATTTTATTAATACACTCTGGGCACACCTTTGTGTGTCACAAGAGGTCAATTTATACAAAACATACATGCCAGACAGGGTAATTGATAGTACAATGTGAACATAATACACTCAAGCGTACATATCCGTGTATGAAATATTTTACGTACATTGGTGAGTATAATGCATGGTCATTGTTAGTTATGTATGATTGTAGTATGAACAACAACCATATCAATATTTTAATATTATAATGGTATATGTTTAATACTTCATATCATTGACCTTTAGCGTAGCCATAGCAGTATAATACAACTGCATAACCACTAATATATTTCAATTTTACTTAAGTTCATACTTTTAGCTTTAATAGAACTTGAACGCTTAATACTGTGTACAGAGTATAAATAGATTGAACTTATACATGTAGTAGTTATACAATTGTATATTCGATGCTATATCGTATAACATATATAATCAGCTATATCACAGCATAATAAGAAGTAATAACATACAAGTAATATAAATGCAGGTGTATGTAACAAGTACACTATACTTTTTGATCAATTTAAAATACATAACTGTTCTATTTGTTTAAGAAAATAACTCACTCTCGTTAATAGAGTTCGATTACAGATTTCAAACATGCCTCCCATTTTTAATAAACTTGGATTTGTATAATAGTATTGTGGAATATATTTATGTCTATTATTAGTTACACTTGCATTACTACATTGAAATAAGTAGTGATATTCATCTCCAATACCGTTATTACATAGTAAACAAATACGGTTATCACGTGGTATACCAGCCCATCTACCAGTTTCAATAGGAAATTTTAAATTCGAGGTTCTAAATTTACTAATAATAACACGTTCTTTGAAATCAAGCTTTACTAAATATGGTTCAAGTTTAAACTGCTTTTTAAAGGTTGAGTAGAATTGTCCGCGAGACGATGTTTCAAGAATAGAATACCAATTTTGAATATATTGATCACATAAACGTCGTTTTAGCAAGTTTTTAAACAGAGCTCTATTCATCGTACATGTATTTTGAAATGCCCATAAATTGTTAACACCTGTGTCATTAAGGAGTGACTTTATATGCCCAAGCCACTTAAATTCTGTAGTATCGTTTGCTTGCATTCTTAATGTAAGGCGATAAAATACACTGGAGAGTTTATCTCCCCCTGTAATTACTTTGTGCCAAAACATTAACATCCGTACCTTAATTTCAATTTCTAAGGGAAATTTACCAAGTTCTCCATAAACCATAAAATTAGGAGTACTGTTTCGAACATGAAGAATTTTTTTACAAAATTGGCAAATGAATTTTCTCAATAATGCTTACATTTTCAAATCCCCAGATTTCACAGGCATACAACAAAATAGGGGATACAAGTGAGTCAAATAATTTCAATTGTAAATCTATTGATAATGGAAGGTTTCTAATTTTGGTATACAATGCATACAGTGCTTTCTTTGACTGGTCAGCTAACTTTTTCTTTGATTTAGCAAATGAGCCGTTGTAATTGAACAATATACCAAGATAAGGATAAGAATCTTCACGAGTTATCTGATCATAATAATTATTTGATAATTAATTTGAAATTACCGACTGAGCTACCTGTTCACCGATGATCGACCCAGTCCAATCCCGCTCCACCTACCTACACGATAACCAGTCGTTGTTTTTTTGTTAACTTTATTTGAATATTTCAGAAAAGGCATAATCTTTGCGCTAAATACGGAAGTTGTTGACCCGTGCTGATAGAAAGTACGCATTGTGAAAAGACAAAAGCGGCGGAAGAAATCGCTGATGTCCCCCTAAATATATAAATTCAATTATTTTTTTCAATTTCTATTATAGTTATAATATCTAATTTCTAACCCAATGTTATTTATCGAATGATGTAAACGATACCAAAATATGCTAAGTACAAATCACATTGATCTAGGTTCGTTTTTAACGGTGCGTTCAGTATCTTTTCCCGCATAATGTATTTTCGTAACTTTCCTCGTGAACACCACAGGGGCTCGGCCTGTTGAACACATGTAACCTAACACTTTTATGAGTTAGACATGGGTATCGTTGTTTGCCCGTAACTATACTGGTTAATAACTATATTGTGAATATATATTTTGTAAATGTTTTCGTGAAGATCATTTACTTTGCTGTCAATGACTTTGATTTACTTTCTCGTCAGCATTTTTAAAGCTCATTTTATGCAATAAATACTTTTTTCAACTTGATATTGCCATCAAAAATCACTTTCAGAAGAAAAAAAATGCTGATTGTTACGGTAAATGAAATATCATAAACATCCATTGTTTGTCATAGTTTTTTGATTACCAACGATCGAGCGTGACCAACCTCGGATGAGTCAAATACGCTGTATTCCTCAAACTATTGACCTGGTCCATTGCTTTTGTGTTATAGGGGTTTTACTGTAGTCACGATTTGCCGTTTCAAAAACAATAACTGTGACGTCATACATAAAGGTGGCTCAATGTATTAAACAATCGTGACCAGAGGTCAGCAGACGACCAGTCTATGGGCCGTTGACAGCCGTAAATCTGTGGACCGCAATACACTCTGGAAGAGTGACGATTCCATTGATTTTTCAAGATATTATTTTTTCAAACCAATATGTAATGTCGACGTCTGTATTTTGACGTCAAGATAACTTTGTTTTTTAGCCATTCTAGTATTTTTCTTCATATAGGTTTTACGGCCAATCAGTGATAAGCAACATATTTGGATGAAGAAAAGTCAGCTGCATATTATTCTATTCAGAATATCCGACTTTTTCTGAGCTCATGGTAATTTCAGAGGTCAGGGTCAAAGGATGGAAATTCACATCTTATTACTTTTATTATTGACCTTCTTTTTGAATTTTTCATCAGTTTTCTTGAACTTCACAAACAAAATAAAACACTGCAAACAATATTTTCTCTATTCTAATATTTAATGAATTAGGACTTAAACGATGAAAAAGTGAATTTTCACCCTTTTACATCCGGAATTACCATGAAACCAGAAAAATATATTCTGAATAATATACAATATGCAGTTGACCCTAAGGTATCTTCATGCAAAATAATTTGCTTATCACAGAGTGGCCGTAAAACGGCCCAAGGTAATACCCCTGCTTATCCCTAATACTTACCTCGCTACATAGAATTCCATTCCTTGTCACGAAAATCTGACGAAGACGATCAGCAGAGCAAGACACTGGTTCATCATTACGTGAATAAATCACTGTATGGCTTGCCCCAACTGCTTGATTAGTCTCTATTCTGATACCATCTCGAACGTTTTCGCCCTCGGATTTTTTATCTTGTGGAATTACGCCCTGTGGATTTTCGGCCTGTTGATTTTCATCATGTGGTTTTTCGTGCTTTATATCTTCCTCTTCTTGCAAATCTATCATATCTACGGGGAAATATAGAGTAACACGATTATAACAAATCTCTGTTGTCAAGAAAAGTATTCCGTTATCAATGTTCCGTATTTACACATTAACGAGTCATTTTACCATTGGTGCAAATATTGATTGTGACGTCCTGATTGCGAGTGTAACATCATATGTTTCAGAGAAAATGACTTGAATTTCGTCACAATCAATACCTTGAAAAGATGGAATATTTCATTATAACTATTAAACACATTTATTTAAAAATGCTTGTTTTATATCATATTGTAGTTAAAAGTTGAAAACACTGAATCTTAAAACTTAAAAATTATCATATGGAAGACAACATGAAAAATCTAAATCATTACGAATTTACAATCTAAATTCAGCATAAATGAAATATCGAAAAATATATATTAACTTCTTGTCCTCTTGCACATTTTTGTCGAATTCGGTTACATTATTTCTCTTAAATGATAATAAAATGGTAGGAATTTATTAATGGCTGACATCAATTATTCATGAAGCAAATAAAAAATATGTATTCTGGAGGAGGTTAGGATCTCGACCATAACATTTCCTAATCATCTTCAATAGGCTATATTATCAATAAATTGATTACAAGAAAAATATCTTCAAATCAATTTTCCGTTACTTAATTTGATCAATAAGATGAATTCTTTCTCCAAAGAGATCTGATTACACATGTATACCTGATTCCTCCATTTCAATTTGTGTGGCCAAGTGCCCTATGAACTGGTGCCACATCCGGTACAAACAACATGTCGTCTTTCCGGTTCCGCTTCGACCAATCAATAAAATAGGAGCTTCACTTCTGAGATTGATGATGGCGTATTCAAGTTCCGTAACACGAAAGGGAAAGTCGACATCCAGTGTCTCTTGTTCAAGAATATGTTTCAACATATCGGAAGAAAAGTCGTAGAACTTCCTTATATGAAACTGTTCTTTGTCTTTGTAAACTGGCGGCTGAAAAACCGCAACCTCTTTGCAGTCAAGCCCAAACTTTGATGGGAAAACTTTTCCCGATGAACAATGTGATTTCGGATTTCGTTGGATACATGGCTGCTTAGGTAAAGCTCTACATACTTTGGAAACATACATGTGAATATCATCATGACTTGGAACATAATACCAGATGCGAATCACCTCCGAATACATGACCTCATTTACCGTTTCCGTATTGATTGGCTTTCCTTTTGCTATCTGAGTCTTGGCGCTCAGCTTTGGAGAAAAATCTATTGCTTTCTCCCAAATAAGCCTACTACCTTTTGAAATTTTGGCTTCATATAGCTTTACATGTTTAGGTTTATTATGAGAAACCAACTTTTTCTTAATACTGGGATGCCAGTCTCCTTTTGCAAGATTGTAAATTGTATTTAGAATTCTGTTTTTCGTCGTGGGTTGAAGATTACTTGTCATTGTTTTTTTAAATGCCGCTGTGAATTCTACTTCCCATGGAAGATCCTCTAGCATTGAAGATATCTGTGTGAAATTATAATTTAATTTAAAACTAACAGCGTATGTGAAAAAAGCATGCAATTAAGATTGAAATAACAAATTGAATTTAAACAAATGGTTTACAAGACATCTCTCTGTCCTATCCAAGAAGGAGGTAATTGGATTTTCCCAAATCTATCTGCATTCCAGCGCGTTTGTTGTTCCCTATAAAAAGTTATTTAAACCAATTAGCTTATGAACGTTAAAATCCAATCGAGTAATCTGCATGGGACTAAGTCCCAGTAGAAAAATAACATTGCCTTATCCTTGTTTATCCGGTTTATTGATGTAACGATTTGATTTACTGTAACTGTTTAGTTGGTTGGTCCCGACAACAACCAAAATTGGCAAGAACCAACTATTTCCAACTAAATCTTGAGGTGTTCCATTTATTTTTTTTTTCGCTATGCAGACGTATATATATTTTTTATTTTTCATTTACGTTCTTTTGACAGCGAGAATAACAGGTTGAATGTAAATAATTTATAACCAAGGCTTGTGCTATATTTGACATGCATTTGTGGGTAACATCCATGAGGTTTTCACAAATATCTATAATGAATGGTGAGTTAACGCGCACCACTAGATATGCTAAAAAACTCATTGTATGTTACATACCAATGCATGTCGATACTTGGTCCTAAACATTTCCTTGTTTTTATCAACGATCTGCCTTCTATTTGAAAATTTTCCAACTCTCTTATATTTGCAGACGACAGTATTTTTAGTGTGCTACATCGGCGTTTGCGTGTGAGTAGCTAAAAAGTGATATAGACAGAGTAGTTTAGTTGTGATCGGATTGGAAAATGAAAGTGAACGTGAAAAGATGTTGCCAGATCACTTTTACTAACAAAAAAAAGCGTGTCGATTTCAACTAATTCCATTGAGTGAATGGCGTGGATCTTACGAATGAAACGTGTGTGAAAGACTTGAGTGTATGGCTGACGACTTCGTTGAGTTTTAGTACCCTCATCAGTCGTTCCGTTTCTTAAGTTTTTCGTAGGCTCGGTTTTATAAAGCGTACATGTAAACGTTTTGCGCAGGTTTCAGTTTAAGGTCTCTTTACATTACTCTTGAGAAGTCAGTTAGTCAGATCTAGTCTCCTTACCAAACATATTTAATTCATCGTGTAGAATTTGGTTTGGAAAGTAACCGGTTATTTTTAGTCATGGACTTTACTTTTAATTGTGGCAACAGTACCTATAATTGTTCTTACCTATTCAACTAATTGTGTCTTTAGTCCCTAGTCATACTTTACGCTCAAGTCGTCCCAATCAGTTTTGGTATTAACTATGCGTCTGACTGTGATAGATTTTGTGTGTCCATTGCACAATTTAAAACCCGTTTAATGAAATCTTTAGTTTGTAACTTGATGGTACTTCTGTTTCTCCTTTACCTAGTACTTATCTGTGATATTTTATGTCTATGTTGGATGCATTATTTTTTTATATATATATTTCTGTACGTAGACCTTCTGGTCTGTTGAATAGGAAATAAATAAATAAATGAATGTCAAACATATGCTAAACAATACTGAATTCGTGGTGAGACAACAATAAAAAGATATGAAATACCTGATCTTTGCATGACTCTGTGAGCTTGTCCCAATTGATCTAAAATATCCAATAGAAAACTTTAGAAACATATTTACTCAGACAGATTTAAGAATAACACAGAAATCATAATAATTAGAACCAAAATGTGTCATATTTTCCAAATGAATGGCTTTAATTATGTTTGAAATACGTAAGCGAAATTTTCTTACATCGCTATTGATTAGATGGTACAAATACACAATAATTTACAATATACACCCAATGATAATAGTCCGTACATAAAGTATAAATGCTCCACACGTTTCTAACTCCGTTTTAATGATTATAACATAGAAATTTTTCATTTCATTGTTTCCTTAAAGATGTCTGTAATAAGTGTATAACGAACTATGCTTATAACGAAGTGATTTTGTTGGTCCATAGAGATCCGTTATAACCATGTTTTACTGTACTGGAGACCAACCATTTGTACCATAATTTTACGTAGACCACAGTGTTAAAGTTTGCTTTAGTTTTGTAATGTATTAATAAAACAGCTGACAGTTAGTTAGCTATTGTATTCTAGGTTTTCTTATAACGCTAGATAAAAAAAACTTTTGTCCTTCAACTAGCCATTTTGAAATAAGGTGCATTTTGCACTAAAACATCCTGAAATTCTAATGTTTTTACCTATTCATTGTCAAAAATTATATTTTGAACCTAAATTTTGATCTAAATCTCATATCGTTGTTGTTATCTAGGAATAATTACCCGGCCGGGTTAAAATTCTATTCTTGGTTCAATCTTGTAAACAAAGGTGCCATTTCGAAGTGGTTTTTTTCTCATTTAGGTGGTTGTTTCCCTACTATAAAGCTAAACAAATTAATTTCTGCTATCAATTTGCATGTTTATTTTGACTGATGATAATTCGACGCCTTTCACTTTTTGACCTACCTCTTCCGTTTCAGACGAATCTTCGTCTTGTTTTGAATCGTCACTGATTGCTTCTTCATCATGGGGTATTGCTTTAGATTGTCCTATTTGAACCACGACATTCGCTTCATCTGTTTCAATGACGCGTTCTCCTATCGATATTTTGTCCTATACAATATAAAACCTTAAAATGTAATAGACATGCATCAATATCGCAAGGTATCACAAGTTTTCTATCTTTTTTTTTATTACTGTTGAACCCTATCTGTGAACAATGAACGTACTATACTACTGTAGCGAGTTGACATTGCATTGAATGAAGTGATGCAACAAGATAGTCGCGTCCCACTCACCCTAAGGTGGCCATGCTTAGCTTAACTTGAAGTAGGTTGAGTTAAAAAGGATTGAAGTCTCATTTGCTGAAGATCAAATGTCATCTGAACGTTGTGGCTAAATTTCTAACCCGCCTACCTTTAGCGGCTACAAAAACACATTTCTAGCACATCTTTCTAAAAACAGCTTCTACCGCTGGAAAGAGCGATAATTTTCCTTTCAAAATCATCCTACACATCTATACAAAGTCCCGTCAGTAAGAATTACCAGCCCCATTCGTAAAACATTTCTCTAGATTTTTGACAATCACCTTATTAAAATGCATGTGTCTCCTGAAAATTAATATGCATGGCCGAGGTCAAAACTATGAGTAAACGTATTGATCATAAACTTTAGTCATTATATATAGCATGTGTAATTCAACTTATCTGCTTGTAGAATGGAAAGTTTGAAATCAACTTGACTTCATTCACCTAAAATATAAATCTTTTCATCAATTTGCAGCTCTAGACATTCGAATTCGTTGACAAAAAAGTTATATTTCCTTTTAACAGTTATTAATTATATTTGTCATGATCATACATATTCGTTTTATTCACAAAATGATATGTCACAAAACAAAATTCCATGACGAGTATGGCCCGGGATAGATAATTATGTGGATTTTACCTAATTGTGTTTAAATCATTATATTTCTTGGTTTATTTCTTTATATGATATTTGGAGATCGTAACATGCTGGCATTTTTCCTTTTTTTCAAGTTAATGTGCTTATGTTATTAGTTCAACGTTAATACTACATCTACCATTACTTTAATATTGAATATATAAATTAGATTTTAATTCACACAGCTCGGAAACAATCTTCCTTGTAAACCTATATTGATAGAAGCAATTGCTTTGTGTTATAACTTCTTCTTAGGCCAATATTATAGATGTCCTGCCGTAACAATTGATATTAATACCTTTTCTTAAATGTATTGTGTTACGGAAACGCAATTAGCCTTTACCGGCTTAAAATATGCTTTCAATTCAGACCCCTCGTGTCAACCCTTTAAACAGTATCATGACTACAGCTAAATTATGGCTTCATTATTTATGTTGACACATTTATTTTGCTATTAACTGATTTGTTTGACTATAAGTGCATTTTTTAAACAGAATTATTCCGAACATAATAAAAATTACGGTTTTAAGAGTATTCAAAACATCTGTCCTAAGTGGCCATTTTATAAATAACTGACTATAGTATATCAAACATTGATAAAACAACAATTAATGAAAAAAGATATCTGTTCATTATAGATAGTATACAAGTATCTCCACTTCTTACCAGTTTAGTTTTGTCTTTTGCATCGGTTCCCTTGATCCATTCTATCTTTGTAGTCGCTGAATAATCCTCTTTCTTTATTTCCTGTCCCACCATTAGATCATTGGTGTGATTCTCAGTATCACAGCCATCATTAGGCTCCATATTATGGCGACTACCATTGGACCCATACATCTCTATTGGTGCCTAAATTCATAATAGATAAAGATTCTCATTTGCTTGGTTAAATACAATGTAAAAGAGATCATGATAATGTATGTATTTATAGGTTACAAAAAAGTGGTTGTTGAATATGGAATTGGTTTCTCACCTGTAAGCAAAAAGTTACAAAAGACACTCGAGTGTGTCTTTTGTAACTTTTATAAAAAAAATTAGAAGTATGTTGCAGTTTGCACATCAAGTAGCGATCAGAGAACAACAATAAGATCATTCGATTAGAGGTTACGTTTGAAAAACAGATGACGTGATACCGAGACAAAATGACTTCTGTCAAAGTTCACAGTGGCAACAAATTAGAATTCATAGAGTTTATAACACTATGAATTACATTTGGGTACTCCCCTTTGAAATGTATTTGAAACAGTAACAAGGTTTAGTATTACATTTAGGGTTAGAAATTTAAGAATGATTACGTACTGCAGCAGAAGCATTGTCCTCGGGTACATTTGTTCTATCGGAATCATCGTCGTGGCTTCCACAGTTATACTTGTGTTGCTTTTCTTTTGAATTCATCAAAACATTCGTATTTTCATCATTTTCCTGTGCCTGCACAACTGGTTCATATTCCCAGTTCCCTACTTCTCCTATTCCTCCTTCTCCTCTTCCTTGTCCTCCTCCTCGTTCTGCTTTTCCTTTTTCTCTTCCTCTTCCTTCTTCCTCTCCTCCTCCCCCTTTTTCTATTTCTTCTTCTTCTCCTCCTCCTTCTTCTCCTCTTTCTTCTTCTTCTCTTCCTTCTGCTTCCTCTATTCTTTCTTCTCCCCCTCCTCCTTTTTCGTCTTCTTCCTTTCCTCCCCCTTCTTCTCTTCTTCCTCTTTCTCCTCCTCTTCCTCCTTCTCCTCCTTCTTTTATTCCTCCTTCTTCCTCTCCTCCTTTCCCTCCCCCTTCTTTTCTTTTTCCTCTTCTTTCTCCTGCTCCTCCTCCGTTTTCTCCTCCTTCACCATTTTTGTATCTCAACGACTTTTCTTTAATTGAATTTTCCGACTCAGAAATAGATGGTTGAAGATGCAAATAATGCTGTTGATTTGAAGAATGCCCTTTCGAACTGCTGCTTTCACTTTTACGAATTGGTGATTCCTCTTCCCTTTCTGAGACTCGAGAATGACTGGTATCGTTAGGCACAACTGGCACAGATGACATCGGTGTATCGCAGACATCAGAGATAAATCCTTTTAAGGTCGCACAGTGTTTACCAGGTGCACTGGTTTCTTTTTGATCTACAACAGAATCGTCGGATTCTCCTGTCAGATTATCTTTACATGCCTGATCTTCATTTTTGGTTTCGTTTGCAAAGGTTTCTTTATTTTTGTCCACATTTGTCATATGAATCTACAATGCAGCAAAATAGAACATCTATTCAAATTTTATGATATAAAGAGAATATGATAGTAACAAATTCTTCAATACGAATTGTTCCTAATATCAACAAAGTGCTTCAAAAAGATAATTCCTTAGTATTTACTTCAAGGTTGCGTTTTTAGTAAGAAAGCGGTTGTTTGCGATACTCAAGTAAATGGGCTCATCAGGAAACACAAAAGTATTATTTAATATGTATAACGAAATTTAGAAATATCTAATTTGATTCACGTATAAATAATATATCTCATGACGAAATGTTTTGGAAAAAAGTTAATGTGTAAAAAGTTAATGTGTGGAACTCGTTTTAGAATTTTTTTCATAATTCACATGTTATCAGAGAGGTACATTGCTATGGAAAGAAAATAACGTGCCATAAAAATTTTCTTAATTTGTGTAAGGAGTAAGTTTCAGTAAGTTTTATATTATGACAAAGATGATGATCTTTTGTGTGCCTGTGTGTGAGAGTGGGGGTTGAGTCGAGGTTATGCACACGGGTACAAATATGGATTTGGTTTGGTTTCATTCGTATAACGTCCTATTAGCAGCAAGGGTCATTTACGGACGTGTCAGGTTTAGATGATGAAGAAAAACCGGAGTACCTGAAGAAAAACACCTACCACATGGGATTTGAGCTCAGAGGTAGAGGGCTCGTGTTAATATGTTAATATGACATTTTTATAAGATAATTGTATTCAATAAGTGTCAATTTATCCACACATATATTCAAATTCAAAAGACATTTTCACGAAATACATACATATACTGCATATAACATTATAAGTATATATCAACATTTAAAAACAACCACGTCATCATTCATAATCATCAAATCAACTTAATAGATCACTCAGATCCCTCACAATATGGAAGTAAATATATGTTTATAATGGATTTACTCACCGTACTGCTTTCCAAGACAGATTTTGAACAATTTTCATCAATATCTTCACAAAATTCAACTCCTACAACTGTTGATATGCCACACAAAGAAACAGACTTGCGTTGTCGAGAACAGCTAGCTTTTCGCGATTTTTTCTTTTGTCCCTTACTCGCATTACCTGGTGATAAGACATGGTTCAGCATTTGCCTTCTTGCATCACGTTTATCCTTAATCAAATCCGATGGGAATTGCCCCTTGCTATTCCTTTTGACTGTCATTTGGATGTTAGGGACGTGGTAGACGCTCTCCGCTCGTCGTTAAGTAATATATCAATAACCTTTCTGGACATAGTTCCATCAGAAGTCTTAAAGATAAAAGGTAGGATCAGGCCAAATCGAGTTCTGTCCACATCGCCGAAGCTTCGATCGCCATTTACGTACATGTAACTAAAACATAAACAAAACAATATTGGACAAAGACAACAAATTCTCCACTCGAATTCTGACTTCATGTCCTTATTATAACTGACCCATACTGAAATTAAATCGCTTTGCCAAATATTTTTGTCCAAATGGATATCCGTAGTCAATTTTGTAGAAGTGATAGTACAAATATAAGCCTACACTATGATCTTGTTAATTTTGTGGAAAAAAATATACATAAAAAAATATAAAATAATTCATTTAACATGTTTCAACATAAGACCTAACTGTATGTCTATAAGAATCAAATTTCACTGTTACATGTATGTAAAATCTACTCAATATGTTTTAATGACAATTTTTAAATTGTTAAAGATGCTCCACCGCCGACAAAGCATAAATTATATTCATCACTTGAACAATAATTGGTGTTTAATCGTGTGTATATATATGTCTAATAAACACAAAAAAATAATATAAGATAATTCATTTTGCTTTTGGTGCATGCCCAATCAGTACTTCATTCCATATAGGATATAGTGCCACTGATTTTTTTCGGGATGCAATTAATTATTTTTTGTAATTTTAACTTGAAGTAAAATAAGAAGCTCATACTTTTCAATAGTGGTAATGGTGTAAAGTAAGTAACTTTTGTAACTGAAGAAAAATACTTAATCGTCTGCTACTGTTTTTGATGATGAAAAATTACCACTTGTCAGCAATGGAGCATCTTTAAATTTATCACTTTTTACAACGCGTTAATCAATAGAGGATCTAACATTCATTACTTTCATTTTCATTTTTGTATAGGAGCGGCAAAATCAGACTCGGATTTGGCGTTTCCGTCTACAGAGACAATCGTGCAACGTCATATTTTAACCACGACGTCATTATTATGGATGACGTCACAATAGTTTTATTACACACGTATCATACGATATTTATGACATGGCCGTATGACATGGCTACACAGCTCAGTTAAATGATAAAAAAGGTTATGGTATGACAATTTGATATCGTATCTATATCAGATCTTGACCTAATGTGCTGATACCACGATGTATGGCTGATAATGGGTGCAATATGAAATTTCTCTTAAAATAATATCATTAACTAAACAATTGCCATTTGTCTAACCTAATTAAAGACATTGCTATAAGTATGAAGTATAATATTATTAATGGGGTTTCGTGAAGTTTAGCCAAAAATGATTATTTTGATATAATCTATGTTCTTATTAGTTAGCGAATATAAAGGACATGTTAGAAGTAGATGGACGACCAATGGTTCAAGTATTTTCAACTTCTTATATTCATTAATTTTGAATTTTGTGTGTTTATTTTGAAATAGTTAAAATATGTTTTTTTGTTATATTTTAAATCTGATGACATAGCAGTAGCCGCATATGGTTAGTATCTTTCTAATTAATGTTGATGCTTGATGTTGAAAGAAAAATGAAGAGATGATAGGTTTGAAACAATAAAAGTTAATTCTGACCTTTTCTCGTCTTATTGATTATCACACCCGTATTATTAGAGGATAAGGGATCAACAATAAATTTCCGTCTTTGCATATTTCGAAATCATCTACTTTATCGGGTAGATATTGATTGTGACGTCATGTGTTTCGAAGCGTAACGTCATAATTTTCTTGGAAAACGACGTGAGTTTCGCTCACTAAATAATACAGTCATAATCAATACCTACCCGCAAGGGAGCTAACTCTGTAATGTGTAAAGACGGGACTAAGTATTGATCCTAACAGACATTTTCGCAAGTTTTTTTTATTGGCTAAAGAATTTATGCAAGCTTGTAGTTGATGCATACACTTGTTATAGATGTTCAGTTCACGCCAGTTTACATGTTAAGAACGGTCACTAATGTTTCCAAAAACAAAGGGGCAGATGACATTGAAATGTCGGCAATACTCTGTCCACAATGTTAGAATTACTTCTTTTCCCAATATTTTCTACTTCGAGTAATTCGTATCCTACAGACATACGTTTATAAGAATCCAGTGTTATCTGGAAAACAACCGTGGATATTACGTCCTAGACCCATCACCTAGATTTACTCACAGTAGATAGTCAGTGTCACGGTGTCACAGTTATAAGGATGTTGTACATGTACTTTAAGTCGGGTTCAGATAACACTATGATAACCTTGTTCGGAGGACAATATCCTCATGTAATATCTATAATGACCTAAAATATAGTAACCTGACCCTAGCCACTTGTCAACCTGAGCCCACTCGTACTCAAAATAAATTATTACTCTTTTCAAAGTATTGCCACCAACGGAATTCGATTATTACTAGAATAACACAATGTCAAATATAGTTTAGTATATATATGTAAATGAAAATGGTCTTATATACTCTGTGTTATATTTCCATAGGTTACAATTATATCCAAATTAATCCATAAAATTCTATCTGAATCCACAACATTCCAAATTTCTTGAGGGTCTCATTTTTCTATGAAATCATTGCGCCGTTGTTTCGGCCAATCAGAGACTACGTTACAAACGACGATAGCATGTTTCTTTGTTACATATGTGTATGAAATGATATTATAATTTTTATGTCAATGAAAATGCTCGTTACAGGAAAGGTTGAATTAAATCCAGATCAAAATTTAGGTTCAAAATATCAATAATGAGAATGGAAAGGTAAAAAACATTAAAATTTCTGATTTTTTGTGCATCTTTGCACTTTAAAGATGCTCCACCGCCGACAGAGCATAAATGATATTCATCATTTGAAAAATAATTGGTGTTTAATTGTGTATATATATGTCTAATTAACACAAAAAATAACATAAAATAATTGATTTCGCCTTTGGTGCATGCGCAATCATTACTTCATTCCATATAAGATATAGTGCCACGGAATTTTTTCGGGATGCAATTAATTAATTTTTCATATTTTTAACTTGAAGTAAAATTAGAAGCTCAAACTTTTCAATGGTGGTAATGGTGTAAAGTAAGTAACTTTTGTAACTGAAGAAAAATACTAAATCGTCTGCTCCTGTTTTTGGTAGTGAAAAAATACCATTTGTCAGCGGTGGAGCATCTTTAAATTATTTCAAAATGGCTACCCGGTGGGAGTTATAGCTGAAGGACTCCATCTTTTGTTTTATGACAACCTATTTTCAATGATTTAACTCGATAACTGTATAGTAATTTCCAAATCTTTAACATTATGACATATGTGAAGAAAAACACATTTAGTTAGTTGTTTTCTTATAAATGTGTATCAATATGCTATTACTTTAAATTGTTTAGATTGTTATCGTTTTAGTTAATCGTCTTTACCAGCCTTCGGGAACACACAGACTAGCACATCGTCTTTCCTGATCTCGCGGTGAGCTATTTTCTCGAGCTGATCTCTCACATTTCCAATGGCTTCCTTGTTGAACGCGTAACCTTGGTAACGTTTAAACGTATACGTGTTGTTCTGTTCATCGACAATAGTGACGAGATCCATATTGGCCTCAACTGAAAAGCAAACCAAGAAAATATTAAGTGAGATTTTTTTTTATAAATAAACGGGCTCTATATATCAGTGAAGTATATCTTCCCTTAAAGAAAAATAATTTCTCTTTCCGTTGAGTTCATACCCTTGATACTATAATACCTATATACTGTTGATTAGAGTTTTGTTTAGTTTTACGTCCTATTAGCCCGAGGCAGTTGCTTATGTAGATATACAGAGAATTTAACATTTGAAATCAAAAAGAAAAAAATGTTCGTTACATGCAAATTATCATTAATTTATAACTTAAATATAATACCTTGTAAATCACACTGTTTGCAGCTCCGTTGATAAGCAAAGGTTTATGTGTTAGCCAGTTGAAATATGTTGGAGGAGTGACTTCTACACCAACAGGTTTTCACCGAATAACTACTCCGTCGAGTTGACGTTTTATCTTCGTTACGATAACACAGGTAAATGTACGATCATATGTACTTATACCGCCGTTATAAAGATGATGTCCCTCAACTAAGGTTTGAGTATGTCACAAGATATTATATTTGCAATATTATAATACATACATGTACATGTCTAAAACAAGGCAATATCCATCATCAGAGGACATTTTAGAATTAAAAATTCGTTATTGCAGGGTGTAGTTATTGCTCTCTTTATTTCAACCAGGATTACATAAAGAATGATATTTTACATGAAATCATTAGACAAACCGCAAATAGATACTTACAAAATATATGTAAATTTAAGTCAAATTGGTTATTATTGAATCGTGATAATAGATTTTCTGTTTTGAAAAGAAGATACAAAAATTTTACATTTTCTTATCTAAACTCCTCTAAATCTTTATTTGGAAAATCAAGTGTTTATTCGTTACCCTATAATTTACTGGAACCATTGAAATAACTCAATGTGATTCCGTATTCACATCGGTGATTTCAATGGTTCCAGTAAATTATATTACAACGGATTGTTTGGGATTTCCCTTGAGATATTTCCTAAAGCTTTCGCCATACAAACTAGAGTTATGTCCCTTCTCTAGCTTGTTTACATCTCGGGTTGACAAAGGTTATCATGTATATCAGTATAAAATGGGACGCTGCTATATGTAGAAAGTGATGACGTCACAATGACGCAAACCATGCAGATGTGTGTACTAGTGCAGAAGATTATGCAAGCACAGATCGTGTTGGTAGATTAATATACGATGTTATTTATAACTGTAATACCGCGCACACGTGCTGAATCAAAACACAATCTGACGAACTCGTCAAGATAAACCATACACTGGTATTAGGAGGATAAATCAAACTATTTGGTATAGTTTTGTAATTTTAAAGATGTTCCACCGCTGACAAATGGTAATTTTTCACTATCAAAATCAGGAGCAGACGATTTAGTATTTTTCTTCAGTTACAAAAATTACTTACTTTACACTTTTACCACCATTGAAAAGTTTGAGCTTATAATTTTACTTCAAGTTAAAAATATAAAAAAAATAATTAATTGCATCCCGAAAAAAATCCGTGGCACTATATTCTATATGGAATGAAGTACTGATTGCACATGCATCACAGGCGAAATAAATTATTTTATATTATTTTTTGTGTTAATTAGGCATATTTATACACGATTTAACACCAATTATTGTTCAAATAATGAATATAATTTATACTCTGTCGGTGGTGGAGCATCTTTAATATATTCCACATATGAACACACGGAACGTCGTGTGTTTTGTCGAGATGTAAAGGTGGCGTAAGAACTTTAATAATGATAAGTTTGACCTGACAAAGGGAAATTCCGGAGTGTCCAGGATATACCCTATGTGTTCCGCACAACCCTAACTAATTAACTAAAACATTGATTAAATACATGTACAGTCAATGAAAATATAGACGAATTAGACTGAGGATGACCTAGTCCGCTAAACCGGCCTATATTACATGTATTAGGCTTTTTTATTTTATTTTTTTGTCTAATATATAGTCAGCTCGCGGAACCTCTTAAAAATCTGTCCTACGATTTCACATTTTAAGAGGTGCCGCGAGCTGACTATATATTAGGCAAAAAAAAACAACAACTAATAATATAGGCAGCTTTAGCGGACTAGGGATGATCAGGCGGTCTAGTATGATAATCCTATTACGTAACATAATGAACAGTTTAGCTGAGTTGTTATAACTAAACGACAAAGAATTGATCAATGATGACATGTACGGATAAAGCTATTTACAATATGAATACGAGGTAATTGTGATCATCTTAGAAATATATTTAACAAAGAGTCTGATGAGTAAACGTATTTCGTTTCAAAGTCAATTTTAGCACTTCGCGTTTTATCACAGAATTTCCTTGTGATAATATCAACAGTCATTTCAGGGCGTGCTAGGTAAGATATGACAGAGGAAAACCGGATTACCGGGAAAAAATCCACCGACCAGCTGTTAGTACCTAGCAACTGCCCCTCATGGGATTCGAACACGTGACCGAGAGGTTGAGGGCTTATGGGTATAGGCTCCGTAACGCAAAACAATACACTATCTTGTTTGTTTGTACCCGGAAGTCGTAAACCGGAAGTTCACGGAAAACGAGACTTTCGGAGCCTATTAACACAGAGTCTGCATCTGGTTTTGGAAAAATAAAAAATATCCTACCCCTACTGTATGAACAAGGTGAGACACTCCATGAACCGGACATTTTGCAAGGAGCAATCTGATTGGTTAATTGAATTGATTGCTTCTTGCAACTGCTCGCTTGAAGAGTTTTACTTCCGTTCCACAGTTGAAGTATTGGAGTGTCTCGCCTTGTTCATATAGTAGGGTAGATTATTTAAGGATTAAAGTCTCTTTCTGGTGGTTCTATCGAAGGATAAAGTTGAGTAGGGTATCGATATTTGGAATGGACCGCGAAGCGGTCCATGAAACAAATATCGATAGTTAAGACTGTAAAATATAAGGATTAAAGTCTCTTTCTGGTGGTTCTATCGAAGGATAAAGTTGAGTAGGGTATCGATATTTGGAATGGACCGCGAAGCGGTCCATGAAACAAATATCGATACCCTACTCAACTTTATCCTTCGATAGAACCACCAGAAAGAGACTTTAATCCTTATATTTACAGTCTTAACTATTATTTTCATGGCTCAAAATTTACCCTTAATAGTGTTTGTGGCATTTATAAGACTAAAATTGAATTATATCGTTTGGTTCCGACAGGCATTTGGAACAGCCACTCGAAGTGGCGGAAATTCCCGCCAATTTATCAATGAACATACAAATAAAATGAGTTCCGTCTGATGAAGCATATATCTGGGGTTTTCCCGGTATGGAACTATAAATCGTTTTATTTACCTGTTGTTAAAAACACCATGATGCAAAGCAGTTTGGTTTTAATCTTTTGCTTCGTATGATTACACACGCCAGGCGCGGATCCAAGGGGGGGGGCGGACCCGGCGTACGCCCCCTCTAAAATAGGAGAGAGAGAAAAAAGAAAAAGGAAAAAGAAGGGAAAAAGAAAGAGGGGAAGGAAGAAAGAAAAAAAGAGGGAGAAAGGGAAAAATTAAGGAATTAGATAAAGAGTGAGAATTAGACAGAAAACTCCATTTCCTACCTTTACCGTTTGATGTTATCATTTTAAAATCTAAATGTATTCGACTTTGTGGTACATACATGCATGAACATACTTGTATCCAGGCACAATGGAATAATTATATTTTTTTTCGTGTAAGTTAAGGTTTTATCTCCATCGCTTAAAAGGTACAATGTAAATCCCTTCAAGTATTTACTTTTTCCAAAAAAACCGATAAAATCCCAATATATTAGATAATTTATTGTCATTAATATTCAATATTGACAGGTTATATCTCGATATCCTTAGCAATAAAAGAAAAGGGGGAGGGGGTGGGTGGAAGGAATTGTAGCTGGCCATGAGTCTTCGCTGGTTGACTATATACCATGCCCTTCGTTTTCCAGGTTGTAAATGATATATTTCACATTTTTGAATCAGTATTAAAGTCCTGTATTAAATCCGACTATCAATTCACAAATGTGTGCGTACTTTCAAAACGCCAGTTACAAGATCACTACTGACGCCGAATGCTTCTAGAAGCATTTTATTTGTCCTAAGAAAATGTGTGTAAAGAAAAAAGTGGAATGCGACAGAAAATGAGAGCTTCTAGGGTCTGGGTGACCCCATGGCCAGAAGCCTTCCTTTTTTGTTTCAATAAAAACATATCTTAACGATAATGTTACAAGATAGGCAAACGATGTTAAAAAAATTAATGCACATGGCAAAAGGCTCCCTATTAGAAAACAGGATGATAGCAATGGTTCCTGGCACCGTATGGCCATAGACAAGACCACTAGCCTTCTTTTCTTTCGTTGTCCAATACACGAATTATGAAGATTGTGTGTAAGTTAGGGAAAATGAATTATCTAGTCTGACAGATAATCTATAAAAATAAAAGCTTATATCGTTAAAAAGTTCACATACACTTTCATTAGTCCTATAAAAAACCTTCAATAGGCGACCCCTAGCTGCAATATTGTAGCTCAAAAAGACTTTTAGACTGAAAATGGTGTCTTCTTTAGAGCTACAATTGTTCCCTATTACTTCAAAACCCTTCAAAAAAAGTATGAAAAACTGTGCCCGAGTGATTTTCGGAGGCAGTGCTCCACTACGATACATAGGGACCAATTCGTACCCGGCCTAAAGGTATAGTAGGCCGGGTACGTATATTCGTTTTAGGCGGCCCCCAGACCCCCATCCTTTTCTTTGCTTCGTGCCTCTTTGAAAAGATATGCTGATTTTAGGCAGTGTAATTCTGTAACTTTATATTCATAATCTGACATTAGACGTCAAAAATAATAAACGAACATTTTTACATGGCTTCAATTATTTTTTGGAAAAAGTGTACATTTATTCGAGGGCTTCTGGGGGCCTAGGCGGCCCCCACCCAGACCCCCGCCCTTCTTCGCTTTATGTCCATATAAATATTAAGATTTTGATGTTGCAATTCTGTAGGTAAAAAAATAAATCAAAACTTCAAATAAAAAAATATGACACTTGACACGAAAACTATAAATAAACATCCTTAAATGGCTTCAATTATTTTCTGGAAAATGTGTTCATGAAATCCTCAGAATGCAGGATTTTGACCATTTATTCGAGAGCTTCTGGGGGCCTAGGCGGTCCCCAGACCCCTCGCCTGATTTGCTTTGTCCCACGCCCCCTCTAACCTCAAAACCTTAATCCGCCCCTGCACGCTTACACAATTCATAACGTGGCAGGATATTTAACGTAGTTGTGACGCGGCGTCCGATTCAAACCGCCTGTGTCAAGGAAGTGTGACAAACAGAGAGTTTCTTCAATTTTGTGATCACTTGAGTTCTACTTAATCAGTTCACGTTTGAAATTTCTTGAAAATACGGATGTTTATATAGTTCCATGTCATTATTTCCGGATTTTGGAGATTCAAATGTATCGGACGTCGTTTCGAGGAACATGTACAAACACAGGTAGGCCCACTACTGTAAACGTTTACCGCTCTCAAAATGTTAGCTTATATTTATATTGTTGTTTCAAACACTTCAATAAATATTAGAGATATCTATTACAAGTATTGTAAAGCTACAATTGTAGGATTCCGTTTCATTAATATTTCAGAAATACACCCAAACGTAAATTGTAAGGACTACTCTCGCCGATTCACCGTAGATAACGTACAGGTAATTGTCCTGTCTCCCCACACGAGATGAACCAAAAAATGCAATCTGTCGTGGCTAGGTCGTTTTGGTTAAACTTACCACCGCTAAATACTGTTGTTAGTTCTGACAATATCTTTTCCATGCGCGTACATACCCAATGATGTTTATAATCTTAAATAATTAGGATGTTGATCTTAGGCTACTTGTTGTAGCGAACCTTACACATGTTATCTCCCGCACACAACAACTATGTAAAACTTTGCGACGTCTTTGGTAATGTGCTATTATGTTCTTTGTGACATCATTGTTTTTATTTATCTGAAGCTCGAGATCATTGCTCTACGAGGTTCGGTAGTATAACTTAAAACTATGTAACTTTTCTACATATAGAGATTGAACAGTGTTTTGATTGCGTTAAAGGTGGTATGAACGCAATGGGATACAGACATATTCAATGTAGCGCGTTAGCGCTACATGTAGAATATGTCTGTATCCCATTGCGTTCATACCACCTTTAAGGCAATCAAAACACTGTTCAATCTTTATATTTACATCAATAAGTCTACTTTTACGTCAAATTTAAAACGGTGATGGTTGCTAAGTTGGGTAACTACGGTAGTCAGGATGACCGAAGATATAGTTCCGATTGTTGAATGTTATAGCTGCAGTTTGATTTGAAATATAACAATGACACCTTTAATTATTTTTAAATTATATTTTGTTCCCAATTTGATAATGTATCAATAATGTCCATTTCGAATAAAAATTGAGATAACCAAGGCGGAGCGACTACTGGTATCGTTGTCAGGGTAGTGATGCGGTCCGAAGTGGAGCGAGCCGCCATATTTGATTTTCAACCGAGGAAAGTAACTGTGAAATAGTCTGTTGACCAAATGGTATGACTGTTGAGCTGCTGAATGTTTCTAATGTATGTATCGGTCTACGCACGCGATATAGACTAAATTCTTCATAGTCACGACTTTTATTTTATTGTACGGATGATAGACAAGTGTTTGCATGGTGTGTGACTGACTTAACTATGGAATTCCTTGAACATTCCTGAGGAAAGCCCCCGGTTGTAGACCCGACCAGCGATTCTTTTTGTTGTTTATTACCGTTACAATGCTTGAACACATATTCTGTTTTGATGTCAAATACATTTTAATTGGATCTAATAACGACTCTTTATTATTATTTTGAATCCGATAACGATGAAACTTTGTTTACATTTCATACAGTAGGCCAACCGAGTAGGCTAATGACGAGCATGTTATTGTCTGTGCCGCCTAAGGATCAGTCTTGAGACAAATAGAAGACCGAAATCGTTTTTTAGTTTATTATTAATTCAAAGCAAATCTGTCATCTGTGAAAAGTTAAATGTAAATTAAGTAATTATAGTTTATTAAGATTATCATATGTTGCAAAATCTTACCGAAGCGTGAACTAGAAATCGTCCGATCCTACTTTGGGTTTGTATTCATACGTCGTTGCGTTTACGCTAATTTGAACGCAACTCCCCTCCCGTTGACTATATAGAGGCATATGTAAATATTTGTATTTACACACGTACATGTATATTTGTTCAAACCTATTTTGATACATGTAAGCTTACATGTTCATCGAACGTACATTCGGTACTGAAAACACCAAAAGTTTCTTATTTGGACCACCATAAATTCATCCGCGCGGCTCCATATTGCGCGTGACATACTCAATCTATCGAGAAATAAAGTTGAGTAGCCTTTGGTTGAAATCAACGGGGTTTATGCTATCAATTCACCACTGACTGTAAATATTACATTTTAATCAAACCAGAAGCAGACGCCTGTGGATATTAACCACTAGGCTACCACAGCCCCTAAAACAAACAAATTATGCTAATCTTTGATAAACAATACAATGAAAATCTGACGTATGTTTTAATTGGGGCAATGGCTTGAAAGATGATTAAGATGACGATGAAAAAGAGATTTTTTTTTGTCTTTCTATATAAATATTTAAAAAGACTTCGTCTTTCAAGTCTGTTTCAATGTCGCACAATTTCATTTTAACATTAATGGAAGAAGGGAGATAATCCATAGAATACTAAAATCGTGAACTATTTTTCAGCTTCGATACTACGTGCGTTTATGGTAATGATAGGAATAGTAGCCCCTGGGAGTATCGAGGATGCGGATATTTAAAAATGGATGTGTCTATTATCTTTTCGCTAAACTTCAAGTTAAAAATCTCCTGACAACTGATCTAAATCTAATCGATCTCGTCCTAAGTTCCTCACAGACCCGAGTGTAGATTCCCCACTTGCACGTGCGCTCATGAACCTGTAGCCACTGGTCATACTGTGTATTCACCAGAACGTGACCACTTATGGAATGTTGTTTGACCCTCCTATCCTATAAATGATAATAAGGATCAGTATGTTAATCATATTTGGAATTCTTGCCCTTTTTATAGTGCTATATCACTGGAGCATGCCGCCGAAGACACCAAGCAACACACCCCACCCGATCACTGATTAAATTGAACACGTATATATATAGAAACTGATATTAACGCTATATACATTCTACTTGTTTAATTGTTTGTCAAAAATCTTCGTAGTATGTTCTTTGAACCAAAATGAATATCCAGGTATGATTAAAACATCCTTATTCCCTATTTTCGCAGGGAACACACAATAGGCTCCGTAAGTCTCGTTTTCCGTGAACTTCCGGTTTACAACTTCCGGGTACAAACAAACAAGATGGTGTACTGTTTTGCGTTTGGTTGTTCCCATCGAACGGGTGGAAAACAGACCTGCAGTTTATTCCGTTTTCCAGTTGATGAGAAGAAACGCAAGAAATGGATAGAAAGATGCAGGTAACGATATATTTAAACAAATACATTATTGTATGTTTCAAATCATGCGAACGGAGCTGTTTTGTTTACATGCACCACCCAGACTGATTCTTACCTACATGTAGAACGAGAAAGTGGTCAGTTATAAGCGTAGATCGACGATTGTCTCTGTATATGCAGACCATCTCTTTCATTAAATAAACCTGGCATTATGTCTGTACATGATATTAGAAGGGGGGTCACTAACATCCAACCTCCCATCCCCCGATACTGCTGTAGAATCTACTGAAAGTGAACATTTTATTTACTATTTATTTTATTTTCCAGGAGAGCGGACAGGGAATATAATTCTAATGACAGGATATGCAGTTGCCACTTTCCAGATGGAAAAAAAAGAATTGGATCCTTCAATTTTTGTGTATAGCAAAAATGTTGGGTGTTTTCCAGATATACCTGTATCAACACCAAGAAAGTAAGTTAGGGTTTTTCTTTCAAAATGAATGTTAATTAGCCCAAAATATACTATCGGTTTTACCTAATCATTATAATTAGTTGTGGTCAGTATTATTCATGTTATGTTATATATTTGTTGGCTAATAAATTTCTGTGGTTTTCCTTATTTTTGTTGAATTTGACATCAAAATTTCAACATCAAATTGACATTTGATGTTGAAATTTTAAATTAGTCCTCCTTATAAAATTGATCTCGTCTCCAACAGACGCAAGGTGCCAAGATAAGAAGAAGGCAATACCTCCGGATCCAGATGTGAAACTCCTAACATCCACACTGCGTTGGAAAGTGACCATACTTATGGATTAAACAATTACCAAGATGGCGATGAGGCTATCGGAGACCCGTCTAAATTAAGTAAGAACATTAATATGTATGTCACCAGTCAAAGAGTCATATTTTCGTAAACTTAACAGCATGTTAGGAAATGTAATATTATATTTGCACCAGTCTAAGAAATATGAGACTAACATATTACCACAGGTCTACTTCTTCTGGGTTTCGGGTTCGAATCTAATGTGGGTCAATGTTTTTTCTCTAGGTACTCAGGCTTTCCTCCACCTCCTAAACCTAGCATGTCCTTAAATGACCCTGGCTGTTAATAGGACGCAAAACAAACCAAACCAAATTTGTCAAGTACAAATAGAAGTTGAGACAACGTAGGGTTATCTTCTGAATCATAATACTTAAACAAAACTAACTTTTGGGGTAAAATGGTAATTTCAGACTCTAACTTTGCAATATAAAAACTTAACAGCTGCACCTTCAAACACATATTTTAGAAAAAATAAATGAAAGTTTTTAGATATAATTCATTTTGGTGTGATGTTAGTAATTCAAATTGGGGGAAAAGGTAACTGTTAAATTTGTCAGTTAATATTTTTTTTTTGCAGTTAAAGATTTAGAGAGAAAAATTGAAAACATGGCCGAGGAGATAAAGGCGCTAAAAATGGTAAAACCAAGAATGTCAATCAATGATATTAAAGAAGACACAGAAAAGGTGAAAGTCCAATGTCTGATGTATACATTGATTATGTCTTACATTTTCGCCAAAAGTCCATCTAGCGACCTTGGGCCTGCTAATTGGTCAGTGTATGATGTCCAGAAAGAGAATGTGCTTATTATTTTATATTTAAACAATATTTGGTATCATGGATGAATGTAGATAATTTTTGAAGAGTAATAGATTTCTTGTCTGACAGTGACAAGGCAGTTTTAATATTGATATATTTGATCTTGAAATTGTTTTTTTTTTCTGTATCTATTAACATGATTGAGGGGGATAAAAAAATACATTTTAAGCATTAAATTGCAAGCTTCCAAAAAGGAAACGCATTCTTAAGGTATACAATCATCTTCAATTGCAATTCATAATTTGATTTCTAATATTCAAATTTCAGATGCTACTCTACACGTCATTCCCATTTGATGTTTTTCAAGTTATTGTCAATATTCTGAAAAGAATGGCACCTTTTAATTACTATGGTGGTTGGTCAGTGACCTGCTTCAGCCTGGAAGACCAATTACTGATGACATTGATGAAGTTGAGACTGAACTACCGTGATATGGACTTGGCTGTTCGATTTGGAACTAGTCGTGCTACTATTTCCAATATCATCAATACGTATGTGTCTGTTCTCCATGAAATTTTATATGGAGGTGTATTGCAATATAATGGACTTCCAAGTCAACTAAAGTGCAAAGGTTCATTGCCAAAGTCGTTTGAAGATTTTTCTTCAGCTCGGATTGCAATGGATGCGACAGAGGTAAATCAGGATGTTCCATCTGATATGAACAGTCAATCTCTTACATTTAGCAGTTATAAGAGCAGACATACTGTTAAAGCCGTCACTTGTGTTGCACCAAATGGTGCACTTGTGTATACATCCGATTTGTATCCAGGTTCTACTTCAGATGCAGCAATTGTTGAACATTGTAAAATCCTAGATCAGCTCCAACCTGGTGATATGATCTTGGCCGATAAAGGGTTTAATATTTTTGATAAGCTACCAGCTGGTGTGTCACTAAACATTCCACCTTTTCTGTCCAGCAAAGCACACTTTACAAAAGAAGAAGCAGAACTGTGTTACAAAATAGGTAGAAGTAGAATACACGTTGAGAGAGCCAATGAACGAATAAAAAACTATACCATTTTAGACCATATTCCTTCTCAGTACAGACATCTTTCTACAAAAAATTTTCAGCTTTGTTGCTGCCTTGTAAATTTGCAGGCTCCTTTACTAAAGGAAATTGCAGATAAGTATGAGATGTAATAATGGTGGTTTATTTCTTTTTAAAATTTTAAAAGAAATCTGACAATGTATTAATAACAATTATCTGATTATTGACCTATAGCTATAACATCACTCACCAAGGTGTTTCATTAAAACAATATACATTGTATATGGCCATGTATTGTCAACTTTTATGCTTTATGTATATTATCAAGATGAAAACTTATCTACAGAAGTCAGTTTATAATTACTCATAACACTGTAAAAATGTAAAATGGAATATAGAGACCATAACATTGGTTTCATGGTATGAGCATATGTACTTATTTCACTACATTGGACAGTATAAGACATGTACATAGGTAATGACTTTTGGCAATACTTCAAGAATGAATTTATTTTTTAGTTCTTATTTGTATGTGTAATATTAAAACTATGCATTATAAGTATTGTAATTCCTCAAATGTGTGTAACTTCCAGTGCTGTATAACATGTGGAAAGCTCATGTCATATTACTTCAACAGTTTTGTAGTAATAGTAAATAATGGAATATATACTACTCAAAAGAAGTAATAAATTTTGTGTAATAAAATTCCATCATTAATGCAATGTTTGATGCCCACAAGTCTTCCTTGACTATTCTAATTATCTGTAAATCTTTGGGAGTCCACACTGCAAGGTCACAGCACTGAGTTCCAGTTAAGAAAAGCTGTCCCTGAATCTGGTGCCAATAGTCATGATTCTCCTTTAGCATGAGATGCCCGTCATTTGAAAGATCTGAAACAACAGAATTTGTATTATATTTCAGTTCATCTATTTCAGTTTATATGAAATTAAAAAATGTGTGTAAGCTATTTTTCATTCAGTATACACTATTTATTTGCTATTGGCTTTATCAGATAATCATGCTCTAAAGTTTTAGTATTTATGTATAAATATTATAACAGTGTTTGTTTGTCTTTTGTTCAGTGTTGAAAACTGATTCTTTATCAAAAATGAATCCTGAAAAATTGAATACAACATGCAACTTTTTTTCAATATTCAATTTTGAAATTACCTAGGAAAAAATCCTTTTTAGACAAACATGCTTCAGCTACTGTCATATCCTTGGCGGAGAATGGGCATTTCACCTCAACAATGTCTGGTGATAATAGTTGTTGACCTTGGTGCTGTAAGTGCACATTTACGCTACTAGAATATGCACCCTGTACAAACCCATCAGGAGAAGCTCCAAGGATGCCGGATTCGTGAAGCCATATGCCTATAACATAAAAAACAGCAATTTCAACAATTATTTATGGGCAACTATATTTCAGAATTTAAATTTTTTTAAATTTGACAATTTATTTATATATTGATCATAAAATTTCATTGTATTAACTGTTGTACAAACCAAACTGGTGTCATGAAAATTCAAATTCCAAACAAAATCAAATTCCAAACAAATATGTAAATATAAGCCTTTATGTAATATGAAATTTATCCAACAAGTTCTCATGTGACACCATATATAGATTAAGGACTAAACTCAATGATATCAGATTATGGCGTCAAAACTACCTGTGACGTCAAAATAATATTATTACATGTGTCTTACGATATTTATGCCATGGCTGTACGACATGGTTGGACTGGCCAGTTATGTCATAAATGACATTTAAGTATTTGATCCTCTGGTGGAGATTATGTAGTTGTGTATGTTTGCGTGTGAGTGGTCATAAACTTGCCTGTCTCTATAATATTTACTCCCCCTGCTTTGCAGTATGCAGCACTCCCAGTTTTTTCATTGGTGATACCCCACTGGATAGGGGCCCTCTTTTCCAGATTGTACGCACTCAGCAGTCTTTTTTTTAATGAAGCAGTCAATCTACAAATTTAAAAGTAAACAGTAAAATAGATATACAAATTGTTAACACATAGATGTATGTAGATGTATTCTTATTCTACTGCAGGGGGTTACTACATATATCACTGACCTTAAATCCAATCCTGGACTATCTCATTGTAAATCTGGAGGCAGTTACACAGGCACTGATAAATCTGTCCATTGATGTACAGCAAAAGAATCTATTCTAATAACATATACTTCGCTGTGGTGACTGCGGGCTATGAAGTCAGGCTTCACTCTCTCTTTAATCTTCAAAGAAAGTACAAGGTATTTGCAGGCCTGTGATTGGTCAGGTTTTTTTTTCTCCTGAACTGCCTCTAGTTTTACTATGAGATAGTCCTTGGGTGGATAAAATGTCAGTGATGGTTACCCCTGGAGTATTGAGGATGATGTGTCCCCTTTTTACTATAATAATATAATGTAACAATTTCACAAAACATACCTAATTGCTGCTTCTGCTATGCATTGAACTTGAACCCTGTAGATTACAATCCTGATCCCACATTCAACCGATCGAGCTAAAGAGATTAGCCGAAAGATACATTGCAGCTTATATCCACTAGGTTTACATTAAATATACATGATGATTATTATATTGCCCTCAATAATTGTCATGATGATTAAAGGAAACTTATTCAGCATTTACCTATTGTGTTTTGCAGCACGTATAATTTGCCCAAAGTTGGAGGCTGTAAATCTCAGCTTTCTCACAGCTGCCCAGATGGAATTTTCTCTTTGTCCTTTTGTGGCAAAGGCAATTTCTATTACTTTTTCGGGTGCAGTCAACAACTGACGTCTGAGGAATGTTGTTCTGTCCTGTGATGCCAAATAATCTGAACTTGTTAACAGGTCCTCAATCAGTGGTGTAGGGATTTTCCGAACACTTGGCTCCTTTGAGAGGATCCAATGTAACGCTAAAATAGGAAACAATTATTTAGAATGTTTTTAATGATGGCACAAATTTACATTGTAAATGTAGATAATATTTTACCTTTTACAAGTACACACTAATTATTATACTACTTTTAGCACTATGGGCACTCAAGATTGATGCAGGGATCAATAAACCTAACAACTAAATAGCATTAGTATTTACATGTACTTTCAAAAAAAGGTTTTCCATAATATAGGTTTTTTCAGCTGTTTTTTACTGATCAGAGTCGATAAAAGAAAAATAGTAAACAATTATCATACATGTAGTAGAAATAGTAAACTACACATATTTTGACTGTCTCAAGTTTGGTTATAGAGACCTTCTACTTAATTTTAGCAAGAAGCTCTCATGAATAACACATAGAAAGTCATAATTTTTAAAACTAAAAATGAAATAAAAAGTCATGCAAGAATATAAGAGTATTTGTAAATTAATAATAAAATTTAAATATATACGGTATGTTTATATGATTACATGTATATCCATAGAAAATAGTAAACAAAACAACAGTTTCAAGTGAGTACATATACACTAATTGTTTAAATATTCTTGTTTCCTTCAAAATAGTAATTACTTGATTACTTTTTTCTATTCTATTGGGTATTTTTATATCTTTAAAGTAATTTCAAAATTTTTGTTATCAGAAGATGAATCAGGAAACAGAAATATTTTCATATCTTTAAACAACTCTTAAAAACTCTTAAACTGAAATATACAACAAGCCAACTCAAACAATTTAGCAACCTGTAAAGCGTCCTAACTGTCCAAGTTGTTTGTAAAGAAAGGACCTGTCATCATTTGTTACTTCCCTCCTTAGTGCTCTAACAATGGTATATATAATATACATGTACACGTATTAAACTAATAATGATGACAATATGGATCAACTTAACATCAACATATAGCTAATATGAGAGATAAAACAGATAATGAACTATTGCGATTACAAGATGTCTTCTATAAATATTTTATATATGTAGATCACAAAACATATCTTTATACATACCTGTATCCATTTTGTTTTGGGGGATATAATTCCGACATTGTTGTAGTAGCTTTTGGTGGTGCAGACTTTGGATGCTTCAGCCAACTACATTTAACATCAGTCTTGCTTGCCCGTTTGTATCTGAAATAAATTAGCATATCTGGTATATCAGAAAGTGTGTCTGAACTTTTCTGTGCAGTATTATAGTTTTCAATGTGTATGTTCACTGTAACATTTATGTTTGAACTGGGTCATGTGGGTGTATTACTTACTTGCATAAGTAAATATACAAATTCACAGTTTATGCAGAGTGTGCATTTCTGTCTATACACATACAGGCATTGATAGACCTAATATCATAAAGTTTAGTCCTTAAAAATTCAGACTCTGGCTGATAAAACCAAGTTAGTTAGGATATGATACCAGGACTGAAAACAATATAATTATTTAGTTACTGTATTTACCCAAATAATAAAGCTGCTGCTACATGATGACATTTGTACTGTCCCATTGGGCACTCACAGGTAGATGAGTTCACCACACCATTATCTTCAAGAAATATCTGCATAAAAATAATATCAGTGTTTAAATGCTTTAAATGTTTAAATAAGTTATACACTGTACCTGTAATTATTATCATATTTTCACAATGCTAGATTTCTAAATTAACAATATAAGTTAATGGTTCGAATTGATAATGCTGTATATAGTTGGAACGTATGTGGAGCCCTAATCCCTATTGAGATTCCTCGTCTAGACTCTTTTATATTCGGACGTCTGATAGATGTCTCTCGTCCGACGAGAGACATCTTCAAACGTCCGAATATAAAAGAGTCTAGAGGAGGAATCTCAATAGGGATTAGTGGAGCCCCAGTGGTTAAGGCATATACATATGTATATCAGTATATATATGCCAGTTATCTCATATCTCTCGATCAGCATTGGGGCTGCGAGTTCAAATTCAGTCTTAGTCAACCATTTATCCATATCTGAAGAGCTAGGCCCCGTCTGAATAGGTGAAATATGTATGTACATTATAACCTTTAATCATGAACTAATTAACCCCTGTCACAGTGGGTTTTTATTTATCAAACCATTCTTTGTATCAGTAGATAAAAATGTGTCCAAGTAGAGATGTATTGTACATCTCTACTTGGACACTCTCATTTAACTTCAATATTGTAGCTTGAAAGACTTTGAGACATTTTCTTTTACCCAGCCAGAAGACATGCACGTAGGCCAGGTACGCACATACATGTACCTGTCCAATGTACATTTACCGATACATGTGTACAACTAACTGTTACATCTGCTAGAAATACTATGATCTACTCCAACTTGCTGCTTGGCCAAACAAAATAATATAGTAAATATCTCGTTAACCTTGGCAAATCCCCAAATATAAAGAAATATTCAATACCATTCTGACCCCTTTCAACATAGGCCTACATTCTGTACAACGTAAATATAACAATACAGTAAGGTCTACTGTAGTGTAACACTACCTGCACTTTGTAAGATGTGTCCCTCATAGACGCCTGTACGTTTGCACTTATAACTCGCATTTCGTCCATGACAAACCGCAAAACTCGTCCACTCTCAACAGCGGCCTCACTCTTCCTAGTCAATTTGGTTTGCCCGTCAACATACTTTGAAGTTATTTACAGTGATCGTGAAGGTACATGTTATTTTTTTTTATTATTATTTTCTTTTAGTGACAGTTATAAGATAAAAATATGAAAGAAATTTTAGGGAGTGGGGTTTAGGTCTTCAAGTTCTGTTTTTAGGATATGTGACTTGAAGACCTCTAGTGTAGTGCTTTGTACTGTAGCCACCGGTAGGATGTTCCATTGTTTAATTGTGTGTGGAAAAAAAGAGTGTTTGAATATGTCCTTGGTGGCAGCTATATGTCTATATGTGAATGGATGTGATTGTCTCGTCCTGAAGTCTGTCAGATTGAGAATTTGACTATAGTTTATTGCCACATGATGGTGTATGATTTTATAAAATAAAATTAAACGTGTTCTTGTTCTGCGTGTTTGTAGTGAGGTCCAGTTGAGGTTTTCCATCATGTCTTGTACTGAACTTGTGTTGTGGTATCTGCTTGTTGTGTAGCGTGCTGCTCTGCGTTGTGTTTTTTCGATTTGCATGATTTGATTTGTCTGGTGGGGGTCCCATACGGAGGAGCAGTACTCCAGTTTGGGTCTGACTATGGCTTTGTATGCATGTTCTTTTATATGTTGTGAGTTTATCTGTAGGTTTCGTTTCAAGAATCCTAGTGTCTTGTTAGCATTGGCTGTTATGTTGTTGATGTGCGTGTCCCATCGTAAGTTATTTTGTATTGTGATTCCTAGATATTTGCAAGATGTTACTTGTTTTAATTTGTGGTCATGGAGTTTATATGTATAATTGGTCTTTGTGCGTTTGTTTGAGATGCTAAGGACGTTACACTTGTCCGGGTGGAAGGACATTAACCAATCTTCCTCCCACCTACCTGCTGCGTCTAGATCTTCTTGTAATTTGAGTGCATCTTGTGTGTTATGTATGGTTTTGTATAATATGCTGTCATCTGCAAAGAGTCTGAGGGTGCTGTGCTTGATGTATTCTGGGAAGTCGTTTATGTATATGAGGAAGAGTATTGGGCCCAAACAGGTTCCTTGAGGTACTCCTGACGTAACTGGTATTTTTTCTGATTGTTTCCCTTCAAGTACAACTGTTTGGGTGCGGTGTGATAAGAAGTCTGTAATCCATGTAAGTGTTTGTCCTGTAATACCGTAATATTTGAGTTTGTATTGTAGGCGATGGTGCGGGACTTTGTCAAATGCTTTGGCAAAGTCCATGATGATAATGTCTGTTTGTTTGTTGTTGTTATGGTTTTGTGTTAATTCATGTATAAAGGTGACTAGTTGTGTTTCGCATGATCGGGACGCTCTGAATCCATGTTGTAAATCATAGAGAATGTTATTGTTTTCAAGGTGTTTCATTGTAGAGCTTGTTATAATATGTTCCATGAGTTTGCATGAAATTGAGGTGAGTGAGACTGGTCTATAATTTGTAGGGTTGTGTTTGTCTCCTTTTTTATATATAGGGTGAACATGAGCATGCTTCCAGTCTTGTGGTAGTTTTCCTGTGGTGAGAGATGTTGTGAATATTTTTGTGAGAATGGGTGCTGTTACGTCTTTTAGTTCTTTGAGTATTTTCCCATGTATTTGGTCTGGCCCTGAAGCTTTATGTGGGTTTATGTTTTCTAAGAGTTTTGTAATTCCCAAGCATGTTATGTGTATTTGAGGCATAATGGGGTGTGGTGATTGGCCTTTGTTTGGTATGTTATGGTTTTGTTCTGTTGTGAATGCTTTTTGAAACTGTTGATTGAGAATGTTTGCTTTTGTGGTGGTGTCTGTTACAAGTTGACCATCTTCACGTAGGGCTGTAATATCAGTGTTTTCTTTTCGAGTTGTTTTGATGTAGCTAAATAATTTCTTAGGGTTATATCGTTTGTGTGTTTTTTGGTGTGGTTTGCTCGTCTGTAGGGAGATCTTTAATCATTTTTTCTAAGTAAGAACGGTATGCATTTCGTATCTGTTTTTGTACTTCTGCTTTTAGTGTTTTGTATGTTTGTGTTAGTTGGTGATTTGAGCGACATTTGGCGTGAAGTCGTTTAGATTTGTTGATGAGTCTACGTAGAGAGTTTGTTATCCATGGAAGTTTATGTTTGTATGTCAAATGTTTTTGGGGTATGTTCTTTTCCACTGAATTGTGTAGTGTAGATTTGAATTTGTTCCATAATGAGTCCGCAGTTTCATTTGTTTGTTGCTCTAGTGATACATGCAGTTTATTTAAATCTTGTCTAATTTGTTCCCAGTTGGCTTTGTTGTAAATGTATATGTTTCTTGGTTCTTTTCTTGATCTCTTAAGTCTGACATCAGCTTCTGTGTATACTATGTCATGATCGGCTTTGCCTATGGGTGGTGTTGTTTCTGTTTTGTTTATGATTGACGGTCTGTTTGTAAATGTGAGATCAAGTATGTGGTCACCTCTAGTTGGTTTGTTTGTAAATTGTGTGAAAGAGCTGTCTTCCATAATGTCTAGTAAGTATTGGTGCTGTGTTTGATCTGCTTTGCCTGTGATTGTTTGGTTGTTCTGCCAGTCGATGTGGGGGAGGTTGAAGTCTCCACTGATAAATGCTATTGTATTGTTAATTTGGCCTAATCTGTTCATGGATATTTGTAGTTGTTGTAGTGATTGTCCTTTATCTGATGGTGGTCTGTAATATGCTCCAACTATAAGGTTGTGTGCATTGGCCATTGTGATGTTTGCCCATACTGATTTGGTTTGCCTGTCAACATACTTTGACCAGTACAAAATAGACAGCGCCATGATAGCTTCCCTGTCAACCAGTCCGATGTACCCGGAAGTAGCGTAATGTCGCAGATTCTCGTAGGTCACGTGACGAGACTTACGGAGCCTATAAAAGAGATGTCATTCCATCAAAGTTGTCTGAGCATGCGCAGACCATTCAGTGTACGGAAGAATATACAAAACACACGGAGACCGATTTACATAAACGGGACGAAGATACTATATTACAGAAAGGCAATTTTCTCAGAAAGGAAGGTTTATATGTCTATTTAAGAAATTATAATAGGCAAAATACACAAACCGAAAAGTCAACATATGAAAGGTTTTGATATAGAAATATAAGTAAGATTTACCTGAAATATTTAAAGAACCAGATGTTTCAGCCCATATCACAATCTCATTTGAAGGCTGACAACAATACGTAATTAGAGTAACCAGTTATCCTGGATATCCACATTATTCAAAACATGGTGTAATAGCAAGTATTTACATTCACTTGCTACTTCTACTAAATAAGCAAAGCAAAGTGAAGTGTATTGTGGCGTAACAGACACCCATAACGTGACCATTATAAAGTCACTTATGTTGACGTGGTTACGTCAACTGATCACCGTCAAAATAACTGTTCCATCTTTTGGATTAAATCGTCATTGATAAACAGTTTTCCTTGTCTAACTTTAAAAAAAGTGAATGTAAAACCCCCAAAATGAGTTAATAATGTTAATATAAGCATTAAACTATCTTCCTATGTCATCTATGGTCTATATATTTACATTCCATGTTACATTCACCTATATATCACTAGTATACCAAATTATAGTATATGAGAGTATGTATGCAATTTACAGTGATGAGTTCTCTGTGTAGGAATACAAACAATGTAAACACAAACATGGCCGCCAGTAAACAATAAACAAAGCTAGTAGCCTATCATTACATAGGATTTGTATTCGAAATAATCAAACTTTAAAATCAAAATGTTGGTATTAATGACAATTAAATGAAAATCAAGACGAAAACATTTAAAATCGCAGTAATTGATATTTGGACGCTTAAATATTAATATACCAAATTAATTCAAACGTCATAAAAACGTCGTCCAGCGACTTAGAACGTCGTCTGTTACTGTGTCCGGAAAATTAGGAAATTAAAATCACTTTGATTGAAGACAGTAAGGCAACTCAAGGAAAAATACAGCATGGGGCTTAAGAGTTTTTCAAGGTACCTGGTACATTATGTAAGCTTTTGACTGTTTGAAGTAGAATTACCTCGTGTAATATCGATATAAACTCAGCTTACACTAATGGAATTTTCAACTTAATTTAGGAACAATCACATCGTTTGAGCTTTACACAGCATGAAAATGTATTCAGCAATACTGATTCCGGAGTGACTGCTTCGGAGAATAGAAATTAAAGTGTAGTGTTGTGAATTGATGATTAAAGGGGAATAATCCTTACAGTACCCAACATCACTGCGAACGTCTTGGGGGAGGCCCTCGGCATGGTATTATGCTGAAGCTAGGCTAGACCGAAGAAAAACGACGACAGTGCTAATGAGAACAAACTTTATCACAATAACTCTTTGATTAATATCGACAGATAGCTGACAGACTAATACAAACATAAAGAGTTCATAGAAGCGAAACCAGGCACACTCAATCCTACAAAACTATCATAGAAAAGTCAACAGCCCTGGCAGAGAGAATGCTTGAGCTATCAATGACCATCCAATGCAACATGGGTAAGGCCCTGTTTGCAAACAAGGAGCGGGATCTGACGGAGCAGTTCTGCCTGATTCCTCTACCGGAAAATGTTCCCCGCTCTTAGTGAAGGCTGAACGAGCTGTGCAGGAGGCAGACGGTTTATCACACATCGCAGCAGCATTGAAGGATCTTCTCCGGGATCGGGTTAAGGAACATGTATTTCTCCCATATCAATTGTTTTGTTTCAGTAAGAGGGTTTTGTAAATAATTTGTGCGTTATCAATTTTATTGTTTGGGTAAGAGAGTTTTATAAATAATTTGTACATTATCAATTTTGTTGTTTGAGTTAGAGAGTTTTGGGAAAAAATTGCGCGTTATCAATTTTATTGTTTGGGTACGAGGTTTTTGTAAATAATTTGTGCGATATCAATTTTGTTGTTTCAGTAAGAGGGTTTTGTAAATAATTTGTGCATTATCAATTTTGTTGATTGGGTAAGAGGGTTTTGTAAATAATTTGTACATTATAATTTGTGTTGTTTCATTAAGAGGGTTTTGTAAATAATTTGTGCATTTTCAATTATGTTGTTTCAGAAAGAGGGCTTTGTAAAAAATTTGTACGTTATCAATTTTGTTGTTTGGGTAAGAGAGTTTTGGAAATGACTTGTGATTATCAATTTTGTTGTTTGGGTAAGAGGGTTTTGTAAATAATTTGTACATTATAATTTGTGTTGTTTCATTAAGAGGGTTTTGTAAATAATTTGTGCATTTTCAATTATGTTGTTTCAGAAAGAGGGTTTTGTAAACAATTTGTACGTTATCAATTTTGTTGTTTGGGTAAGAGAGTTTTGGAAATGACTTGTGCATTATCAATTTTGTTGTTTGGGTAAGAGGGTTATGTAAATAATTTGAGCATTATTTGTTTTTTCAGTAAGAGGGTTTTATAAATAGTTTGTGTGTTTATCAATTTTTTTTTCAGTAACGTGTTTTGTAAATAATTTGTGCATTACTTTGAAGGAAGTTTTTTAATAAACGGAACTGGTTCCAAGTTCCGTTTTACTTAAACGGAACTCGGAAATTGGAATTGATTAAAAAACTAAATGAAAGTGGATTCATCACTAGTAACCCTTTGAAAAAGACAACAGGCAGCATATTTTATATGTCCAAAGCACATTGATTGATGTTATCTAAAATGATAGAAAATTTCCTTAAACGGAACTCGGAATTAGTTAGGAGTTCCGTTTTACTAAAACGGAATATGGAATGCGAGTTGATCGAAAACTAAATTCAAGTGATTCATCACTGGTAACGAGTGGTAATCCATGGAAAAAGACAACAGGAAACATTTCTCGTATGTCCAGTGCACATTGACTGATGTTATCTTGAATGTTGGAAAATGTCTATAAACGGAACTCGGAAATGGGAATTAATTGATAACGTATTAAAACTGACTTCATCACAAATTAACCATGACAAAAAACAACAGACAACATTTGTTAATATGTTCCAATCACATCAACTGAATTTCTTTATTTTTATTCTAAAAACATCATCCTTAAACGGAACTAGGAACCAACTTCAGCCTCCCTGAGCAAAAGACACATAGAAACGTGTACGCATGTACTACAAAACACCAGAACAACATTTTGAAATAGACAGGTAATTATATTTATCAGTTTATATGCTGATACTTTATTGAGATGATCACAGCCAGAAATCACTTCATTGATATATAGCTAGTCTCCTTCTTTGAAACCATCTACATTATGTAGTTCCACTTTCTGCTTTACCTAGGAGTCAGTGATCGCATAGGCTATTCTTTTAATGACGACAGGCTTCCTCGATCTACCAGGGGTTACTATCACTATCATAATATCCATTCCTGGAATATGATATAGCTCATGTGTTCGAGAACAAATGAGACAGGGAGTTAGAACAATTAAGAACAATGAATGCGGTACACTGTTTGGCTTTGAAGCTGACCTTCGCTCTCTGTAAATCTTCTAAGATATAGTCGTTGTAGTCTTTTTTTTACTATTACATAGTTTAGGGGTGGCTACAACGAAAATGAAAGTAACCCCTACAAGATCGGTGGTGTAACAGGACAGTCCATTCAAATGTTTTACACGATAACTCTTTCGCTGATTGACGAAAGCCTATAATTGCTACTCAACCCCTCCAACTTAAAACTAAATCCAGGGATGTTTGAAACCAACCCAATACATACACAAAAACAACATTTGATACTCTTCAAACCCCTCTTATCCATCTTAACCAATCATAAAAAAAAACCACCCCCCCCCCCCCCCAACATAACCAACCCCCCCCCCCCCCCCCCCCCCCACACACCCCCCCCCCAAAACCCCAAAAAACAAAAAAACAAAAACCCCCCCAAAACCAAAAAAAATGGGATATAAAATATATATAATATGGGATTAAAGGAACCCCCCCCCCCCCCCCCCCCCCCCCCCCCCCCCCCCCCCCTCCTTTTTTTTTTTTATATGATCCTTTTTTAAAAATGCATGTGGAATTTTGAAGGAAAGTTTCTTTAACTTAATGAGCTTATAAAAATGAAATTTAGAAACAAGTCCCCACCCCCCCCCCCCCCCCCCCCCCCCCCCCCCCCCCCCCCCCCCCCCCCCTCCCCCAAAAAACCATTTATCACTAAACTGAAACATCCTACATTTTAAAGAATCCTCAACATCAAAATGTGTTCCAAAAATACATGCGAAGCGCCATCCTTTTGTCCACGACGTCCTCCTAAAATCTGCACGATAACGTTTTGTTCATGATATCAACAATGAATTTCCAACCATATGAATATCGTCTTCAGGTAAAATTCAATACTGATGGAATCCGAACAATATTTTATAGGTGAAGTCCCACTGGCGGATAATGTGGTAAATAAATATGTCGATAAATATCAGGCGGATTAATACTGGATATCAGGCGGGATTATGTGATCAATATAGATGTTACTGGATATCAGGCGGTTTATGTGATACATATAGGATGTCACTGGGTATCAGGCGGATTATAGATAAATATAAGATTACACTGGATATCAGGCGGTTTATGTGATACATATAGATGTCACTGGGTATCAGGCGGATTATGTGATAAATATAGATGTCACTGGGTATCAGGCGGTTTATGTGATACATATAGATGTCACTGGGTATCAGGCGGATTATGTGATACATATAGATGTCACTTGGTAACAGGCGGATTATGTGATAAATATAGATGTCACTGAGATATCGGGCGGATATGTGATAATAAGACACAGGCGGATTATGTGATAAAAATATAGATGTCACTGTATCGGCGGATATGTGATAAATAAAGATGACACAGGTATCAGGCGGTTTAGTGATGATGTCACTGGGTATCAGGCGGATTATGTGATACATATAGATGTCACTGGGATATCAGGCGGATATGTGGATAATATAGATGTCACTGGGTATCAGGATATCGGCGGATTATGTGATACATATAGATGTCACTGGGTATATCAGGCGGATTATGTGATACATATAGATGTCACTGGATATCAGGCGGATTATGTGATAAATATAGATGTCACACTGGATATCAGGCGGATTATGTGATACAATATAGATGTCACTGGGTATCAGGCGGATTATGTGATAAATATAGATGTCACTGGGTATCAGCGGATTATGTGATACATATAGATGTCACTGGTATCAGGCGGATATGTGATACAAATAGATGTCACTGGATATCTGGCGATTAAAATGTGATACATATAGATGTCACTGGATATCAGGCGGATTATGTGATAAATATAGATGTCACGGATATCAGGCGGATTATGGGATAAATATAGATGGTACCGGATATCAGGCGGATTATGTGATAAATATAGATGTCACTGGGTATCGGGCGGATTAAATGATAAAATATAGATGTCACTGGATATCAGGCGGATTATGTGATAAATATAGATGTCACTGGATTTCAGGCGGATTATGGGATAAATATAGATGTCACCGGATATCAGGCGGATTATGGGATAAATATAGATGGTACCGGATAACAGGCGGATTATGTGATAAATATAGATGTCACTGGGTATCGGGCGGATTATATGATAAGTATAGATGTCACTAGACATCAGTCAGATTATGTGAGAAATATAGATGTCACTGGATATCGGGCGGATTATGTGATAAATATAGATGTCAAAATCGCTTCACAGGTTGATATAAGATTCCCATGGGTCCAGGTCGTACCCAAATATAGCATAGAGGGAACTTCCGGGACGTCAAATATCTATTGGTATTGGTATCTATCTTACGTGGTATTTTCTCTATTTTATTGATATAAACAGCCTTCATTTTTCTCTTCGAAATTGTTCAATGCGGATAATGCGCTGGATATCAGGCCGATTATGTGATAAAAAAGATGTCACGGAAAATCAGTCAGATAATGTGATAAATATAGATGTCACTGGATATCAGGCGGATTATGGGATAAATAAAGATGTCACCGGTTGTCAGGCGGATTATGTGATAAATATAGATGTCACTGGATATCAGTCAGATTATGTGATAATTTATAGATGTCACTGGACATCAGGCGGATTATGGGATAAATAAAGATGGTACCGGATATCAGGCGGATTATGTGATAAATATAGATGGTACCGGATATCAGGCGGATTATGTGATAAATATAGATGTCACTGGGTATCGAGCGGATTATGTGATAGATATAGATGTCACTGGATATCAGGCGGATTATGTGATAAATATAGATGTCACTGAGTATACGGCGGATTATGTGATAAATATAGATGTCACTGGATATCAGGCGGATTATGTGATACATATAGATGTCACTGGGTATCAGGCGGATTATGTGATACATATAGATGTCACTGGATATCAGGCGGATTATGTGATAAATACAGATGTCACTGGATATCAGGCGAATTATGTGATACATATAGATGTCACTGGATATCTGGCGAAAAATGTGATAAATATAGATGTCACTGGATATCAGGCGGATTATGTGATAAATATAGATGTCACCGGATATCAGGCGGATTATGGGATAAATATAGATGGTACCGGATATCAGGCGGATTATGTGATAAATATAGATGTCACTGGGTATCGGGCGGATTATATGATAAGTATAGATGTCACTAGACATCAGTCAGATTATGTGATAAATATAGATGTCACTGGATATCAGGCGGATTATGGGATTTATATAGATGTCACGGATATCAGGCGGATATGGAGATAAATATAGACTGGTTCCGGGTATATCAGGCGGATTATGTGATAAATTTAGTTCGTCACTGGGTATCGGGGCGGATTTTATATGATAAGTATAGATGGTTCGTACTAGGTAAGCTATTCAGTTCAGTTTAATGTGAGACAATGATAGATGTCACAGGCATACTCGGGCGTTGATTATGTGATTAATAAAAAGAATGTCACAAATCGCTTCACAAGTTTAATAGTACGTTATCCCATGGGTCCCTCCCTTGAGGTGCGTACCCATATAAATAGAGCATAGCAGAGGGAACTATTCCGGGGATCGTCGAATATTTCTAATGGTATTGGTCATCTAGCTTACTGCCCTCCCGTGAGTATTTTCCACGTCTATTTATTGATTTGATATAAAACAGCCTTCCATTTTTTCTCTACGCATATTTGTTAAGATGTTGCGGATTAATGCGCTGGACTATCAGGCTCGATTAATGTGATAGACAAAAGGGGGATGTTCACGGGAAAAATCTGTCAGATATTTGAGAATGATAATATAGAGATGTCACTGGATTTCAGGGCGGATTATGGGATAAATAATATGTTTCACCGGGATGTCAGGCGGTAATTATGTGGATAAAGATTAGGGATGGTCACTATGAGATATCGAGTTGATCCGAGTATTAGTGATTAATTCATAGTATGTCATCTGGAAACATATCAGTAGCTTTAAGAGGGGTTGTAATATTAGTGTTGTAAAGTTACGGTATCACAGGTTTATTATCAGTTGTGGTATCAGAGACAGTTTGGACAGTTTATAGTGTGTGTATATAAATATTAGTTTGGTACAACATCTCGATTTGGCATAGTTCAGGCCGAAGTTATGTGAATAATATATGTAGAGTTGGTCCCTGGGTAATCTGTGCTGGATTATGTAGAATTAGATATTTTTTTTTTAGATGTCTTCTTGGATATCAGAGCGAGGACTTATGTGATAAATTATATAGAATCGGTCACTTGAGTATACGGATGATAAAATGGTGATTAAAACTTATTAGATTTTCACTTTTGTTAATCGAGGGGAATTAAAAAGTAGATAATATAGTAAGCATTGTCACTAGGTTGTGCATAACTAGAGTCGTGATTATGAAGTTGATAAATATAGATATCCACTCTTGAGATATGAGGCGGATTATGGTGATAAAATATTGTATGTCTACACTGGATTATCCGGCGGATTATGTGATAAATAGAGATGTCAATGAGGATACCAGGCGAATTATGTGATAAAATATAAATGTCAAGAATATCCGAGGTGGATTATGTGATGAAACATATAGATGTCAAGTACAATATCGGGGCTCGATTAGTGATAAATATTAGATGTCGAGATAATCGGTTTCGGGAATCATGTGTTAGCAAATCTATAGAGTAGTCACTGGATTTCAAGTGCGGATTATGTGATAAATATATTAGATGTCACTGGATATCTGTAGGGCGGATTATGGGATAGAATATAGATGTCACCCTGGGTGATATCGGGCGAATTATGTGATAAATATAGATGATCATCGTGGAATATCATTGGGCGGAAATATAAAATAGATGCTGTCAGCGGATTATGTTTGATCAGAAAGTTATAAATATATCATACTCGTGTGTTGACTTTCGCCACTTATACAAATATAAAATTGCTGTCGGTCAGAAATTATTCACTTTCACTTTCGATCTAGTACTAGGTACTACATTGTTGTGTTGCGTATGACTATACCTAACAAGGAAGTTACATGCAGATAGATAACGTTCGTGAACTAACACTTGAGGTAAGATAATCTTTTGAAATATATGTGACGTCCTCTATTGTGTACAACTATAGTTTCCACTATGCAATGACGGACCGTTGGATAGTCTTCGGTCCTCAATAGGTGTGTCACTCAGACCTATTCTACTCCAACTCGTGGTTTATGCTATGCATCGAGTACCTATTGTATAGAGGGTATTTGTGATTTACACAGTGTACTTCAACGCTTTGTAAAGTATTTGTAATACAATGTATACTGACTCAAATGTCAACGTTGTAAAACAATTGAACGATTATTGTTTATCGTTCATATGTTTTGGCTTACTCAAATTGACCGCTGAACATATTTTGTGATCACCCATATGACAGTGGCATTGTATTTTGTATTGCTGCTAAGTCTCACTGGTTACTAAGATATTTACTATTGTACTCACCTGTGTGTGGAATCTTTACAGGAACATAATTATTACTCACCAAATTATGTATATAGACAAATTTTAGATACTTTGTACTATTTATACTTACAATGATGTGATTTAATGATATGTCGAACGTTGTTAAAAGTAACCAATATTACTGATGTAAAGTTGCTATATAAATCCGACATTATATTATGTTTAGGAATATTACAAACCTTGATAAGGTTAGAGATAAACTCCAGATAGACTCGTGTTGTGTAAGACATATTTAAAGGCCCACTACAATTCTTCCAAAAACGAAAACTAAAAGTCTATTAATAACAATGATACCGTCAGCTGAAATAGGGCCTAAAACGGAATTTCAGTCCCAAATAAATGTAGTATTTCATTTAAACGTATGTTAAGAAGGACAAAGTTCCCGTATGGTCTTGTGATAATTTAACGGCAAGCGAACATACCTTATGGGACTGTACACAATTATCAAAGTCGTTTTTATATTTTTAAAGCCATTTCGTTTAAGTATGTATCTTTAAATATTGGCTAGTATTTTGCATTGCATGTTTTTATGCACCTCAATAACACACACGTATACATGTGTCCGTGATTTGTAAAAGACGCATTTCAATTTGTTTATCATCTATAGTTTGATTTATGACATACTGTAGAGAACATAACTGGTATATATGAAATAGTACATACGACGTCAGGATTGTCTTTATAATACATGTAGCTACTTAACCATGCCGTGTGTCTGTTTACGGCCGATTATATCTATTATATAGCTATATATATAGTTAGTAATCATAATTAAAAATCACAGGTCGGCTCAATGGAAGTTTTTTTAATCGTGACTGTTCAATCATGTCAGTGTGCCCTTAACCTATTGTACAGTCGACAGATACATCGACTACAGCTACACTTGTTAAAGAAAATCAATACTGTAAAATTACTGTTTGTTATGCCATAGACGTGTGTTTAGGTGGACACACATACCTGCTGAAGTCACTTTACATAGCTAATAACACTGTACAAATGTGAAATGAAATGAAAGAACAGAACTTAGCTTCATTATCTGACCGTATGTACTCATTTCAAAGCATTGTAGCTATAACTATAATGGTTTTTGACAGTACTAAAACAATAATATTCATGTGTTATTTGTACTTGTACAATGGAAATCTACGCATTGTAAGTATTGAAATTCTTAAAATATTAGGGTTTTTTTATTGGGGAAAAACATATTAAGCTCTTCTTGATTCGATATATTAGTATGAAAAATAAAATACATAGCATACATTTTTTCAGAAAGAAAAAAAGGTTCACCATAAAATAAAATCAAACAAAGATGTTTACATTAAAATGTCACGAATTTTCAAGTTTAGAGAATTAAATTGTTTTCTTCGAACTTAATTTGAAATGGAGAGATTTTTCAATTTCAACAAATGTATTTGGCATCAAGGAATGCCTGATTTAGCAATCTTTAAATCCAGTAGGCCTATTGTACACATATCATTATATTAATGTATATCCATAAACATAGTAGAAGATATTCCGGTTTCAGTTATGTATTATGATATACATTTTAATAATTATAAATTCATTTCTTCATTAAAATCATGCAAATCTTGTAATAAGGTTTTTTATTTTTAAATGAGAATGGTGAACAATGGGGTTACTCACTTGGATTCTAAGTGTTGCTGTAAGTGTAGTTCATTTAAAGTGAATAGTCGGACAAAGAAATTCAGTCTAAATGCGTTCATTGGCCTTCCAAAAGTTCTCACATATTAAAACGACGGTCAAGTTCTGCTTACGTTTCCCAGTTCTTACCATTGAAATAAAGAAAAGTTAAAAGCATTGAAAGCGAGGCTGCGTGGAAATGTAATCACGGACATAGTCAGCCGGGAGGACGTTTTAGGATTCCTATACTTTAAATTAATTTCTTCGTATGCAGACAGATTTTGACGAGATATTTTATTTTTCTATTTCATAAGAAATTCTACTGGATACACTCACATCATTTTTACCGACTTTAGCCATCCTTGCCCGACTGTTCACTTTAATACTTGACATATTAGTAAATAATGTTGAATTGTTTCATCACCTAGGTTACAATGACATACTGGAGAAACTATCACGAGGTATCACCAATGTAATTATATTGTAACAGAAACGTCGAGGTATAAGAGAAAAATACTCTTTTATATGTGGATATGAAGGATAGTGATCTACTAACATTGTGTGAACCTGAGATAGAACTTCCCTATCCTATATATCCTAGCAGTCTTGTGTAAATGAAGAGTATACAGAAATGGGCGTGTCAAGCTATCAAAAATCATTGTGACTTCCTTAGGTTTTGATTTATTTTGACTGCTACCGTCGATCGTCTAACATTTTACAAGGAGACGCAAACACCTAGTTGATAGGAGCAGATTTGATTAACATGAAAACATAAATGCCTTAGAATGTGTAAGCTATGCTTGATTTATGTTATTAGAAATATCTTAGAATATAAATATTAGAATATAACTTTAAAGAACTATGTCACAATGAGTAAATACAGAATCTAAACCGCTTTGTGGACAGGCGTTTATAGCAACTATAGTAAGAAATTATGAAAATTTTCGGTAAAAAAATGTACATATTATGGTTTTGTCAAATTCCTATTGTTATGATTTGTTAGATAAATACAAATTAATAAATATCGTGCTACTACATTGATCTGGTAACAAAATGATATTTAGTTGACGAAAATGTAATACTAGGAACTTAATTTTGTTTGTCAGTGTACGGTTATAATTAATTACCCGTTCTCATACCACAATTTCCTCCGACTGACATTTATTTATTTTAATCATTGTTTTCTTTTTACAGGATGAAGGTTTAAAATGGGATAGTATGGACAATTAGGTTTCCGAAGCCATCATGGCGGACTCTCTTTTGGATCCAGGTCAGTATATAAAATGCCTTTTGTGTAGACAGCCATTTTACATTTTGTTGAAGGATTTGTGCAGTCAAAAATGATAATTTCAGTTTATGCTGGAAATGGCTTTGTTAGCATGTATAGAAACCTCTCTATATCGGGTATTTGCTATTGTCTTACTGACAACCAGGTTAGGACATCGGTTAATTGGATTGTGATTTGAATTATGGAAACCTCGTACATCTATGCTCTAGGTTTTTTAATTTTCACCTCCATTTTTAAAATGAAGATGTTAAAGCAAATGGAAATAAAATATACTTGATCATACCTAGGAATATATATTACATACACACACATATATATATGTCGTACACAGGTAAAACAAAAAATGGAAGTTGACTTATTCAGAAATAAAAATGGTTCTAAGAACAATTTCAACTAAAGGTTTAACCTTGAAAATTATTCCAGTCTAGTACTGTAATTACGGAATCGTGGCTTATAACAATCTTCCGTAATTTCTAAGGTATTAGTAAAAATTCTAAGCATGTATTTTCACCGTTTCGAATCTACATGTACATGTATAGTCATACAATACCAGACTAAATATACTTATTTAAATATCACTAAGTATATTTTTAAAAAGGAACAAGATTTTATGTCTTTTATAATGCTATTTATTCTATTAAATCTCGGTATGATATACAAAAGGATCGACAATGAATATAACGTTTTAAGGATTTAGTATAATTTTGAAATAATGAATTTAAATCTACACTTATACTGTAATTTAGAAACACATATCAGAAATATAACTGATGAATTTCTGCTTTTTAGTAAACTTTATGGATAAAGTTTCAATGGCAACAATATAGATATACATATTATTTTCGGTATAAGATCGGTATAACTCCAATATCACATATCTGATAACCGTCCACATTTTATTTTTACTCAAAAACTGTACCGTGTTTTGCATCGTTATAGCAGAAGTTTGAAAAAAAAACACCGATTCTAGATATATTTCATGCTAAATTTTGGTATTTTATACTCGTATAAAAAATAGTGTTACATTATACTGTTTTTTATTACACAGAAATTTACATAACATGCTATCTAAACTCAGTCCAGACTGATCCGAACATCATTTTGATATCGCCTATCAAAGTGGACTGTTTTGATCTTATCTAAAGTTAGATATATGCATTGTTTGAATGTTTGAAATGTTGTACAATGTAAAAGGAATAATTTTGAAACTGAAAATAACTACATCATAAAGCTAGAATAACAAATTACTCGAAAAACTCAAAATGTAGATCTAACGACGTATACGTATATGTGCTGTATAAATGTATAGTATTATGCTTACCTTGTGTAGCCGCGGACTACTGTGACATCACAAGACCACGTGACCACCTAGCTCATTATCTCTGAACCGTAGTCGACACTACCCGTAAATCACGACCAAAACCAACCGATAGCGCTAAAAGCTAGGCGATTCGTTGGGTGGGACCTACTTTTTCATTCATCCAAAGCAATATCCTGACGTATTATCAAAAAAAAAATTGGCTTCACAAATCCATTTAAATTCTTGTGACTAGCACAGTTAAATGCTGTTTATATTTTAACCAACAGGATTTGACCCATATCGTGTGTGCAATTTGTTATGAATATTATACAAATGATTATTGTCACATATAACAATCTGGAATAATTTATGGATGGTCCAGAACACAGAGAATTGTAACTTGGTTCGGTGCACTGTGTACACTATATGAAGGACAAAGAGACCAACGGAATGTCCAAAGGAAATACAAGGGATATCCATGGTCCGACAAACACGATTAATATGTGTGTATTCACTACCAGAATATTCTCAAACATTTCTTATATATTAACCTTACTTACCATGACCAATGGCCTGTAACCTCTACCCCTACCTTCGACCCTTTTTAATCTTTGATTATCAAATGTTATCATAATGATAATATATATTCCTGTACAGATATATATCATTACCCGCCTTCATAAAATACGAAAGGTCTGTATTATTATCATATATGATTCCAATATATTTCCAGAAACGCCAATGGAGAGACTCCCAGAAAGACATGTACTATACGAAAGAATGGCGGAGCAGTACCTACAGCTACTGAATCCGGGAATAGCCTTGGATTATGCTTTGAAAGCCATCAAAAGCAAAGGGGATTCATTCAAAGTAAGCACTTTGAAATGTATTTTCATATTTATTTCCCTTATTGTACAAAAGGGCGAAACGTCCTATTTTATTTTTAAGAAAAAAGATCACAAGGAATATACGACAAAATGTACTAAGATAACACGAAGAAAAACAATAATGACGAAACGTCTTCAAATGGTTTATCTATATCATCCTAGCACTTTTTAGTATTGGTTTTCTCATGATTTTTCCATATTAACCTAGTATGTAGGATGAAGGAGATTTCTGACTCAATACATTTTCTCGAAACATCCTATTAAATAAATCTAAATATTGTGATGTGTCTAATCCATGAGACAGAGCACAGAGAGTTCCTCACGGGGGCGAACACTCAACTGAAAGCCATTAATTACCAGTGTCAAAGAGTTTTCTCATTCATAATCTCATATCATCCTAGTTTTTTTCATATTATTCTTAGACTAGTACTTTTTGGAGGAGCTTCATCATTCATTTTCCATATAATCCTAATACTTTTAATAAAACTTTTCTCATTTATATTATCCTCGTACTTTATGTAAGATTTTCCTCATTCATTATTTCATATTATCCTAGTACTTTATGTAAGATTTTCCTCATTCATTATTTTCATATTATCCTAGTACTTTTATGTAAGATTTTCCTCATTCTTTATTTCATATTATCCTAGTACTGGATGTAAGATTTTCCTCATTCATTATTTCATATTATCCTAGTACTGTATGTAAGATTTTCCTTGGATTCTTGGATGAATCACGGCGTTGAAAAGTATAGAATTCAATAAATTAATCATTTTCTCCAGATAATCTTTTTTGTCTGCCCGTCTCTGCTTTCAAAGGCACATTGGCTGATGGGGAGATCGTTTATGTCGCTGACTATGTACGAGGACGGTTTCCAAGCCTTCTCAACTGCTTTGGAACTTTGCTGTTTGGAAGACAAACGACAAGAAATATTGGTAGACGTGTTGGTTCACCATTGTAGTAGAAGGAAAAGGGGTAAGTTCAGTATGTGAACTATAAACTTATTTTAGTCTGAGCACTACGAAAATGTTGATTGCTATATTTTGATAACAAAGGGATATAAAAGATAACCATGTACCTGTATATTTTTGTATTTTTGTTTTTATTACATTTCACCGAGTAAATATTTGTGAATCTTTGTATTTATAATATCTTTTCGAATATCATGATACAATCTCTATGTTGAATCTAATTCAGTCTATGCACGAGGAAAATGTTGATTGCTATATTTTGATAACGAATGGATATTAAAGATGTAACTTTTATGTTCCTGTATTTTTTACATTTACGGTTAATTTTAAACATGTTGGTATTTATGATTTCTTTTCGAATATCATGACACAATCGCACTTAGAACTTTAACATTGTAGTGAAAAATGTGTCAAACATATTATTTTTTGTTTTACTAACATTCGTAGAATTAACAATAATGCAAATGCACAAAGTTTTACACAACATCATTTTATAGACCTTTTTCTAATTTAAATTAGATAGGAGAAAAAATGTTTCGAATCAAAAATTCAATTCTGGTGCATAAACGAAAATACATATTTTTGAGGAAAAGATCTTCGATCTGAATCATTTCCCGTGAAAGTAGAACCTAAGTGTTTAAATTATAACTTTTAACTTTTTAATTGTAATTTGTTTAAAAACAAATGATAAAAGGTTACAAATCATTCTGCTACAATAATTAGTCATTTTGTTTACAAATACCTATCTTATCCATTTACAATTTGAAGTTATATTCTTTGACGTCCATTGCATCATATACGATTTTTTTTCATTTAATTTTATAAAACAGGAAGGCTAGATATCATCAGAAATATTTCTAGCACCACCTGGGCTACTGTTGCTTACGACCTCACGAAGGCAAAAATGTTCAGCGAAGCACATGCAGCCTACTTACAACTGAAGAGTGCCGTCTCATACGATTCAAACATTCGAGTGAATCTGAAACCGCTTTGTGACGTAGATACTTTGACTGATGAGGTATGGATATTAGACCTAATCACGTTTCTTCTACGTCATGGCAGCGATTACAATACAATGACGTCACATCTGGGGGATACGTACCTCCATGTCGTGGTCAGGATGACGCTTGTCACAGGTACAGTACATGCTATGTAATCATAGTTTACAAACGCAATTTCACCCTCTCTTCAATTTAATTAAATGTAAAAGCGTTCATTTTAAACTGATTTCTCTTATTTACAATTATTTTAAATGGTATTTGGTTGTGTAACTTATTGGTTGTTACAATTTTGTCTGCCATGAATGACAGAAAAGGAAACAAATGCTTTATCGATTATCGATTGATTTGATCTTCAAATAAAAATCCAGGTGAGATGACCCTTTTACAATATGTGCTGGAAAATATCCTGCGTCAAAGAAACCTCAACGAGATGCTGGATTGTCTTGGAAACACAGCCCTCCACATGGCAGCACAATATCCGAAATGTTCACCTGCGATTCGTCTGGACGTATTGAAATTACTGGGTGAATCTGGAATTGATGAAACGTTACAGAATTTCGAAGGGAATACTGCAGCTGCTTATCTTTCGAAATCTGAGAAGCATATTCTTCGATGTCACAATAGATATAGAGCAGTGTGTGCCAGTGAGTGTAATGGCACTGTAAACACTAAATGAAACTAATATAAAAAAAACCGTTTCATATGTTATTGTATATTGATATGAGTAAAAGTTGGATAGTCATTTCTATACGCTACATTACGCAGATTTCACAACTTTTATTCTTCAATTCATTTTTTCTAGTTCAAAAAAGCAATAGCGCTACTAAATTTCAGAAATTTTAGGAAATCTCTAGCCTAAAAACAACGGAGTAAATCGTTTTGGGTATTTAACACTAGTCCATGGGAGTTTAAACGAAGCCATAAAACATAAATTGAAGTCAACGAGAAAAAAAAAGCAATGTCACGAATAAATAAAATAAAGAGATTCAATGTGTATTTCTCAAGCTTGTATGTACTTTGTGAATATCTTGTTACAGAAATGCAAGCGGAGAAAGCAATGGAGAAGGTGAAAGAAATGTACGGAGATTCCTATACCTCCAGTAGTGAGGAGGGAGAATCTATGGTATGACGCATCGATGGATTCTATAAAGGATCTAAATGAACAGACGAACGAAAGATCAATTAATGACATCACCGCTTCACGAGCGAAATCTTCGACAGAAGTCACAGACAATTCCAATGGCAACAGTACGGATCTGGTATTACAGGAAGGTAAATGAAGCTGTTAAACTGGCAGACGACGGCCAATATAAAATATTGTAGTAGTCAAGGAATGATGACCAAACTTACCTCTCAATGTGAGAAGGAAATGTACAAAATGACCATAGTCCCTCGTACAAAACTAATCGAATAATAACTTTTTTTTCGAATTCAGATATTGCACCCTAGAGATCATGGCAAGGTAAAAGAGGAGCAGAATGACAACTTTGACAAACACACATATCCCCTTGCACAAAAAGGATATCGTCAAAAGGAACTCGAGAAGGAAGAAGTAGTTGGTAGCGACCACAACATTAATCATAAAGTGATGTTATCGCAGTTAAGTCATGAAACAATTACATTTGAATCCCGTTTTATTAGGGAACAAAGCTTCCGCAGAATTTAAAGAAGACTGTCTGAAATAACTAATGATAAACAGTCTCAGCGAGTCGAAACAATTGTCGTAAGGGATGGGGAGTTCAGCATGTTACCAAGTACTCCAACTAATCAACATTCCCATGGAAACAAGAACATCTTGATGATGGATGTCAGTCATTTAACGAAATAACCGACTGGAAAACCGGACGATTCTGCTGTTGACCAAAAGAAAACAGTGCACTTTGTAAAACACACTACTACTCAAGATACAGCGATATCGTCAATGTCTGTTGTATCCTATGACAAGAGTCAAATTCCTGTTTCAGAAAAAGAAGGATACCCATCTTCACCTGATGGGAGTGAACTCAGAGGTTCTAAAGAACATTTTTACCGATAAACAGAGATTTCAAGAAGAGAAGAAAATTCCAGCTTCAAAACAGTCGTTGAAAAAACGTAAAATAAAACGTTTCAAACAAGCATGATCATGTCTCCGCAACAAACGAAAGAGGATAGTGAGCTCAGAGAGACACGAAAAATTCAGGAATAGGCGACTTTATCTCGTGAAAGTCAAATTGAGGCAGGACTAAAGAAAACAACAGAAACCATAAACTGCCAGAAGAAGTCAGCACACACCGCCACAATGACTATCCAATACGAACTGGTGGACCCTGAAGACTCGATTCTGGTTCGTGAAGCTATTTCTTCATTATTTTTACATCATAATGAAAATCATGTATTTAAAGCTGATGATTAAATAACATGCTTTCAACACAAAAGTCTCACTATCGTGACACCCCAGTCTCATTTCAAGTGGAAAGAACTTTCAATTAGGAACTTTATTTTGTATAAAACAAAGAGAGTAACATATCATGTAAATAATCAAGTAGTCTTTGATAAAGAAATTCCATTAAAAGCATCAATAAACACTAGCATTATTGACATTAAAGGGACAATTCAGTCTAAGAGAACATTAACATTTGTAAATTTATCGGAAGAAACCAGTTCCAATGGAAATTAAATCAGTCAGTTTTACTGTGATATGCCAGAAAAGCCCATGGTGGTGAAATGCGTGTGAAATGTTCAAACTCGCTCGCTGTCCGCCATTACACATTGTGGTCTAACATGTTGTATGCCGAACCCTGTCCCTTGCTCGGTAGGGTAATTGCTACATTTGTCTAGAACTGCTCAAATCGCTCTGACAGATTAGTTTGTTTACCTTATTAGGTGAATTGTCTTGCCTAAAAATCATTTTATCACCTGCACAGTGGTTATGTAGGTTCATTTGTTTAACGGAATGACTTTGGCTCGGATATGGGTACAGCGTTGCAAATTTTGTACCCGTTTAATCGTATTGATCAAAAATTTGTAATTACAATGGTATCAATTAAAATACTAACAATGACGTGGAATTTGTCAATATTTTATGTTATATGTTTCATAAGAAACGTAGAACAATACAATGCCATATTTTGCTTCTTCGTTATGTACAAGAATTAGCCCGAGTGAATTGTCTCTTTAAGTCACATTAGCAATAATAAAACAATGAGAACATGCGTCAAAAACGAAAACAAATTTAATATTATCGATCAACGTATATTATAAAAGCAAATTTTGATTTCAAGTTTACCTAACCAATGATCGCGAACGAAGCAAACGCTGTACGGTATTTATACGCTACTACTATACCTCCCTATCACACATGTTTATTTTACCGACTTCCGTTTTATATCGGAAGTAGGCACGGAGCAAATTATTTGACGTAATCTGACTGGTAAAAATGTTTGATCGCATGGTCTTTATTCCTGCCAAACTATTTGGGATTGAGGAGGTCGAGAAAATGCTGAAAAGAGACAAACAGTGTGAGATGTGTCATAACTTTATATTACTAAAAAAAAAAAAAAATATATATATTATTAAGTAATCTTAATTTAAGATACAATTTAAGTGTTATTAATCGTGTAATATTCAATTAATTTTAGAAATAGAGTCTGCATTCCTGTTGACATATTAAATATCATTAAAATTACCATGAACATCGCTAAATGGTTATTTTAAATAAATTAATTTATTTTGTTTGTCCATAAAAATAATATATTCATTTTGAGAGCAATTTAAATTGTGAAATTTCATAGTAGATTCAAGACCATTATATTAATAAGATTAAGGGAGTATATTTAACAGGAAATTTTTAAATGTTCCTTTAATGACAAATGCATTAAATGTAATAGACAGTTTTATGGCAGGATAAAAAAAAGGCTATCATGTCCTAGACCCAGTTATAACCTGAACAAGGGCATTAACCCCATCAATCAGTCAGTATACTGTGGACGTAACCTATTGGTTTGTTAAACACATATATAATTATTGTCTTTATGATCATGTTGATGATTGCAGAAATTCATAGATTAAGCTAACATCTACAAAAAAAAAGCTTACTTTGCGGTAAATTTCATTTCGCCAAAAACAGAACATTTACAGCTAATCATGTCGATGATTGCAGAAATTCATTATTAAGCTAACATCTACAAAAAAATTACTTTGCGGTAAAATTTCATTTCGCCAAAAACAGAACATTTACAGCATAGATATCGCAAACTGATGATTTTGTATATATGTTAAAGTTAATAGTAAAGTTATGATTTGAATTTATATCCCTGCCTTATTTGTTTGCCTTCCTTTAATTAGGCTAAGCCTATACCCACAAATCTTGACAAATACAAGGGCAATAAAATGTTTTGTTTATTCCGATCTGCAACTGTATATGTTGTAGTTACCGAAAAATGCATAAAACTGTATAGACTACTAACAGTATACAAAGAGTAGACGTAATGGACAATAGTAGTATTTAACAAAAATTAGAAATACAATATAAAATATTCTTCAACAATTTATTTCTAATGATTTTGAATTTGATAAAATGTTATCAACAACTCCTAATTTGTAACAGCACCTTTTTTGTCTGATTAAGGAACGACAGCAAAAGCTTGAACAGCAACAGAAAAAGGAAAGACAGGAAAAGTTTGTAACAGCAACAGAAAAAGGAGAGACAGGAAAAGCTTGAACCAGCAACAGAGAAAGGAAAGACAGGAAAAGCTTGAACAGCAACAGAAAAAGGAGAGACAGGAAAAGCTTGAACAGCAAACAGAAAAAGGAAAGACAGGAAAAGCTTGAACAACAGAAGAAAGAGGAAAGACAGGAAAAGCTTGAACAGCATCAGAGAGAAGAAAAAGACAGGAAAAGCTTGAACAGCAACAGAAAAAGGAAAGACAGGAAAAGCTTGAACAGCAACAGGAAAAGGAAAAGACAGCAAAAGCTTGAACAGCATCAGAGTAGAGGAAAGACAGGAAAAGCTTGAGCAACAGAAAAATGAAAGACAGGAAAAACTTGAACAGCAACAGAAAGAGGAAAGACAGGAAAAGTTTGAACAGCAACAGAAAAAGGAAAGACAGGAAAAGCTTGAACAGCAACAGAAAAAGGAAAGACATGAAAAGCTTGAACAACAGAAGAAAGAGGAAAGACAGGAAAAGCTTGAACAGCATCAGAGAGAGGAAAGACAGGAAAAGCTTGAACAGCAACAGAAAAAGGAAAGACAGGAAAAGCTTGAACAGCAACAGAAAAAGGAAAGACAGGAAAAGCTTGAACAGCAACAGGAAAAGGAAAGACAGCAAAAGCTTGAACAGCATCAGAGAGAGGAAAGACAGGAAAAGCTTGAACAGCAACAGAAAAAGGAAAGACAGGAAAAGTTTGAACAGCAACAGAAAAAGGAAAGACAGGAAAAGTTTGAACAGCAACAGAAAAAGGAGAGACAGGAAAAGCTTGAACAGCAACAGAAAAAGGAAAGACATGAAAAGCTTGAACAACAGAAGAAAGAGGAAAGACAGGAAAAGCTTGAACAGCATCAGAGAGAGGAAAGACAGGAAAAGCTTGAACAGCAACAGAAAAAGGAAAGACAGGAAAAGCTTGAACAGCAACAGAAAAAGGAAAGACAGGAAAAGCTTGAACAGCAACAGGAAAAGGAAAGACAGCAAAAGCTTGAACAGCATCAGAGAGAGGAAAGACAGGAAAAGCTTGAGCAACAGAAAAATGAAAGACAGGAAAAACTTGAACAGCAACAGAAAGAGGAAAGACAGGAAAAGCTTGAACAGCAACAGAAAGAGGAAAGACAGGAAAAGCTTGAACAGCAACAGAAAAAGGAAAGACAGGAAAAGCTTGAACAGCAACAGAAAAAGGAAAGACAGGAAAAGCTTGAACAGCAGAAGAAAGAGGAAAGACAGGAAAAGCTTGAACAGCAGAAGAAAGAGGAAAGACAGGAAAAGCTTGAACAGCATCAGAGAGAGGAGAGACAGGAAAAGTTTGAACAGCAACAGAAAAAGGAGAGACAGGAAAAGTTTGAACAGCAGAAGAAAGAGGAAAGACAGGAAAAGCTTGAACAGCATCAGAGAGAGGAAAGACAGGAAAAGTTTGAACAGCAACAGAAAAAGGAGAGACAGGAAAAGTTTGAACAGCAGAAGAAAGAGGAAAGACAGGAAAAGCTTGAACAGCATCAGAGAGAGGAAAGACAGGAAAAGTTTGAACAGCAACAGAAAAAGGAGAGACAGGAAAAGTTTGAACAGCAGAAGAAAGAGGAAAGACAGGAAAAGCTTGAACAGCATCAGAGAGAGGAAAGACAGGAAAAGTTTGAACAGCAACAGAAAAAGGAAAGACAGGAAAAGCTTGAACAGCAACAGAAAAAGGAAAGACAGGAAAAGCTTGAACAGCAACAGAAAAAGGAAAGACAGGAAAAGCTTGAACAGCAACAGAAAAAGGAAAGACAGGAAAAGCTTGAACAACAGCAAGAAAAGGAAAGACAGGAAAAGCTTGAACAGCAACAGAAAACGGAAAAACAGGAAAATTTTGAACGGCAACAGAATAAGGAAAGACAGGAAAAGCTTGAACAGCAACAGAAAAAGGAAAGACAGGAAAAGCTTGAACAGCAACCGAAAAAGGAAAGACAGGAAAAGCTTGAACAGCAACAGAAAAAGGAAAGACAGGAAAAGCTTGAACAACAGCAAGAAAAGGAAAGACAGGAAAAGCTTGAACAGCAACAGAAAACGGAAAAACAGGAAAAGCTTGAACAACAACAGAAAAAGGAAAGACAGGAAAAGCTTGAACAGCAACAGGAAAAGGAAAGACAGGAAAAGCTTGAACAGCAACAGAAAAAGGAAAGACAGGAAAATTTTGAACGGCAACAGAATAAGGAAAGATAGGAAAAGCTTGAACAGCAACAGAAAGGTGAAAGACAGGAAAAGCTTGAACAGCAACAGAAAGGTGAAAGACAGGATCTGCTTGAACAGCAACAGAATAAGGAAAGACAGCAAAAGCTTGAACAGCAACAGAAAAAGGAAAGACAGGAAAACCTTGAACAGCAACAGGAAAAAGAAAGACAGGAAAAGCTTGAACAGCAACAGAAAAAGGAAAGACAGCAAAAGCTTGAACAGCAACAGAAAAAGGAAAGACAGCAAAAGCTTGAAGAGCAACAGAAAAAAGAAAGTCAGGAAAAGCTTGAACAGCAACAGAAAGGTGAAAGACAGGATCTGCTTGAACAGCAACAGAATAAGGAAAGACAGGAAAAGCTTGAACAACAACAGGAAAAAGAAAGACAGGAAAAGCTTGAACAGCAACAGAAAAAGGAAAGACAGCAAAAGCTTGAACAGCAACAGAAAAAGGAAAGACAGCAAAAGCTTGAACACCAGCAGAAAAAGGAAAGACAGGAAAAGCTTGAACAGCAACAGAAAAAGGAAAGACAGGAAAAGCTTGAACAGCAACAGAAAAAGGAAAGACAGCAAAAGCTTGAACAGCAACAGAAAAAAGAAAGTCAGCAAAAGCTTGAACAGCAAAAGAAAGGTGAAAGACAGGATCTGCTTGAACAGCAACAGAATAAGGAAAGACAGGAAAAACTTGAACAACAACAGAAAAAAGAAAAACAGCAAAAGCTTGAACAGCAACAGAAAAGACAGAAAGACAGCAAAAAACTTGAACAACAACAGCAAAAAGGAAAGACAGGAAAAGCTTGAACAGCAACAGAAAAAGGAAAGACAGCAAAAGCTTGAACAGCAACAGAAAAAAGAAAGTCAGCAAAAGCTTGAACAGCAAAAGAAAGGTGAAAGACAGGATCTACTTGAACAGCAACAGAATAAGGAAAGACAGGAAAAGCTTGAACAGCAACAGAAAAAGGAAAGACAGGAAAAACTTGAACAACAACAGAAAAAGGAAAGACAGGAAAAGCTTGAACAGCAACAGAAAAAGGAAAGACAGCAAAAACTTGAACAACAACAGGAAAAGGAAAGACAGCAAAAGCTTGAACAGCATCAGAGAAAGGAAAGACAGCAAAAGCTTGAACAGCAACAGGAAAAAGAAAGTCAGGAAAAGCTTGAACAGCAACAGAAAGGTGAAAGACAGGATCTGCTTGAACAGCAACAGAAAAAGGAAAGACAGCAAAATCTTGAACAGCAACAGGAAAAGGAAAGACAGCAAAAGCTTGAACAGCAACAGAAAAAGGAAAACCAGCAAAAACTTGAACAACAACAGGATAAGGAAAGACAGCAAAAGCTTGAACAGCAACAGAAAAAGGAAAGACAGCAAAAACTTGAACACAAGCAGAAAAAGGAAAGACAGGAAAAGCTTGAACAGCAACAGAAAAAAGAAAGTCAGGAAAAGCTTGAACAGCAACAAAAAGAGGAAAGACAGGATATGCTTGAACAGCACCAGAAAGAGGAAAGACAGGTAAGCTTGAACAGCAACAGAAAAAGGAGAGACAGGCTCTGACAGAAAAGCTTAATTATAAGAGCAAAGCCAAGTATTTCATTACCAATAAAACGGATGTACCTGAAGAGGGCGATGCTGATGAAGTATGCAATTTCTAAAAATAATTACAGAATCGGTATATTTAAAGGTGTTAACATCTGCCCGTGTTTTAAGCATATTTCAGGGCAAAAGTTGTATAAGCTGTTGAGTAATATTATATGACAATTATATAAAATGTAGGTTAAATTGTATTAAAATGAAAAAGGAACGGAGAATTGATAAGTTTTGAGCTTCTAATTTAACTTGAAATTATTAAAATCAATTAATTGCATCCCGAAAAATACATGGTAATATGTCCAATATGGAATAAAATAGTGATTGCACAAGCACCAAAAGCAAAATAGATTATTTTATATCATATTTTGTGTTAATTAGACATAAATATATACACATGATTAAACACCAATTATTGTTCCAATGATGGGTATCGTTTATGCTCTGTCGGCGGTGGAGCATCTTTAGTGTTCACAATATCTTTTCCTAGTTAAATGTAGTATAACGTTTTCGATAAACTATTTCAGATGATTGCAGGCGAGCTTCATACTAAATTCGCAGATTCATTTCTGAATCAGGTACTGTTCGATTTTATTAATTATTTTAAATGATATGTTCAAATCTTCTTAATTACTTTCAATCATATATGCGACTTATTTTCTTGTGTTTTATGAACTACTCAAAAACGAATAATCTATTTGATGGTTATAAATGTAAAGGTATAATGTCTCCATAGTAATCAATGATTTCAACGAGATCATGCTTTTTTTTACAATGGTCACGCTTTCATCAAAAATTTATTTTGCATAGATATCTTCAAACTTGGAGGATCTTCCCTGGGAAGTAGAATGCACAACGTCATTCAGGAAAGCAATGACAAGTAAACTTGAGCATGACACAAAAGACAAAATTCTACAGACAATTGTCAAACTTGCTAATGGAGACTGGCATCCCAGCATATCTAAGACATTACATTTCCCTAACAAGCCGAAACATGTTATGTTATATGAGGCTAAAATCGGAAAAGGCAGCAGGCTTATTTGGGAAAAGGCAATAGATTTCTCTCCCAAGCTTAGCGCCAAGTCTGTCACAGGAGGAAAGTCCAGGAAGACGGAAACGTTAAGTGACGGATTGTATTCAGAAGTGATTCGCATATGGTATTATGTGCACAATCATGATGACATTCACAAGTATGTCTGTAACATATGTAATGCGTTGAAACATGCTAAACAGCCCGATACCCATCGAAATTCAAAACCACAAAGTTCATCGGGGAAGGTTTATCCTGCAAAGTTTGGATCAGATTCCAAGGAAGTCGCGACCATTTTGCCACCAGTGAACACGGACAAAGAACAGTTTCAAATAGTCAAATTCTACACCTTTTCTTCCGACATGTTGGAACATATTCGTGAACAGGAGAACCTGGATGTCGACTTTCCCTTTCGTGTTACGGAACTTGAACACGTCATCATCAATCTCAGAAGTGAAGCACCTGTTTTATTGATTGGTCGAAGCGGAACCGGAAAGACAACATGTTGTCTGTACCGGATGTGGGACCAGTTCGTAGGTCACTTGGTAACACAAATTGAAATGCAAGAATCAGGTATAATCAAATAAATAAATCAATAAATATTTTTATAGACTAAATTAAATAACGGAAAGTTGATATGAAGATGTTTTTCTTATTATCAATTTATTTAGCCTATTGATGACGATCAGAAATAGTTATGGTCGAGATAATTATCTCCTCCAGGAATATACACTTTTCATTTGCTTTATGAATAACCGATGTCAGCTGAATTCTAAATTTAAATTGCAACCATTTAATGAGAAATAATGTATACGAATTCAACAAAAATGTGCAAAAGTTCATATCTTTTTCAATATTTCATTTTGCTGAATTTAAATTATAAATTTGCTATGATTTTAATTTTCATGTTAATTTCTATATGCCCAATTTAAGGTTATAGTATTGTATAATTTTGTGTTTAACTAAGATATGATATGCAACATGCATTTTTAGATAAACGTACATAATACGTATACACACACATAACGAAATGTTCCGTCTTTGCATATTAAAGAGTTATTTCCTTGTGAGAAATTATCGATTGTGACGAAATTCACATTGTTTTCTCTGCAAAATATGACGTGACATTCACAAACATGACGTCAAACCGATACTTACACCCAGGGGAAACTAACTATTTAATTTGTAAATGCGGAACATTGATAACGAAGTGTTTTTCTTGAATAATATTTCCTTTTTTATATTTGTTATAACTACTTTACACTATAGCATTCTTTCTTTACCTACGATAGATTTGCAAGAAGAGAGAGACAAAAAGATCGAAAACGCACATGATGAAAATCAACAGGCTGAAATTCCTAAAGACGAAAAACCAAAGGGCGAAAACGTTCGCGGGGGTTTCAATAATGTGACTGATCAAGCAGTTGGGGCAAGTAATACGGTGCTATATTCACGTAATGATGAACCAGATGAATATGCAGGTGAACAATATGAGATAGATGACTGGTCCTGCTCTGTTGGACGCCTTCGTCAGATTTTTGTGACAAGGAATGGAGTTCTATGTAGCGAGGTAAGTATTAGATATAATTTACTTAAAAAATTCAAATATGATATAAAATTCAATGTTAATAAATAATTATTTATATTTGTTTTGATACTTAATCCGACTTTCTGATTGTCATATTCTTTTCTTCATACTTATATGAGGAAATCAAATCTTAGAATGGCTAATTATGTCTATAGTTATTGTGACGTCAAAAAAAGACGTTGACGTTACGTATTGATTTGGAAAATTAATCCCTGGAAAAAACGATGGAATCGTCAATCTCTCCCAGAATTCATTGCGGTCCCCATATTTACCACTGTCAACGGCTTAATCATTGAATAATAAACTTTTGTCTATAGCCACACCGACCTATAGACTACGCTTGTGACATCTTATAGATAATTTTAAACTTTATCCTGTTTTTCCTGTTTCATAGGCAAAAAAGAACTTCAACAAAATGAAGCAAGGTAACTCCATAGCTCGAAGAAATGATATAGAAAACGGCATGCCACTTCCTTGGAGCTTCAGTGATATTCGCGATTCTCAATATCCGCTGTTTTTGACATTAGAGCAACTCCTAAACTTGGCGGACGCCACTATTGGGCCACCTTACTTCTATGAAAGGGAGGAGGATGGTTCCAGAAAAGGAAATAAGAAGAGCCTGTTCGAAGAGGATTCGAGCATCAGTGGACTTAGAGATGGTAGATTAGAAAGGGATATCAATGTTACCTACAACTCTTCAAAGTCCACGAAAAAGGATCAACAGAGAACTGAAGTAACTTATGATATATTTAGAAATGAGATATTTCCAAAGCTTGCCAGCCGAGAGAGCAAAACCCGACTGGACCCTTCCCTTTTATGGACAGAGTTTATATCTATTATAAAAGGATCGTATGAAGCCCTACTACAAAAGGATGGTTACCTTTCGCAAGAAATGTATCTAGATGTTGGGAGGAAAAGAGCTCCAAATTTCGATGGCGACAGAGAGGAAATTTACGGTCTTTTTCAAAAGTACCAAAAGATATCATCAAAATGGAAAATGTTTGATGAATGCGACCTGGTACACAGCGTCTATTCTCGACTAAAGCCTGAACACGTAAGAAAATGGAACATCCGTCAGCTCTTTGTGGACGAGATACAAGATTTTACACAGGCTGAAATCTGTCTTCTACTCAAGCTTTGCGTGGATCCTAACCAGATGTTCCTTACAGGTGACACGGCTCAAACCGTCATGCACGGAATACAGTTCCGCTTCTGCGACCTCAAAGCTATGTTTCACAACATACAAGAGTCTATGAAAACCAACGGTACGCACGGAGCTTATCTACTGAATGTTCCTCAAAAAGTGTACCAACTCACTCAAAGCTACAGATTCCATGACGGTATTCTTGCTCTGGCTTCCAGTGTACTTGATATAATGGCGGAACTTTTTCCAGAATCATTTGATCGACTTGAAATGGACACTGGACTAGTAGATGGAGGACCCCTACCCGTACTGCTAGAGTCATCAAACGTATCCGAACTCGTCCAACGTATTTCAGGCAAGGAGAACGAGTCCGAAGACTTCTCGGATATCGAGCTCGGAGTTCACCAGGCCATTATTGTCAGCAACGAAACGGCTCTGCAACAACTTCCCCGGCAACTGAAACAAAATATCACCTTGACAATATACGAATCAAAAGGATTGGAATTCAACAACATCATCCTCTTCAATTTCTTTAAATTTTCAAACGTAAGTAACTTTCAATAATAATGAACTAAGTTGAATTGAAATGTGATATTCGCTTACTAATGATTAAAATCCTCTTTTGCATATTATCTCCTTTGTTGGACGGTATCGATAGATTTTTTTGCTATTGTTATAAAATATGCTAAAAATTTATTCAAACATCACCTTTGTTATATCATAATAAAAAGACATATTGACAACAAATCTTACATTTCGTTTTGAAATTCTAGGCCTCAAGAGAGTGGGGAGTAGTCACGACACTTCTGGAAGACTTAGCCAAGCAAAAAGAAAACTTAAATGCACCCCGCACAGGGATGTACCAACTAGATAAAGGTATTTTTTTTACGTTAATCAAACATTTTGACGAACAGCTTTCATAAACAATCAAAGAATTTATAAACATCACAGACAATGTTTTAACGATGTCTCTCAAATATCTTTTAAGTACTTTAATACTTTACAGAAAATATCACATTAAATAAACATTGATTCATGATCTTTTTATACTTGCGTAACTTATGTTATGCGAAAACCGTATGGCCAAAAAAATTCTCGAATATGTAAGTCAGTCTGTCCCACTACCAAGACACACATGTCAAAATAGAAAATGGAAGACAAAGGAAACCATTATCATAATAAAGTGTAACGCAATGATCTCCTCGTTGGGCGTAAATGGAAAATGAAACTAGCGAGTGATTGCAAAGAAATTCTTGGGTATTTTGGTGATTTTTTTTTCAGATACACTGCGCGGCAAAGACAAGCCCAGAAGTCTTATATTTGACCCAAAACGTCACAAGGTTTTGAACTCCGAGCTTAAGTTATTATACACCGCGTTGACCCGAGCTCGGGTGAATGTGTGGATTTTTGACGAAGATGAGGAAAAACGTCGACCCATGTTCGAATACTTCAAGGCGCGCAATCTTGTCACAGTGGGGAGAAGGGATTTCACGAAAGGTGCTTTACGTGTTTTAAAATAAAATAAACTGTAACTTCAGATTTTATTTTTTAAAATAGATCTACACTTTATAATGTAAAGTAATAGATATAAATCAAAAACACTGCTATAGCACATTCGCTAAATCTTCAGTTACCAAGTATACGGTAGTTAAATGCAGAATATCCACACCATTCTCCAAGCCATACTCGCAAGTCTGAATCATTTTAACGATAGCATAATATGACTTAAAGTTTTATGGTCTATAACTTCCGCTGTCGTTTGTCAAAACTGTTTAAGTGTTATACACATTTTTCCGTCTGTCTGAGGTTTAAACTTTCACGGTTTTTTTTTTACCTTTTTATAAAGTTGCAGCACTGGAAGTATTTTTAATATAAAAGTAAAAATATTTCGTGTAACACCTCTGCAGACTGGATCTACAAAGAAAATAATGCTCGCGCATTGCAATATTGTACGGCAATGTGTGAATTAGATATTTCAAATACTCACTCTTTGGACATATAACAGCATGATTGCTCATATTAGCCAAAAGGAAAACGTAAACAAACTCATGTGCGCTTACGCTAGTTACCTGGCTCACCACGCGCAGGTCGTGTCTAAATGATATGAATGATTGTCATGGCTTCATTCATCAAACCTTATAGTTTTCAATAGAAAAATAAAGAAACATAAATTTTTACCCAGTTGCGGCACATTTACCTTTAACAGCATGCTAGTGAAATAATAAATAGTATTAATATATCCTTAAATCTTGTTTGCATGTCAAAATCGCGACACAATGATTAGCAAGTTGTATACTGAAGACGACATACATTGTAAGATTTAGCGTAAAATAATTCATATTCAACAAAAATTGTTCATTTAGATGACAAGAATGTTGATCGCGATGAAGAGGCATGGATGGAACGTGGTCATGACTTAATGAGAAAGGGAGTGTACCGGGAAGCGGTCAAATGCTTTAGAAAAGGCGGAAATGAAAACCTAGCGTACCTTTCTGAAGCACGCCATACTGAAGAGACTGCATGGAAATACAGTGACAAAAAGATGAAACAAAACAAGTTTATTGAAGCTGCAGGTCTATACCGAAAGGTGGATAGCAGGACGGACAAAACAGCCAAAAATCTGGCGAAAGAATGTTACAAGGCCGCCGGGGAGTTCCGTATGGCAGCGGAGTATTGTGAGGAGATAGAAGAGGTATTATTTACGTATCACCATCACCACCACCACTTACAAAAACAAAACTTACTACTATTACCAAAACACCATCACAAACGCCAACGTACACACCATCACCGAAATGAGTCACATAACAAACATCATCACAAACGCCATGGCAACAAGCCTCGCAACCAACGCCATCACAAACGCCGGCGAGCCTCGTAACGAACACAACCGCAAACTACGACCGCCACCAGACATCGCAACCACAGCAAGCCTCATAATCAACACAACCGTCACGACGCAACCAGCTTCAAACTCAACGCTAACGTACAAGCATCATGCCTGGTGGCCACACAACAACCCCATCCCAGACAACGCAACCATAAACACAACAACACTATCACTACTAACGACAACACATTACCACCAACAACAACACCACCACAACCCAAACCACCACCACAAATACTATCACCAACATCACCAACAACACCATCACCACCAATAACAACACCATCACTACGACCATCAGCATCATCACCACCACCACCAATAACAACCACCAACAACACCATCACCACCACAAAAACATCATAACCAACACCAACAACACCACTAACATTTCATTAACATCAACACCACAAACAATAACAACCACCAACAACACCATTACCAACACCACCATCACCACATACACCATCAACACCACCACCATCACCAAATCCAACACCATTCTTGGAATAGAAATAGAAATATGTATAATTGTTTATTTTTCTACTAAATTCACATCTGTTTCGTAATGTTTTATTTTTGTCTTTTTTCAATGGAAGCATAGCGAAGCTGCCTGGATTTACAAAAACCATCTTAAAGATCCATTGAAGAGCAGTCAGTGTTACAAAACAGCCCAGAGATACGATGAGGCTGTAGATGCCTTGTATGGGTTTGGATATTATGAAGCGGCTATAGAAATGGTCACTGAATACAACAAACAGATAGAGGTGGGTTTTCAGTCCTTGTAACTATTGTATATTACAGAGTAACCTCCCGGGTGAGTACGTATCGATTTTGTCACTTTGTCATTTAGTGAACAAAACCTACGTCGATTTTATTGAAAAGAATGACGTTACGCTCACAAACACTACACCAAAATCAATACCGAAAGGGTAGATAACTATAATGTGCTAACACGGAATAATGATAATGACTATTTGGATGGAGTACGCTTTACATGATAATATTTACATTTCCTTTTTTTTCTTTGATATATAACCTTACTAACTGGGAAATTGTTTACACTTGTTCAAACGCAGTCAGTTGTCGCGCAAGAATACATACACCGGAACACTGACTTCCGCAAGTAGTGTTAATGCCCATCAGATTTGGCCTATTGTTTCTGTCTTTTTTAATTCTTTAATATAAATAATTTGAATGTATTGATACTTTTAAATATATTTTGGAAAAAAACAATGGTTGAGAAATATTGCATTTATGTCTTGAAAAAGATACTATTATTGTGGAACTATATTTTGTGTACTTGGAGAATTTGACAACATTTCCCGCCAAATTGGAACCAGCTGTTCCGGGATTCCATCTATTGACCGGCTGTTACAACAATCGTATAACGTTGACAAAACGAAGTTTTATTTAATCGGAACATTAAAGTTAAACGAAATAGTTGGTTGAAATGTAAATATCAGGAATTATTTGTATTTTTTGTTGTTTACTGGTGTGTAAACTGCATTTGTTGGACAGATTTTTCACATGACGCGCTAACTTAAAACATCTGTCCAACAAACGCAGTTTACACACCAGTAAGCAACAAAAAATACATATCATACCTTAATTATGTAATACAGGGCTATATACTTATAGATACAAGTAAATTGAAGTAGATAAACTCTTTTACGCTTTATTTTTAGCAGAAATGTCTTTAACCAACTTATTCAAAATCTTAATCTTATTTACTTTCCTGCTTGATTTTTTTTCAAAATGAATATACATTTATCTCACTTTGACCAATAAAAGGCTTTTAGTATGTCACTGAGTTTGAAGGGAATAACCTTCCAAATTGTTACTATAATTTCATTGTAATTGCATTGAAATTAATAATAATTTATTTACGGAAATATAAAAAAAATCACTACACATAACAAAATCATTAATGTAATGCCATTAATACCAATAATTAAATAATGATTAATGCTATTGCATTTGCTTTAGGCAATGGAATCAAATAATGAGGAAGTCCCCATTGTACTGGTGAAGCAGCGAGACAAGCTGCCACATCTACGAATAAAAGCTGCAGAAATCTACCACCATCGATACCATAAAGATGAAGATAAAAACGATGAGGATAAAGAAAAGATGACTGCTCATCTTAGATGTCTGAGCTTTCAGGAACAAAGAAAATTCTGTTTGCAGTGGGACTACGTTGATTTGGCTGTTGAGTTTATGGAAGAAAATGGTATGTTATAATTGTTGTAATAGAATTTCTGGAAAAGCAGGAATTATATATATTCGGAACCGAGTAGATTGTAATCTCTGAAATCGTGTTCATTTTGATATGAATATTCTCAAATTAAAGTGTCCGGAAAAGTGAATTTTGTAATAACAGTAGAAATTTAATTTCTGTGGAATGTCTGATTTTTATAATGCTAATAATATTTCAAAAAATGATTTATTTTGTATCGTTAGTTAACCAATAACAGTTGTTTTGCCAGTTCCGAATTTTAGCCAGTCCCGAATATTTGATAAATCAAACTCATAATGAATTAAAACTGTATGATTTTCCATTCATACCTGAAACCTGTAATGAACCTTGATAAAAAAATATTTAAGTTCAAGTAATCTTTTTCTATCTATGAATATTTTACGCTTGCAAGAGATGACATTTTTCCTGGCAGCGTTTCTGATGCCATAGTCGTGGTCACTGAAACGCTTCATAACAACATCGCCGAAGTTGTCGTCTGCTGAGAGCAGTTTTGTTTAACAAGTCTGCTTTGAGTTTGTTTGTTTTTTGTTTTTTTTAAATTCAACGTCCTTTCAACTTTTACAGTCATTTAAATATCATTTTAATGAAATGTGTAGCATAAACAAATAAGCATGGAAGAGTTATTCCCCTTATTCGTAATTCATAAATCTGTTAAAAATTGGCAAAATAGCCCTATTGTCTTCGGCTGAATGTATTGTGTAATTCCGGACATTGGGAAATAATTTTGGTGTTATTACAGAGTTATAGCATATATTTACTAAATCCATTAACATTTAGTCCAGTTTGGTCTATGGAACAACTTCAAGCAAAACCGATATGGAAACCTATTCGGAACTGGCTAAATAACTGTAGTTTCAAAATTGTATAGGGGTACAATTTGTGTCAAATCGAATTATTAAGACCTTTGCCATTTACTTTTGTACTCACTTGTACTTTAAATATTTGTCTGTTTACAGAGAAATATGAGGATGCTTCCAATTTGTATCTATCACGCGGCCAGTTTGAGAAGGCGCTAACGGTCGCAAGGGGATCACGTGACAACAATCTCATCGCCCGGTACCTATTTTTAGACACGCAAATTAAGGTACGCAATAAATCGCAAGGAGCAGAATATCACTTAAATGAACTGTTGCACATGTTAAAGTCAGATGATACTCCACTGAACAAGAAATTAAGAGGGAAGGCATATTTACTGAAAGCAGAATTACAGAGCAGTGAAAATATCACGGAACGCAATTCGGCAATAAATGTAGCACTGGATATTTTCAGGAGATGTGATCCGCCATGTTTGGCTGGACAGGTTGACTGTCTCAATCTGATGCTAAAATGGGATAAACTGAATCGCACTAAAAACGTCGCCTCTGTTGTGAAACAAATGAAACCACTACGTGAGATGATTGAACTTTTAGAGAAAGCAGATCCGACTGAAAGAGAAAGACGGGATATACAAGATATCTACAGTTACTGTGGTTTCGAACACAATAGGAATGGAATGGTAATGGCAAAATATGACCATCATCATCTTGCTCCAAAAATGATCGATGAAAGCTTTGAAACAAAAGATGAAAGCGATGTCAAAGACGCAATTTGTAAGTTTTGGAGAAAAGAAGGGTAACGATTGTATAGCAAAAGTGATCTCGGGTAATCAAAGATTCGTCTTGATGAGTCTAAGGCCATGTCTGTCATCGAATTCAGAAATTTTCCTAAAGTAGAGGTGGCAGTTTGTGCTATCTCCCTTATTACATTTGACGCGAGTAGAAAGAAACTATTAGAGATTTCGATCTAACTTTCTCGTGGAACTTCAAGAATATTATACACAGAAATCCTACACGACCGTCTCCTCATACTTCTAACATCATGCCCGTACATGCATTAGCATCACCTGTTACCAGCAAAACTTCACAAAGATATTAAGCCAGAACGTCTCGGAACCAACTAGTAACCACATTTACGTGAATAGCCGACGCCACATTGAAGCCAAATAATGGTCCGAGGATATGGCATACGAATATATTAGATACTGACACGGAGGGAAAGGAAATGGAGTACAGACCTATTCCTGAAGCAATACTTCTTGGTGAAATATTTGCAATTGGACAGGAATGTTCGAGAGAACATGGACATGTTTGTAAAGGACCTATATACCGAGCAGTTAAATAAAGTAGGCGAGGATGAAGATAAAGCTCTAAAACGCTTGCATCAACTTGGCTGCTTAACAGATAGAGGAAAAATTGAAAGTGTCGCCGCACGATTCGTGGAGTCGTACGACATGATACCAGAACACCTCATGGAAGCCCTAAAGACATTCACAACCTTCCTCAAATTACTACGAGGGTTCGACGGAGTGGTTTTACCCGATCGTAGTTTTCTGGTTATGTGGATTGAATACTTCTTAGTAGTTGGATCGTATCTGGATTTGGAAAGGCCGATCGCAAAAAATCGCGCGATTTCCTACATTCCAGAACTCCTAACACCAAACAATACACATTACAATAGATTCAAGCTTTAACAGGCGATCAAGACTACAACATTGAGAGCCGCGCATTCAGAAGCTAATAAAATAAGGAGAAATATAAAAAGATACGCGCCAGGAATTAAAGAAAAGAATAGAAGTCATCTGCCGTCCTGTCTAGTGTGACGGCTGGCCATAAAACTCGTACATGCGCATGACGTGAGGTGTTCAGGTCAGCAGACGTGGAAGTCGCCGAGAGGGTTGCTGCTGCTCTCATTAAGCATGTCTATGTAAACATGGAAAAATTGACTTCCGTGCTAACATTAGTATCCTGATTTGCTCACCGCAAATACGTGTGATCTCAAATGCCAAAGACTGCTTACCGAAAGATACAAAAAGGCTGTCATTGCGCTAAAAGAAGCAACTGGTCAACGCAAAAATAGGTAGCATCTACAGGACACTTCTACATGAACGTAGCGACGTTCTTTGGTCGCACAATTTTTACGGGGAACATTAGCGACTGATAAAGATGCAAATCTAAACATCCTTCCCGTTGGTTTTCATGGCGAAGACACAGCTGACATTCTGCAAAAGGCGGATCAAACAACTGCCCAGACATTACAGACACCTCAAGACGGTCAGATAGTACAGACAACTCAAGGCTTTCAGACACTACAGACAAATCAAGGTAGTCAGACAGTACATACACCACTCAAGGCGATAAGACAGTACAGACACCACAAGACGGTCAGACAGTACAGACACATCAAGGTGGTCAGACCATGCAGAACCATCAAGGCCGTCAGACAGTACAGACACCTCAAGTCGGTCAGACAGTGCAGCCACCTCAAGGCGATCAGATAGTACAGACACCTCAAGGTGGTCAGACCATGCAGAACCATCAAGGCCGTCAGACAGTACAGACACCTCAAGACGGTCAGACAGTACAGACACACCTCAACACTGTCAGGCAGTACAGACACATCAAGGCCATCAAACAGTACAGACACCTCAAGGCGGTCAGACAATACAAACACATCAAGGTGGTAAAAACAATGCAGAACCATCAAGGCCGTCAGACACTACAGACAACTCAAGACGTTCAGAGAGTACAGACATCTCAAGGCGGTCACACAATACAGATACCCCAAGACCGTCAGATAGTACAGACACATCAAGTCGGTCAAACAGTACAAACATTTCAAGGCCGTCTGATAGTACAGACACATCAAGGCGATCACGATATACAGACACCTCAAGGTCTTCAGACAGTACAGACACCTCAAGAGGACCAGATAGCACAGACACCACAAGACGGCCAGGCAGTACAGACACAACAAGGCCGTCAGACAGTACAAACACCTTAAGGCGGTCAGAGTGTACCGACACCTCAAGGCGGTCAGATAGTACAGAAAACTCAATGCCGTCAGATAGTACAGACACCCCAAAATCGTCAGACAGTACAGACACAACAAGGCCGTCAGACAGTACAGACACAACAAGGCCTTCAGACTCTACAGACACCTCAAGGTCTTCAGACAGTACAAATACTTCAAGGCCGTCAGATAGTACAGACACCTCAAGGCCGTCAGACAGTACAGACACAACAAGGCCTTCAGATAGTACATACACCCCAAAATCGTCAGACTCTACAGACACCTCAAGGCCGTCTGACAGTACAGACACCTCAAGGCGGTCAGACAGTACAGACACAACAAGGCCGTCAGACAGTACAGACACAACAAGGCCTTCAGATAGTACAGACACCCCAAAATCGTCAGACTCTACAGACACCTCAAGGCCGTCTGACAGTACAGGCACCTCAAGGCGGTCAGACAGTACTGGCACCTCAAGGCGGTCAGACAGTACAGACACCTCAAGGCGGTCAGACAATAAAGGCACCTCAAGGCGGTCAGACAATACAGACACCTCAAGGCGGTCAGACAATACAGACACCCTCAAGGCGGTCAGATAGTACAGACACCTCAAGGCCGTCAGATAGTACAGGACACCTCAAGGCGGTCAGACAATACAGACATCTCAAGGTCGTCTGACAGTACAGACACCTCAAGGCCGTCAGATAGTACAGACACCTCAAGGCGGTCAGATAGTACAGACACCTCAAGGCCGTCAGATAGTACAAACACCTCAAGGCGGTCAGATAGTACAGACACCTCAACGCCGTCAGATAGTACAGACACCTCAAGGCGGTCAGACAAATACAGACACCTCAAGGCGGTCAGACAATACAGACACCTCAAGGCGGTCAGACAATACAGACACCTCAAGGCCGTCAGATAGTACAGACACCTCAAGGCCGTCAGATAAACCAGACACCTCAAGGCGGTCAGACAATACAGACACCTCAAGGCGGTCAGACAATACAGACACCTCAAGGCCGTCAGATAGTACAGGCACCTCAAGGCCGTCAAGATAGTACAGACACCTCAAGGCGGTCAGACAATACAGACACTTCAAGGCCGTCAGACAGTACAGACACATCAAGGCTGTCAGACTCTACAGACAAATCAAGGCTGTCAGATAATACAGATACGTCAAGGCGGTCAGACAGTACAGACACCTCAAGCTGGTCAGATAGTACAGACACCTCAAGGCCTTCAAGATAGTACAGACACCTCAAGGCGATCGCACAGTACAGATACTTCAAGGCCGTCAGAGAGTACAGACACATCAAGGCCGTCAGATAGTACAGACACATCAAGGCCGTCAGACAATACAGACAGACAGTACAAATACCTCAAGGTGGTCAGACGACACAGATACCTCCAAGCGACCAGACAATACAGACGATCAGGGACTGTTGACACCTTAAGGCACGGTCAGACAATGCAGATACGTAAAGGGTTGTCAGAACAATACAGACCCCTCAAGGCGGTCCAGACAAAACACACACTTGGCATTCTGCAAAAGGCAGATCAAAACAAACGCTGAGACATTACCGACACCTCAAGGCGGTCAGACAATACAAGACACCTCAAGGCGGTCAGACAATACAGACACCTCAAGTCCGATCAGAACAACCTCAAGATGGTCAGACAGTACACATATCTCAAGGCGGTCAGAGAGGTACAGACACCTTAAGGCGGGTCAGACAGTACAGACACCTCAAGGCGTTCACACAGTACAGGACACTTCAAGGCCGTCATGACAGGACAAGCACCTCACGGTCGTCTCAAACTGTTACCACCTAAAGGGGATAAGACAATGCAGGTACTTAAAGATTGTAAAACCTCACACCTCAAGCTGTTCAGACAGTACAGACAACTTAAGGCGGTCAGACAGTACAGACACCACAAGGCGATAAGACAATACAGACAATTTAAGCTGGTCAGACAGAAACATACACTTCAAAGCCGTCAGACAGTACAGACACTTCAAGGCGGTCAGAAAGAACAGACACTTCAAGGCCGTGTGACAGTACAGACACATCAAGGCCGTCAGATAGTACAGTCATCTCAAGGCCTTCAGAGAGTAGAAATTACCACAAGACGGTCAGACAGTACAGACACACCAAGGCCATTAGATAGTACAGACACATCAAGGCTGTCAGACAGTACGGACACCTCAAGACCATCAGAAAGTACAGATACCTCAAGGCCGTCAGACAGTTCAGACACCTACAGGCGATCAGCGACAATACAGACGTCTGAAGGCGGTCAGACTGTTAACACCTTAAGACGATCAGACAATGCAAAATACTTAAAGGTTTTCAGACAATACAGACATCTCAAGGCGATCAGACAAAACCACACACCTCAAGCAGTTCAGACAGTACAGACAACTTAAGGCAGTCAGACAGTACAGACAACTCAAGGCCGTCAGACAGAACATGACACATCAAGACCGTCAGAACACTAACAGACACCTTAAGGCGATCAGACATTACTGTCCCTTGAAGGCCGTCAGACAAAACACACACATCTATTTCAAGTAACAAACACATGGTCAGACAATACAGACACCTCAATACGGTCAGACAGTACAGACACCTCAAGGCCGTCAGACAATAGAGATGCCTCAAGGCGGTCAGACTGTTGAGTCAGACTGTTGACAACCATTAGATGGCTATCCTACAGTGCGATCAGACAGTGCAGACAATACAAACACACTCAAGCTGGCGGTCAGACAAATACATAAACAAACAGTCAAGCTGTTTCAGACAGTACAGACACCTCAAAGCAATCAACAAAACGGTCAAACAGACAGAACAACAAATCAAGGTCGGTCAAACATACAGACACAATCAAGGCCGTCGGACAGTACAGACAATTCAAGGCGGTCAGACAGTACAAACACCTCAAGCTGGTCATACAGTACAGACACCAACAAGGCGGTCAGACAATACACACAAGCCTCAAGGTGGTCACATAGTACAGACACCTCAAAGCCGTCAGCCAGAACGGAAACATAGAGGTCGTCAGATAGTACAGACACCTCAAGGTCGTCTCACAGTACAGACACATCAAGGCCGTCCAGATAGTACAGATAGCTCAAGCTGGTCAGACAGTACACACACCTCAAGCTGGTCCAGACAATACAGACATCTCAAGGTGAACAGACAAAAACAAACACCTCAAGCTCTTCAGACAGTACAGACAATTCAAGTCCGTCAAACAGTACATACACCTCAATGCGGTCTGACAGTACAGACAGTACAGACAACTCAAGCTGGTCAGTCATTACAGACACCTCAAGGCCGTCAGACAAGACTGACAACTCAAGGCGATCATGCAGTAGACACCTCAAGGCGACCAGACAATGCAGACACATCAAGGCGGTCAGAAAATGCAGACATTTCAAGGTGGTCAGACAGTGCAGATATCTCAAGGCGGTCAGATAATACAAACACTTCAAGGCGGTCAGACAATGCAGACACATCAAGAACGGTTAGACAGTACAGACACATCATGGTAATCAGATAATACAGACACATCAGGCAATCAAACAATGCAGACACTTCAAAGCCGCCCGACAATAGTACAGACACTTAAAGACGGTCAGGCAATACACATTTCAAGGCGGTAAGACAGTACAGACAACTCAAGGCGTTCAGACAATACAGACAACTCAAGGCGGTAAGACAGTACAGACAACTCAAGGCGGTCAGACGGTACAGACACGTCTAGACGGTTTGACTTTACAGACACATCAAGGAGGTCAGACGAAACAGACGCATTAAGGAGGTCAGACAATGTAGAGATTCATCAAAATGTAGGTTGTTGTAGTTGTTTGATAATCATTTCATACATTTGAGTTCATTTGATATGAGATCGTTTTTATTTGTTCGTCAGGTCTCGCAAAATATAAAAAAAGAACTTTTTAGATTTGCTTTACAACATATATGAAATGACCACTCGTTTATATCTTACATTCAAGGTATATGTCGTACATACCTAAATTATATCCATTTATGTTTATGCATAACAATTTTTGTTTTTGCATACATATATCTGTTTTTATATTTTTGTTTACACTATGTTTGTACATTTACTAATTTGTACTTTTGCCATATTGGCACAAATATTCGATACTAATTTACCGTTTCATTCCCTGTAAACCGGGTTCCATTCCTGAACTGGGAACTCGACAGGAATAATGTGTATTGTTACCTATTCTTCTAATGGGCCAGGCAAATGCTCCAATCGATACTTGTTAAAATCCTATTAATAGCAATATTACGTCATTTATTTTTTTTGAATTTAGATTTGTGTATTCATGTATCTATATATTGTGGATCTTATCTTTTATATATTGCTTTTGTAACTTGCAATATTTTGAAAACTTTGAAGAAGACATGCAAATTTCTGACAAAATAGTATTTATCACACAATCCGTCTGATATCCAGCTACTTCACTCGTGTCACATTTTTGCATATGTCACTAGTGTAATATAACCTAGAGTGTTTTCCATTGGCTAAAATGTATTGTGACGTCGTACCTTATAGCGAATAAACAATTAATTAATAAAGATGTGACGACAGGTTAAACAATTCTTATATTTGAGTTCATTTTACATGTATATTTATGATGGAAAAATCAGCTTTTTTGTTTGCTCGTCAAGGCTCGATTTTTTTTCTTAAATTTGATTTGTCGTTCATGCCTACATTACATACTTTTATGTTTAAGATACATAACAATATTTTAATTTTGTGGGTATATACTATTTCTTAAAGATGCTCCACCGCCGACAGAGCATAAATGATTCATTAAATTTTGGTTGTGGGTATATATATATGCCTAATTAACACAAAAACTAACATTAAAATATTTAGAGTTTGTGCCTTTGAGTTTTTGTTTTGCCATGCGCCTGCAATTTTCATTTAATTTTCCATTCCAATATTTTCAAGAGTTTAATCATATTAGTCTCTGGCCTGAGTGTTTTAGCTGATAGTTGCCACGGACTTTTTTTGTTTCTAGGGATGCAGCACAATTAATTCATTATTTTTTCTTTCATTTTGGTTCTAACCTTGAAAAGTAATTTATGTTTGCATGTTTTATTTTTCATTTTTGTATTTTAATTGTAACTTTTCTGAAGGTTTTAAAGAATTAGTAGCTCTCAATGACTTTTAAGATTGTAGTAAGGTGTAGCTTGTGAGTTTAATGGTTTGTAAATTTTAGGTAACGGTAACTTTTTTATCTAACTCTAGAAAGTGGACAAAAAATAATAAATCGTATGCTCTGGTTTTTATTGTTAGATACGCAGAGCGTAGAAAAAAAAAAAAGAAAAGAGAAAGAAATTATCAATTTGTCAGCGATGGAGCAATCTTTAATAAAATTCTTTTTTTTTTTAAATTCTATTCAAATGTTATTGATATCGCCATATTGAAAAGAAGGAATTCCAAAGGTGAACACCTCAACTTAAGGGAAAATGTCTAGTAGGTTTTGTGACATCCCAGGTGTGGAACATCTTGGAATAGTTGATAACTACGTGTAGTTTGTTTTGTGTGAAATCTGTGATGGTGGCCCAAAATCTGTTCGTGTGACATCTGTGATGGCCAAATCTGTTCGTGTACTTATTAACTCTAATCCAACTAGCTGAGTTGCCCCCCTTTGACATATTTCCTTCATTGTAGATAGTCACATGCTTTTAACATATTATTTTGATCTGTTATCTTTAGCTTAACATTTAATTTTGTTTCTATTATAATTAAATGAACTTTTAATATACACTATGTTAGTGTTTATTCTGTCTGTCAATTTTTTACTTGGCATATATGTACATTACACTCTTGCAGTGTCTCAAAACTCTGTTAGTAATACCAGTATTCAATATTAACTTGCTGTTTTATTCCGTGACTATGCTTTCAATATGCATCAAAATGTTATAATATTTCTATGCAATTGTTTAAAGTTTTTTAAGTTTATAATAATTGTTTTTGATATTGTTAATACAAATGTATAAGTTACATATATGTATTTAATGGCTATTCAAATACAAATACAAAAGTGACCTGGCAAAATTTCTAACCAACAGTGTGTATATATGTATTGTAGTAGTAGTATCATATCTAATATACGAGAAAAATCGGCATATTTGTTCAATTCATGATTTTTTTTAAAATAAACTCGCTCTAATATATTAGTGAACGCATATCTGAACTTCAAGAGAAATAATTTATCTTTCCATTCCCAAAGAGATTTGTTTGATGAACACAATTGGCAAAGTATCGACCAAGTTATGGCCTGATGGACCGGGAAATACCAATACCAAAACTGGGATAATTAGCCATTTCCCTGTCCACTCTAAATGTCGTCGCGCCTCTAGCTGATGGGTACCTCAATAACCAAGTCAAAATCCCAAACTCTACATTTGTTGTGGTACACAGTACCTATAACTGCGTGCAACTACCAATGTACGTTATTGATGTATATATTTATCAAGAATAAAAAAAATATAATTTTTGTTTTATTTAATATATCTACAATGTACACGGAAAAACAAACATTTTCGCACCAAAAATATAGTAGCATCTCTTTTAAAATATATAGTTGAACTGATAAGAAGTGATTTATGCAGAACACTAATATGAAGACGTGATTGTGTCCTTAGTACATAGTGTTATGTAGAAGTGCAAATGTACGCCATCATTAGTCTGATTTGTTTTGTATTGAATGTCGGTCATTATTTCAGATCATCGAGATCTGCTACTCTAGCACCTTTAATAAATGTCATTAAGACAATTCAGCTACAGCTACAGCTACATCTGTTATCCAAACAACTGATTTGGTTTCTTTGTAAAGTCTATGTATTGTAGTATTGTAGGATTAATTTCCTCACAGTACAGTATATACAAGAGATACCAGAGGGATCTTGGCGCCCACTAGAGAATGATCTAGGTCTGACAATGGAAAGAGGGATCTTTTCTCTGCTTTTACTACATAATACTACATATCATATTTGAGAAAGATCCTTTCAATACTTTCTGAGATTATAACGGTAACCAACTTCAATTATGAAAATCCAAAATGGCTACCTCTCAGCCATGTTGTACTTCGATCGGACCGAAAAAGCAATATGCACAACAAAAGTCCTAGGGGAACATACAAATACAATTTGGACAGATCGCTTCTGTACTTTTTGAGAAAAAGCAGTGACAAAATTCAATTATCAAAATCCAAGATGGTGGCCTGTCGGCCATCTTGCTCACCGATCGGTCCAAAAATACAATATGCACAACTAGACCCCATGGGGAACCTGTACATGAAATTTGAGACAGATCTCTTCTGTACTATCTGTGAAATAGTTGTAACAAACTTCAACAATCAAAATCCAAGATGGCGGCCTGTCGTTCATCATGTTCAGCGATCGGTACCAAAATGCAAAATGCATAACTAGGAACCTAGGGAAACCTGCATGTGAAATTTGAGAGAGATATCTTCAGTACTTTCTTAGAAATAGCGGTAACAAACTTCAATTGTCAAATCCAAGATGGCGGCCTGTCGGCCATCATGTTCAGCGATCGGTACCAAAATGCATAACTAGGGACCTAGGGAAACCTGCATGTGAAATTTGAGAGAGATCCCCTCAGTACTCTGAGAAATGGCGGTAACAAGAATTGTTAACCGACGGAAGGACGGAAGGACGACGTACCACGGAAGAAAGGCGATTTGAATACATATCAGATGGTGAGCTAAAATTCAAAAGCCATAACTATGACTTCATAACTTAACCAGGATTAAATGATACCGAACGGAATTAACATATGATTAACTCTATACACAGTGGTGTTCTAAGGATAACTGGATCAGACAATCCTCGATACTCCAGGGTTTTAATTATCACTGACGTTATATCCATCCCTGGACCATCTCGTAGCAAAACTGAAGGCGGTTCAGGAGAAAAAATCTGAACCAATCACAAGCCAGCAAAGATTTCATTTGAAGACCACAGAGAGAGCGACGCCAAACTTCAAAGCCAGTCAACCAAAGTTTACCGTTTTCATAGACATCAAAGGACTAAATCACCTGTTCCATTCTGTTGCCTCCACTTTTACTATGAAATAGTCTAGGGGTGGATATAACGTTAGTACAAGTAACCCATGGAGTATCGAGAATATAAACAGTATACAGTTGTTTCATACCATATCAGTCAACAGTCAAAACTCTTTTCCTGAGGCGTTGGCAGCAACCCTATGAACTATTTCCCAAAGCCGGAGGTCGAAAGGAAATAGTTTTGACTGTTAACTGATATGGCATGAAACAATTGTTTTTACCTGACCCGCAGTCTTAAACTTATTGCAGCTTCTGGTGGGGAAGACGTTTGTTGAAAGAATATGTTCGGCGCGCCAGTGTTTATGTCGTCAACAATTTAGCGCGTGCAATAGTTTCTGAGGATTTATATATTTGTAACGTTTTACAAGCAACTTCACATGAGAACAGTCAAAATTCTTTATTTACATTTTTATAGGAAGTCAGGTAACAATAACGCACGTCTGTTTATAAGATGCCTACCGTGATATATCAATGAAGCAGAAGTTCTGAAACATGTTTCGTTATGTGATTCAATTATGGGGTGTTGCGTATTAAGTTCAATTTTCGTTCTCTTGAACTACAACCTATGGAGTACATTGTTCAATTTGTTCCTGTGTTTTCCTTTATAAGTCATGATATTTGCGTTAATAGCAAACATCAAGGAAATGATATCAAAGGTCTTTGAAAATAGTATATTTAAAGTGAATAGTCGGGCAAAGAAAACCAGTCTAAATGCGTTCATTGGCCTTCCAAAAGTTCTCATATATTAATACAACGGTCAAGTTCTGCTTACGTTTCCCAGTTCTGACCATTGAAATAAAGAAAATTTGAAAGCATTGAAAGCGAGGCTGCGTGGAAATGTAATCACGGACAACGTCACGATTTTGTTTACCATAACTGCATGGTAACATTGAACTTTGAACGTGCGTATGAAAATGTTTTATGTAACGTAAAGGGGCTACTTTTTTAAAAAGAAACGAATGACTTTGTTAACATTTTCAGACATTACGTGTATTTTGTTGTTTTCATAGAATTTCTGGGAAAATGTAAACAATACATATATGTTTTATATTTATATATATTTACACTTGCTAGGCTTGGTCACTATACGCTAATACTAGCCGATTTTGTTTACCATAACTGCATGGTAACATTGAACTTTGAACTTGCGTAAGGAAATGTTCTGTGCAACGTAAAAGGACTACTTTTTTTAAAAGAAACACATGGCTTTGTTTACATTTTGACGAAACATTACGTGTATATTGTTGTTTTTCATAGAATTTTGGAAAAATGTAAACAATATATACATGTTTTATATTTATATATGATTCAAACAATTTTTAAATTAACAATTGTATAAAGAAACGGAAAAATATCCCGACCGGGGCGACGTGCTTTCATTTTTGTTAAAAAATGATGGGTGTCAAATGTAAACATTACCTCTGTGCCTATGTTCGTCCTACGATCGAGCCTTTGGGGTGGACGGGTGTGAGACCCTCTGATAGAGGTCAGTTATAAAACATATCCTCTTGTCTTTGTTCTTTGAGTATTTAATCATGTGTATTATAAAACATGCACCGCTAATAATCCACGTGTTGACAGTTCCGCGTCACCACAAATACATTGTATCCATCGAACACAAGTGAATTTGTTTCATCTATCGATGGCGATATGGATCTAAGCGTAGATTATATAATCACATGGCTCCCAAGGATGTAATACCGTCAAGTCAGACGACATCTCAAACACATTGAGCTACTTGAAAATCGGTGTTTTGACAACTTGGGCAAACTAAAGTGTGTAAGCGTGCGTCAGGTTCGCCTCGCTGCACAATAACGGTCACCGAGTTCACACATGTGTCCGTGTACAAATTCTTTATGTTATTACGCTATATATTAACTTTCAGCAAAATTGAATATATTAAAGTTCTGATCTGATAAAATAAAATTATCTCTGAAATTTACTTTGTTTGTCATGTTTATTTTACACTAAAATATTGAACTTTTTTGTCTCGTCGCGGATGAATAATTCTACCTTACGTGAAGCGTCATCATTCGCTGTTCAATTGAGTAAGCTCCTCCCATTTTTGACCGACTTTTATTGAATAATTACGTCACTTTCAAATGACGATTTTATTGCATAAAATATAAATAAAAAGTCGTGTCGTGTGAGTGTAAATATAGGGATTGGATATCGTTTTTATGTTAACCATGCTTGTATGGAGCAATTCCTCTAAGAATATATTCAATATGGGGCGCTAACGCGCCCCATAGAATATATTCTTAGAGGAATTGCTCCATATAGGGATTGGATTGCGCTTTTATGTTAACCATGCTTGTATGGAGCAATTCCTCTAAGAATATATTCTATGGGACGCGTTAACATAAAAGCGCAATCCAATCCCTATATTTACACTCACATGACTTTTTTCATTTATATTTTATGCAATAAAATCGTCATTTGAATGTGACGTAATTATTCAATAAAAGTCGGTCAAAAAGTGGGAGGAGCTTACTCAATTGAACAGCGAATGATGACTCTTCACGTAAGGTAGAATTATTCATCCGCGACGACAAAAAGTTCAATATTTTATTGTAAAATAAACATGACAAACAAAGTCAATTTCAGAGATAATTTGATTTAATCAGATCAGAACTTTAAATATATATTCAATTTTGCTAAAAGTTAATATATAGCGTAATAACATAAAGAATTTGTACACGGTCACATGTGTGTACTCGGTGACCGTTATTGTGCAGCGAGGCGAAGCTGACGCACGCTTACACACTGGAGTTGTCAAAACACCGATTTTCAAGTAGCTCAATGTGTTTGAGATGTCGTCTGACTTGACGATATTACATCCTTGGGAGCCATGTGATTATATAATCTACGCTCATATCGCCATCGATAGATGAAACAAATTCACTTATATTCGATGGATACAATGTATTTGTGGTGACGCGTAACTGTCAACACGTGGATTATTAGCGGTGCATGTTTTATAATACACATGATTAAATTCTCAAAGAACAAAGACAAGAGGATATGTTTATAACTGACCTCTATCAGAGGATTTTACGCCCGTCCACCTCAAAGACTCGATCGTAGGACGAACATAGGCACAGAGGTAATGTTTTCATTTGACACTCATTCATTTTTAACAAAAATGAAAGCACGTCGCCCCGGTCGGGATATTTTTCCGTTTCTTTATAAAATTGTTAATTTAAAAATTGTTTGAATCATATATAAATATAAAACATGTATTATTTTGTTTACATTCTTCCAAAATCCTATGAAAAAAACAACAATATATACGTAATGTTGCGTCAAAATGTAAACAAAGCCATGTGTTTCTTTTTAAAAAAAGTAGTCCTTTTACGTTGCACAGAACATTTTCATACGCAAGTTCAAAGTTCAATGTTACCATGCAGTTATGGTAAACAAAATCGGCTAGTACTTACGTATAGTGACCAAGCCTAGCAAGTGTAAATATACAAGCATGGTTAACATAAAAACGAAATCCAATCCCTATATGATACCAACATTTTTAAATTAACAATTGTATAAAGAAACGCGCCCCATAGAATATATTCTTAGCGGAATTGCTCCATACAAGCATGGTTAACATAAAAGCGCAATCCAATCCCTATTTATGTCTCGGATTTACTTCAACTCCACAATGAATTATAATAGCTTGTTCATATTTACTTAAACTACAAATCACTTTATGCAGTTCGAATTAACTCAAACATCCGTAACTGTTGAATTAAGGTAAAAAAGAAATGTCTAGCACACGAAAATTGAGTACCAAATATGCGAGAATAACAATTAAAAGGGATCAATTTGAAACGTTTTATTTAACAAAATAAAGGTGAGTTGAAAAGTGAACTTCAGCATGGGATAGACAATAGAACAGACTCCAACAATCATTTGTTTAGCCTCTATAAGCTTACATTGGAATGAAAAAGAAATGTCAGTCATTCAATAGATTTGATTTGTGATTGACCAGTGCAATTATTACACAATGGCAATAACACTTATCATAATGATTGATATTGTATATAGTAGCACTGCATAGTACTACAATTACATTTATCATAATGATTGACATTGTATATAGTAGCACTGTATAGTACTACAATTACATTTATCATAATTATTGACATTGTATATAGTAGCACTGTATAGTACTACAATTACATTTATCATAATTATTGATATTGTATATAGTAGCACTGTATAGTACTACAATTACATTTATCATAATTATTGACATTGTATATAGTAGCACTGCATAGTACTACAATTACATTTATCATAATTATTGACATTGTATATAGTAGCACTGTGCCGTACTACAATTACATTTATCATAATTATTGACATTGTATATAGTAGCACTGTATAGTACTACAATTACATTTATCATAATTATTGACATTATAATAGTAGCACTGTGCCGTACTACAATTATTGGAATTTTTTTCTGAAATCGTCATTAACGCAAAATGCTCTGATCTATAAAAAGATAATTTGCATAGTTTCGCAAATTTGGATAATTAAGCGAATTTAGCGAAATCAAAAACCCCGCGAATATTAGCAACTGTACAGTAAATAGCATTGTGCCATATGAAAGTCATTATTATAGTACAGCTGACCTTCGATAATCCGCACATCTTCTATCCCAGCCTAAACCTTCAGCATCACAAATTTTGCGGACTGCCGAATTTCGTGGTTCTTGGTCAATATGTACTTTTCCGTTTACGTCCGGACTGCGAGTTTGCCGGGACATTGGTGTCCGGATTATCGGGGGTCGATTTTAATTATTCAGTTCAATAACATAGCATAACCAAAGTCAAAACACGATTTAACACATACAACAGTACAAACTAATTTCTAACATTTAAACTTAACGGAAAAGAATATTGACATTGTAACAATTATCCTTATACAAAAGTATTTAATAGCACAACAGTGAATCTCAACAGGGAAATGGACAAGACTAGTTTTACAAATACAAGCACAATTCTCAAAATGATTGTATCCATTTCACCTCTATCACATATTGATTTCGAAGCATTTACCATTCATTGAGATTCATTTGATCGAATACAGAGCGATTGGAGACCGTGACCATATCTGATTGAAAGCAGCATTTGTATGGACACAGAAAAAAAGAAATTTACAGTTAAGATTGGGATTTCATTGTAAAAGATTACTTGGATTTTATCGTAACGATACGGTTATTAATCGATGCTTGTTAGAATATTTTCCCGTTGATAAATGAAAAAAAAATTCTCCCAGAAGCAGAAAAGCAAGAAATTAAGTGATAGGAAGATATATTATAGAAATAGATGAGGGCAAAACGAGTTAAGACTCGGACTCATGTTTCTTTCGGGAAAACATTAATTTAAATTTAGAGAATCAGATAATGTTTGTTTTTGCTAGGGAAACCAGCATTGAACATTTGCTTATTTCAGAAGAGTATTTTATAGTCCTAAAATGGCTGTAGTATATATCGAGGTGACTATATGATATCTATTTTGTCTGGAAACGAGACTTCCACATGAAAAATGTCAACATCATTGGCGATAGCAGATCTAAGGTTTCTGAGACGATAACAGACTATTTACCATCTGAAGTTGAGGACTTTTTAAATATAACAGTAGAATACTTAAAGAAAGTCGTTATCAACACAAGGCACACGGAAGTAAAATGTTGTCAAAAACTATACAGAACAGTACAATGCTCACTGCACTTTGGCACATAATGAACGATTGTAAAAAATAATATATACGAAGTCAAGGCAATACTAACTATAAACACTATCTAATGTATCTTGTCATTCGAAACATTGTTGCAAAATAGAAAAGAAGCAGATGAATCGACCTGGAAACAATTGTTGCAAAAAAGAGAAACAATATCATAAAGGAAACTTAAAATTTCTCATTTAAACAACATGTACCTTATGTGTACCTTATTGTGAGAAGAAATGGTCACCAAATGATTTCAATCCGATGACCAAAATTCCAAATAATAAGGTTTAAAAACATTAAAATGGAATGCATAATAATAAACATGTTACTTGACAACACGTAGTCACCGATTTTAGTAGTTTTTAAGGAACTTAAATAAACTTCGTCACCGATTTCAGAAACAGTCAATTTTTGTTTTTAAGTGGCCAATATTTCCCAAGCCATAAGAACAATTTCGCCATGATCAGATTGCCAGGTTATTAGAGTGTGTGGTACAAAAGAACTTCTGTACACCTACATTTGACTTTCAATGTGCGTTACTATAACATGGTTTCAAAAATAGAAGTACACATATTTCAAGGAAGGAAATTTCACTTTGTATTACATGGACAAAAATTACAAAAAATCAACTGTTATCCTCTTCACCGGGAGCAAATGTATATATATTCACATTTAATAATCGATGTTTATTACACATGACTGTGTCCTTTGTCTATGTATGGCTCGGATATTAACTATTAACCAAAGACAGTATAACTATTTAATCAATATTTCCAACTTAACACTATTTTTGATTATCTATACGTTTTATTGATACTTAAGGCAGAATTTCTTATAACTTCACATATTCGGACAATCTAATGCATCTTTTGTTCAGCTTTTGTGATTAATCATTCCCAATTGCTTTTCATAATATTCTACAAAACTTACAACAAATTTTCTGAAGTTAACACATAGAGAATGTAAACTGTTACGTGTATAGCCATCAATCCATACTTTCTTCAAAAAGACCTACCGGATTATGCGTGAAATTATTTGTAATCATAATACTGTTACACAATGTTGCTTTTAATGAACTTACCATATTTACTACTGTTCAGATATCACCACCATACTTTAAAATTCTGGACATGCAACTAGTATGTCAAATATCCACTTCCTCATTTTTCCATCGAAACTATAACCTCCTCTGAATATTAATTTTAAATAAGACATTTTCAAATCTCATTTTTGTCAAATTGACGACCCTAATTAGTCATCATCATCATCATCATCATATGTTTGTACAGTGTACCTTTAGTGCTATAAAGTATAAACCATTCATTAAACCTATACGTCTTGGTTTCGCAGCTTTTTGTGTTACCAAATGTGATCACCCTAATTTAGTCATCATCATCATCATCATATGTTTGTACAGTGTACCTTTAGTGCTATAAAGTATAAACCATTCATTAAACCTATACGTCTTGGTTTCGCAGCTTTTTGTGTTACCAAATGTGATCACCCTAATTAGTCATCATCATCATCATCATCATCATCATATGTTTGTACAGTGTACCTTTAGTGCTATAAAGTATAAACCATTCATTAAACCTATACGTCTTGGTTTCGCAGCTTTTTGTGTTTACCAAATGTGATCACCCTAATTAGTCATCATCATCATCATCATCATATGTTTGTACAGTGTACCTTAGTGCTATAAAGTATAAACATTCATTAAACCTATATGTCTTGGTTTCGCAGCTTTTTGTGCTACCAAAGTATAATATCATCATCCATTCATTATAAACCATTCATTAAACCTATATGTCTTGGTTTCGCAGCTTTTTGTGTTACCAAATGTGATCACCCTAATTAGTCATCATCATCATCATCATCATATGTTTGTACAGTGTACCTTTAGTGCTATAAAGTATAAATCATTCATTAAACCTATACGGTTTTCGCAGCTTTTTGTGTTACCAAATGTGATCACCCTAATTTAGTCATCTTGCAGTCTTGGCCTTGCCCTGCCCCTCGATCTACCTCGCCCCTTTCCTTTCTTCTCCCTCTGGCGGACGGGCTCCTGAACAACGTCCTCAAGGGTTTGAAGTTCATCATCCCAGTCTTCATTGAGGACGGACTGATTGTAGCCTGCTTTAGCATTCTCAGCGGCTCTTTCCTTGGACTACAAAGGTTTCAACCGAACGTTAGAACATGATATTGTACCGATAAGCGGGATTTTTCATTAAATTACAAGAGCAGCATATTGTTAACAAGAGGCCCAGAGAGTCTAATCGCTCATCTGGTTTGTAATGCAAAGTAATGTTCTGAATCAGGTTTAGTGTTTCTTTTCTGAAGGAATTTGAATAATTACCTCCCTCTAATTACCCTAATGGGCCCTAATTGGGGGGGGGGGGGGGGGTCAGAGCCAAACTTTATACAAACTTTGTTCCCATTCCCCCAAGGAAGTTTTTCGCCAAATTTGGTTTCAATCCATGCATAATTTTATGACAGGTAGCTTTTTAAAGGATTTAACTCCATTCTCCTAATGGGGCCCCGCCCCTCCTGTCCCCGGAGGGTCAGAGCCAAAATTTATATAAACACTGATCTCCTTCCCCAAAAGATGTTTCTGTCAAAATTTGGATACACTCCATGCAGAACTCTATGGGTAGTAGCAATTTTAAGGAAATGTTGACGGACGACGGACGCGCCATGGCACAATCTCAATAGCTTAAATAGATGTATATGCAGTTTTGTTTCTTTTTTACCCAATGAATAAATATTATAAATACACAACAAAGGTAAATATTATTATATCGAATTTTAACAAGGATTAGTTATATAAAATAGTATTCAATTCTAATGTTCTAATTCCAAATTAACATGCATGAATAGCATTCAGTCAGAACACTTACCTCCTGCACTTTTTCCCATTGCGTTTCCACATAGTGCTTTACTTCTAGGAAGAATCCATTAGTTTCTCGGAAGAACTGCATCAAATTGGCTATGTTCCCCCAATCTCTTGTCGAAAGGATTTTTTCAAATTCAGTTTGCGTCGCGTCTGATCTGCTGACAAGCCTACCGATATCTAACTTCATGTCCGCAAAATGTTTCTGTCCTTTCTCCGTCTTCAAGTCATGCTTTCTGATAAACTCTATTATTTCCTCATGCTTTGCTGCAATCTGAGTTTTGTAAACAGCTTTGAGTTGTTTGAAATTTTGCATGTTACGGATATGAATTTGGCTTTCCTCGTGTTGCGACTTATATTTCGCTCTCAAAGAATCTTTGTTTTCCTCTGAGGACGGATTGTCACCGGTTTCATCAATAGGTTCAGCAAGATCAGACGACATTTCAGAGACTTTTGGGAAATTGGGAATCAGTCCACTGAACAGAGCAGAGAAAGGATTCTTCAAAGAGGGTAAAGGACTTATCTGGATTGGTTCACTGCTGATGGTTGAATTTAGAACCGTTGCTGAGTAGCTCTGACCTTCCACTAGGTTACCAGGAGATCTGTCGAATGTGACATCACAGATTGTACAAGCGTGGTCATCTATGCCAAACTGAAGAAACTTTTTGAGTCGCTTTTCACTCTGTTCCCTAAGCAGTTCCTCTTCAACAAGAGAATAGATGATAGAACACTGCATTCTAAAGCGAATTGCTTTGAAAAACCTGGTGATTGTGAATGCAGCCTTTTCCTTCCTTTGGGTCTCCTGATACATTTTCTGCTTATTCTCCCACTTGTACTTCTCCTCTATTGTCATATCTATCTCGAGTTCAGCATGGGAAGCACGGTTCAAATCCTCATCTTCATCAGCTGCATCTTTACCAAGTCCTGGATTTGCCATCTTTTCCTTTGTTGTCGTGTCGAAAAACTTTGAAGGAAGCAAGGTCAGTTTGTCAAGAGGAGTTGATCTGATTCCATAACGATCATTGGACATCCATTGGCATAGACATACATGTTCCTTATCCCGATCTCGGAGAAGTTCCTTCAATGCTGCTGCGATGTCTGATATTCCGTCTGCCTCCTGCACAGCTCGCACGGCCTTCACCAAGCGTGGAGGACAGTTTTCTGGAAGAGCAATAAGACACAACTTCTGCATCAGATCAGACTCCTTTTTGGCAAACAATGCCTTCCCCATGTTGCATAGGATGGTCATTGATAGTACCAGCAGTCTCTCTGCTAGGCCAAAATCCAGTCCGTTATCACCATGTGGCTTGAATATATGTCGGATCAGATTCATACGAATCTCTGATCCACATAGAACTGAAATTATCCTTTCTGCCCTGTCCTGACTAAGTGTCATATAACCCCATGGTTTTTTGTGTCGTTGTATCATTTCAAATGTTGGTTGGCCGTTGTCCTTGAAGCTGGAGTCAATGAAGTACACAAGGCTAAGATAGGAAGCCGGCAGGAAGAAGACATTGGTCACCTGGTTGTATTTCGCACCGAAGCAGACTGCAATGGTTGTGAAGTATTCCATCCACATCAGAAAGTCAGAAAACTGTGGGAGTATTGCGGTCTTGTTCCTATCACCAAGGATCACGACGAACTTTGTAAATTTGATGAGAGCCTCTAGAGGATCGCCCGGAATAGTGAGTTGGTAATAGGCCTCACAAAACCTTCTGGCCACGCACAACACGGATATGCTTTGCGCATGTTTGTCATCAACAAGAAAGCCTAAAGGCTCCAACCGTTTCTTAATCTTTGTCTGGTACTTCTGGAGATGTTCACTCCGAACTTCAGTTTCAAACTCCATCATCAGGTTATCAGTATCAACATCCTTCAACTGTAGATAATTTGCAAGGAGGTACAACTTCATGAAGAAATCTGTGTTAGTTTTCCTTTCATGTGTCTTCATGTAGTTGTATTTTGCCTTCAAGTAACAGACCATCTGATCTTTCAAATGTTTCCGCACTTTGAAGCGCTGCATCTTTCTGATGAACATTTTAGTGGTATAGTCGTGTATCCTGTTGGCCTGTGCTTGGCCCTTCTCTCCAATCCTGAAAGGGAAACGTTCACGTGGCATCAGGTGTTGAAGCAGTACCTCGCAGGACTTGAAGCGAGCAAGGTGGTCAGTTTTGATGTCAGGAACAAAGACATTAACCATGTCAGTAAGTTCAGAGGAAATGTCCTTAAGAAGACGCCCGCAGCCTTGTTGTACATACCAATCCATTTCTAGATGAAGAAGGTCAACATCAAGTAGTCTTTTTAGCGAAGATTCAGTCATGACGTCATGTATGGCCGTACACGTGCCACCATCAGAATCTTTGGTGCAATCCAGACCCAGGGCAAATTCTCGGCACTGCTCTCGTTCTTTTTTGAGCTTGTTCAGAGCCAATGTGACTTCCTCATACCAGTAATGGCCCCGTTCTAAGAGAAAACGACAAATCTCGTCTCTAGCTAACCTTCTTGGAACTTCACATTCTGTCTTTTTGCGCTCTGCTTTTTTCAGACAACTTTTCAAAATATTCAATGCCCGTGGTTTTTGCAATGGCAACATTTCTAGGTATCCATCTGTTGTTGGTCTCAATCCATAGTACTTGAATATACGATCAGCCCCGACTTTGTCTGAGGAAACCAAAAGGTTTAATACTCCAAACAGATTTTCCATTCCTTTCACCACCTGGGACAAGTTCTGCATTGCATGAAGATCTGAATTTCTTACCATCCAGTCCATGCATTCTAATTGCCCAGCTTCACATCTTGGGTTGCACTTGTTGAATGCTCCCCATGATTCATTGATATCCGTAACTTCATTAAGGATCTCGCCTTTTAGGAAACAAGCCACACCTCGGAGTTCTTGATTTTGGGTCTGTAGTAAGATATCTATGGCTTCCTGAAGTAGTGCAACAATCTCGTCATCTTTGGCTTGCTTTTCCTCCTCAGAAGGTTCACATTCTGGTTTTTTTCTAAGCTTCACTTGAACATCTATGATGAGACATTCACCAATGAGATCTTTGTTGGCAGATTGTCTTGCAGTCTCTACAGCCTGTTTGGTCTTTCCATGGACGAGGTACAGTTTTGTTGCATCCACATACTTTCCTAAAAATCAATCAATCGGGTCTTGCAGAAATTGTACATGCAAAACAAATACATTTCCTTCATCTTTTTTTTTTTTTTTTTTTTTTACAAAAATTTCATCAGTCTTTCGAGTACAAAAGTTCATGGAATTAAGAACAGCATTTAATGAAATTTAAATACTTTAGAGTTATGTATTAACGTCTAATTTCGTGTTCACTTACACCATAATGGTGTCGCATTCAATTTTCTTCCTTTGGAAGTTCAAAAGTTTTGACTGCATAAAATCCAAGAAGACTAGATATAACAATGCGAGCATTACAAACAAACAAACAAATACATACCTTCCTTCTGGAGAAGTTGGCCTGCTTGGTCAAAGTAGTTTTTGTTTTTGAGGAAAGTGACACGGTCACTGAGATGTTCCAATCGTTCAAGGTTTACCATCATACGGACTTCGTTACCATTACGATGGTGAAACTCTGCAGCCCTGAAACTCAGACGTTCTCTTGTATGCAATGGATGAGGCTTGTGCTCCAACAACACTGCAGGAACAACCTCACATTTGGACTTCAGACCCTGTCAAAACATCATGAAGCAATCGTTTTATTTTAAGAACTTTTTAGATTTTCTTTGATCGTTTTACCTTTTCTTTATTTTCAAATAAATGTATCTTATGTAACGATAATATTTTGTATAAGGAAAGCTACAAGTAAAAGATTGTTTTAGAAAGATTTTCTTCTGTAACATATCAAGATATACATTTATGACAATGATCAATTGCCACGTTTGCCTGGTTAAAAAAATGTGACACACAATTGTAAATTATCATCAATCGGTATAAACAAAATGCATGACCTCTCTTGTATTACATACAGTTAATTGAGCTTATCACATACACATTCACAAGTGCGAGACATAAGGTGCAAAGACGCAGTCATCAAAGATGATATTCAGCCAGAAACTGCAGAAGCTAAGGTAACTACTCACAACTTACCATCTATACTGCCAAGAAGTTTGACAGTGTTTCCCTGTCTAAAAATGTTATCAACAGTTCACCTCATTACTCTTAACTGATAGTTTATAGCTCCAATATATGAGTAGCCATGTCATAGTACTTATTTTGATGGACACTCACCTCAAGGATTTTGTCGTACCTCCATAGTGTATCGATGGCCATGTCATAGTACTCATTCTGAACACACTTACCTCCAGGAGTTTGTTGTACCTCTATAGTGTATCAATGGCCATGTCATAGTACTCATTCTGAACACACTTACCTCCAGGAGTTTATTGTACCTCCATAGTGTATCAATGGCCATGTCATAGTACTCATTCTGAACACACTTTCCAACAGGAGTTTATTGTACCCCATAGTGTATCGATGGCCATGTCATAGTACTCATTCTGAACACACTTACCTCCAGGAGTTTATTGTACCCCATAGTGTATTGATGGCCATGTCATAGTACTCATTCTGAACACACTTACCTCCAGGAGTTTGTTGTACCTCCATAGTGTATTGATGGCCATGTCATAGTACTCATTCTGAACACACTTACCTCCAGGAGTTTGTTGTACCTCCATAGTGTATTGATGGCCATGTCATAGTACTCATTCTGAACACACTTACCTCCAGGAGTTTGTTGTACCTCCATAGTGTATTGATGGCCATGTCATAGTACTCATTCTGAACACACTTACCTCCAGGAGTTTGTTGTACCTCCATAGTGTATTGATGGCCATGTCATAGTACTCATTCTGAACACACTTACCTCCAGGAGTTTGTTGTACCTCCATAGTGTATCAATGGCCATGTCATAGTACTCATTCTGAACACACTTACCTCCAGGAGTTTGTTGTACCTCCATAGTGTATCAATGGCCATGTCATAGTACTCATTCTGAACACACTTACCTCCAGGAGTTTGTTGTACCTCCATAGTGTATCAATGGCCATGTCATAGTACTCATTCTGAACACACTTACCTCCAGGAGTTTGTTGTACCTCCATAGTGTATCAATGGCCATGTCATAGTGCTCATTCTGAACACACTTACCTCCAGGAGTTTGTTGTACCTCCATAGTGTATTAATGGCCATGTCATAGTACTCATTCTGAACACACTTACCTCCAGGAGTTTGTTGTACCCCATAGTGTATCAATGGCCATGTCATAGTACTCATTCTGAACACACTTACCTCCAGGAGTTTGTTGTACCTCCATAGTGTATCAATGGCCATGTCATAGTACTCATTCTGAACACACTTACCTCCAGGAGTTTGTTGTACCTCCATAGTGTATTGATGGCCATGTCATAGTACTCATTCTGAACACACTTACCTCCAGGAGTTTGTTGTACCTCCATAGTGTATCGATGGCCATGTCATAGTACTCATTCTGAACACACTTACCTCCAGGAGTTTGTTGTACCTCCATAGTGTATTGATGGCCATGTCATAGTACTCATTCTAAACACACTTACCTCCAGGAGTTTGTTGTACCTCCATAGTGTATCAATGGCCATGTCATAGTACTCATTCTGAACACACTTACCTCCAGGAGTTTGTTGTACCTCCATAGTGTATTGATGGCCATGTCATAGTACTCATTCTGAACACACTTACCTCCAGGAGTTTGTTGTACCTCCATAGTGTATTGATGGCCATGTCATAGTACTCATTCTGAACACACTTACCTCCAGGAGTTTGTTGTACCTCCATAGTGTATTGATGGCCATGTCATAGTACTCATTCTGAACACACTTACCTCCAGGAGTTTGTTGTACCTCCATAGTGTATCAATGGCCATGTCATAGTACTCATTCTGAAACACACTTACCTCCAGGAGTTTGTTGTACCTCCATAGTGTATCAATGGCCATGTCATAGTACTCATTCTGAACACACTTACCTCCAGGAGTTTGTTGTACCTCCATAGTGTATCAATGGCCATGTCATAGTACTCATTCTGAACACACTAACCTCCAGGAGTTTGTTGTACCTCCATAGTGTATCAATGGCCATGTCATAGTACTCATTCTGAACACACTTACCTCCAGGAGTTTGTTGTACCTCCATAGTGTATTAATGGCCATGTCATAGTACTCATTCTGAACACACTTACCTCCAGGAGTTTGTTGTACCCCATAGTGTATCAATGGCCATGTCATAGTACTCATTCTGAACACACTTACCTCCAGGAGTTTGTTGTACCTCCATAGTGTATTGATGGCCATGTCATAGTACTCATTCTGAACACACTTACCTCCAGGAGTTTGTTGTACCTCCATAGTGTATTGATGGCCATGTCATAGTACTCATTCTGAACACACTTACCTCCAGGAGTTTGTTGTACCTCCATAGTGTATTGATGGCCATGTCATAGTACTCATTCTGAACACACTTACCTCCAGGAGTTTGTTGTACCTCCATAGTGTATTGATGGCCATGTCATAGTACTCATTCGAAATACAATTACCTCCAGGAGTTTGTTGTACCTCCATATTGTATCAATGGCCATGTCATAGTACTCATTCTGAACACACTTACCTCCAGGAGTTTATTGTACCTCCATAGTGTATCAATGGCCATGTCATAGTACTCATTCTGAACACACTTACCTCCAGGAGTTTCTTGTACCTCCATAGTGTATTGATGGCAATGTCATAGTACTCATTCGGAATACAATTACCTCCAGGAGTTTGTTGTAACCCATAGTGTACCAATGGCCATGTCATAGTACTCATTCTGAACACACTTACCTTCAGGAGTTTGTTGTACCTCCATAGTGTATTAATGGCCATGTCATAGTGCTCATTCTGAACACACTTACCTCCAGGAGTTTGTTGTACCTCCATAGTGTATTGATGGCAATGTCATAGTACTCATTCGGAATACAAATTACCTCCAGGAGTTTGTTGTAACCCATAGTGTACCAATGGCCATGTCATAGTACTCATTCTGAACACACTTACCTTCAGGAGTTTGTTGTACCTCCATAGTGTATTAATGGCCATGTCATAGTGCTCATTCTGAACACACTTACCACCATGAGTTTGTTGTACCTCCATAGTGTATTAATGGCCATGTCATAGTACTCATTCTGAATACACTTACCTCCAGGAGTTTGTTGTACCTCCATAGTGTATTAATGGCCATGTCATAGTACTCATTCTGAACACACTTACCTCCAGGAGTTTGTTGTACCTCCATAGTGTATCAATGGCCATGTCATAGTACTCATTCTGAACACACTTACCTCCAGGAGTTTGTTGTACCTCCATAGTGTATCAATGGCCATGTCATAGTACTCATTCTGAAACACACTTACCTCCAGGAGTTTGTTGTACCTCCATAGTGTATTGATGGCCATGTCATAGTACTCATTCTGAACACACTTACCTCCAGGAGTTTGTTGTACCTCCATAGTGTATCAATGGCCATGTCATAGTACTCATTCTGAACACACTTACCACCAGGAGTTTATTGTACCTCCATAGTGTATCGATGGCCATGTCATAGTACTCATTCTGAACACACTTACCTCCAGGAGTTTGTTGTACCTCCATAGTGTATTGATGGCCATGTCATAGTACTCATTCTGAACACACTTACCTCCAGGAGTTTGTTGTACCTCCATAGTGTATTGATGGCCATGTCATAGTACTCATTCTGAACACACTTACCTCCAGGAGTTTGTTGTACCTCCATATAGTGTATCAATGGCCATGTCATAGTACTCATTCTGAACACACTTTCCACCAGGAGTTTGTTGTACCTCCATAGTGTATCAATGGCCATGTCATAGTACTCATTCTGAACACACTTACCTCCAGGAGTTTGTTGTACCTCAATAGTGTATTGATGGCCATATCATAGTACCAATTCGGAACACACTTTCCACCAGGAGTTTGTTGTACCTCCATAGTGTATTAATGGCCATGTCATAGTACTCATTCTGAACACACTTACCTCCAGGAGTTTGTTGTACCTCCATAGTGTATCAATGGCCATGTCATAGTACTCATTCTGAACACACTTACCTCCAGGAGTTTGTTGTACCTCCATAGTGTATCAATGGCCATGTCATAGTACTCATTCTGAACACACTTACCTCCAGGAGTTTGTTGTACCTCCATAGTGTATTGATGGCCATGTCATAGTACCCATTCGGATCACACTTTTCCTCCAGGAGTTTGTTGTACCTCCATAGTGTATCGATGGCCATGTCATAGTACTCATTCTGAACACACTTACCTCCAGGAGTTTGTTGTACCTCCATAGTGTATCGATGGCCATGTCATAGTACTCATTCTGAACACACTTACCTCCAGGAGTTTGTTGTACCTCCATAGTGTATTGATGGCCATGTCATAGTACTCATTCTGAACACACTTACCTCCAGGAGTTTGTTGTACCTCCATAGTGTATCGATGGCCATGTCATAGTACTCATTCTGAACACACTTACCTCCAGGAGTTTGTTGTACCTCCATAGTGTATCAATGGCCATGTCATAGTACTCATTCTGAACACACTTACCTCCAGGAGTTTATTGTACCTCCATAGTGTATCGATGGCCATGTCATAGTACTCATTCTGAACACACTTACCTCCAGGAGTTTGTTGTACCTCCATAGTGTATCGATGGCCATGTCATAGTACTCATTCTCACACAGGGTATCAATGGCAAGGTTAAAATGTCCAAGCTGTTCATAGCAGCGGCTGCCTTCTATTGGTCGCTTGATCTTCCTGTAGGTTTCCCCTGCTCTTTCAAGCTGTAACGAATCAGCATTTCCATTTCAAAAAATTTAAAAGCTGTACCTTTAAGACATACCTCTGTATCGACAAAGTGTTGGACAGGAAAGCATGGACTTGGGTTACACTTAATCATAATTATATGGGGCAAAAAAAACATGGTATTTTTTGTATTTTCCGTAACTTATTCCTTACCAATCCTATCTTTTCAAACAAGTGAGCGACGAGTTCCCTCTCGCGAGCGTTCTGTAGGCACTTGGCTGCTTGCGATGGTAGACTACAGTCCAGGAACATCTCTGCAGCGAAGAGAAACTCATCACGCATTCGCTGGTGGCTGTCCTTTGTGCGGGAGGCCTTCAAGGCTTGTTGATGTGCTAAGGCAACCTTGTGTAAGTGTTCATCGCCTCCCCTTATGAAACACTTGGCAGCCACTTCGTACAGGGCGTGTTTCATGAAATCCTCACCACGGCGGATCCAGTCTTCTGGGCTTGATTCCTCTGCAAACATACCTCCCATAGTCTCTGAACCTTCTGTAAGGTAAAATGCAAATTACTTTCCTGTCCACTATAAGGTATAAATCAAACTTAAATTGAACACATGCTTAACAAAAGGTCATATGACCACCATGTGACATGAACTCATTCATACAAAAGGTCATATGACCACCTTGTGACATGAACTCATTCATACAAAGCATAATAGTTCTGATGTTTACAAAAGGTCATATGACCACCTTGTGACATGAACTCATTCATACAAAGCATAATAGTTCTGATGTTTACAAAAGGTCATATGACCACCTTGTGACATGAACTCATTCATACAAAGCATAATAGTTCTGATGTTTACAAAAGGTCATATGACCACCTTGTGACATAAACTCATTCATACAAAGCATAAAAGTTTTGATGTTTACAAAAGGTCATATGACCACCTTGTTACATGAACTCATTCATAGAAAGCATAATAGTTCTGATGTTTACAAAAGGTCATATGACCACCTTGTGACATAAACTCATTCATACAAAGCATAATAGTTCTGATGTTTACAAAAGGTCATATGACCACCTCGTGACATGAACTCATTCATTCAAAGCATAATAGTTCTGATGTTTACAAAAGGTCATATGACCACCTCGTGACATGAACTCATTCATACAAAGCATAATAGTTCTGATGTTTACAAAAGGTCATATGACCACCTTGTGACATGAACTCATTCATACAAAGCATAATAGTTCTGATGTTTACAAAAGGTCATATGACCACCTTGTGACATGAACTCATTCATACAAAGCATAATAGTTCTGATGTTTACAAAAGGTCATATGACCACCTTGTGACATGAACTCATTCATACAAAGCATAATAGTTCTGATGTTTACAAAAGGTCATATGACCACCTTGTGACATAAACTCATTCATACAAAGCATAAAAGTTCTGATGTTTTACAAAAGGTCATATGACCACCTTGTGACATGAACTCATTCATACAAAGCATAATAGTTCTGATGTTTACAAAAGGTCATATGACCACCTTGTGACATGAACTCATTCATACAAAGCATAAAAGTTCTGATGTTTACAAAAGGTCATATGACCACCTTGTGACATGAACTCATTCATACAAAGCATAATAGTTCTGATGTTTACAAAAGGTCATATGACCACCTTGTGACATGAACTCATTCATACAAAGCATAATAGTTCTGATGTTTACAAAAGGTCATATGACCACCTTGTGACATGAACTCATTCATACAAAGCATAATAGTTCTGATGTTTACAAAAGGTCATATGACCACCTTGTGACATCAACTCATTCATACAAAGCATAATAGTTCTGATGTTTACAAAAAGGTCATATGACCACCTTGTGACATGAACTCATTCATACAAAGCATAAAAGTTCTGATATTTATTCCATGGAGGATTTTTAAGGAAATTCTCAGGAGTGTTTAGCCAAAATCTCCTATACAAATTTGTGAACCTGACATTCATGACTTCAGAAATGACGAGTGTCAATGTGGATTTTTATAGATAAATTCTATTATTTCTCTATTTTATTTTACTTCTTCTTATTTTACATTTTACTTCTAGTATCTTGTTTTCCTGACATTATTTTATATAATTTTACTTCTAGTGCATTTCACCTACAGCATGACTGCATTTTTATTCTTTATGTGTTTATAGCATGACCCACAAACTTTGCCAAAGAACAAACCTTCTTCTACATCACTGCTGTTGAGAATCTTGACCAGTTTACGGGCCTTGAAGTACTCAAACATCGGAGCTCTTTTTTCCTGGTCCTCATCAAAGATCCACACATTGACTCGAGCTCGAGTCACAGCTGTGTACAAGTGTTTTAGCTCAGAGTTCAGTACTTTGTGTAGACTGGCATCAAACTTGAGGGCCCGAGGTCTGTTCCTCTGCTGGAGGACATCTGAAGGAGGACCGATTTTAACATATGGTCATATAAAATTAATGTTTGAAGGAAAGAAAAATTTATAAACTCAACAGATGGTACTAAAAGTTAACATTATGAGTTCTATAAGTTAACATTATAAGTTCTATAAGTTAACATTATGAGTTCTATAAGTTAACATTATGAGTTCTATAAGTTAACATTATGAGTTCTATAAGTTAACATTATGAGTTCTATAAGTTAACATTATGAGTTCTATAAGTTAACATTATGAGTTCTATAAGTTAACATTATGAGTTCTATAAGTTAACATTATGAGTTCTATAAGTTAACATTATGAGTTCTATAAGTTAACATTATGAGTTCTATAAGTTAACATTATGAGTTCTATACGTTAACATTATGTAATTCAATACAGGTTTCTCCTTTTTCTGGGATGCTTCGGAAGGGGAAAAACTGTGAAATGACTCAAAATTATGATGCTCGATATCCTTGTTTGGAGGAAAGGAAAAATATTAACTCTGTGTCAATATATAGGTATATAAAAGTTATGCATGTTTGGAGTAAACAAGAGGCCCATGGGCCTTAGCGGTCACCTGAGTTCGGATACAGAATGAAACAAAGACACAAAAACACTATATATTGGCCCATCAGGCCCTTGAAACCAGTCAGTGATTTTATAACTGACTTTTCAATCTATGAGGAGTATCTGGTGCCATCAAATCTGTGAATTCAGAAGATTTATTTTTCTTATTTTAGTCATTTTGACCCCTTTTGGCCCCGCCCATCTACCCCTGGAGGTTGACCAGGACCAATATGGATATGATGATGCTATCACAGGGTAATAATTCTAACCAAGTTTGACCTATTGAAAATTAAGAAAATAATGCCCATGAATGTGTTTTTCCAATATCAATTAATAGATTTAACCCTTAATCAGGGGTGAGTCTGAGATGCCAGGGCCATGAAATTCACAATTTTTGTAAAGGGCCTTAAAAAGACTTTCCAATCTATTAGGAGTATGTATTTGGTTCCATCAAATTTCCAAATTCAGAAGGAGACTTTTGAATTTTTAGTCATTTTGACCAATTTTGGCCCCACCCTCTGATCCCTGGGAGTCGGCCAGGACCAATATGGATATGATGTTAACCCTTTAAGCGCTATATACTCTTACTATACAAGGAGCCTCACTGTTGAATTAATTTGAAGAAATACAGAAATTATGAATACCTTTATCTAATGTTCAATAACATTTTTTCCATGCCATTTTCAATAATAGACATATATATACAAATTTTGTTCAGTAGATGTTTAGGTTTACATAGATGGTAAATTTGTCTCTAAAAATTTGTCAGGTAAGGATTTACAGGTAAAAATTACAGGTAAATAAATACATTTTCTTCAAAATTCCATAAAGTAGGAGTATTTATAATGTAAATCACCTAACTATCATTCTTTATTCCTGTTCTTCAGCAAGGAATAGAATTAATTAGTTTTGGTGATTAATTGATTCATATTTCAGGTGTGAACAGGTAAATCATAGCTCTAGTTGACAGGTAAACATTGTCGTTGAATTATGAAATAAAACTAAGTATGTTGTAAATTCTGACTTTGTGATTATTATTTCACACATTTCTTGTGAGTTTACCTGTTCTGAAGGACTGATTCAGGAGGTAGATATTTCATCAGAGTCCTTGTCATTCGCAGGTAATAATACCTGGCGATAATATACAAAGGTATGAAGGTGTCGTTGTCGAACAGGTGTAAGTTTGAGAGAATATTTTGGAAACGATCTTTAGACATTTTGTCTCCGAAAAAATGGAGTAAAAATAACGTTTCAGTTGCCCAGTAAAGTATCGGTTTTATGGACAATCCTATCGCTATAACAAGACCAAAAATTACTTTCATCTCCTCGAGTGACACATGTTTCCACTCGAAGATACGCGAGTGATTTCCTTGACGACCTTGATATTTTGCGGTCGGCATATAAATCTGTTGGACAACAATATTTGAAAAATCGTCATTTAGAAATACGTGAAAAAAATCTATAGGTTCCTGATTTTCCATATTAATAATAAGTTTTGATTCCCTTGTAAACGGGACACAAAAAGGTGGCCACGATGATTTCATCCAACCCTCCGCTTTGTCCGAGTTGTCTTCGTCGTCATTCTCGGGCGAGAAATCATCCATATCAATGTGAGCAATTACTGCTCCATTCCTAACAATATACTTGGGCCCAAAACCTTTAAATTCAGTTTTAACTGTCGCTATTTTCATTGAAGATATTTTCAATATTATCGTCTTCGTCACTGTCCCAGTCTGAGTCAAAAGCGGCTGCCATGATGGAATTTACGAATTGTTTACGTTTGCTGTCGGGGCCTGTTCAACATAGCATATCGTAGTACTCCCGCCGAGAGTATCAGTACACACACGCTGTTATGCTAGTTTGGGGCCTAAACAACCAATCAGAATCATTTTTATTTATAAACACGTGGATGGGAAATACCTAAGAGCCGTGTGAAAAAAGGTTGTCAACAGAACGACATTTGCGGTGACCAACATTACGAGACCGATACTAGCAGAACGACATTTGCGGTGACAAGCGCTTAAAGGGTTAAAATACTATCTCAGGCTAATAATTCTAACAAAGTTTGACTCATTTCCTATTACACATGACCAAATAATGCTCAAAAATGTGTTTTCCCTATTATAAAATAAAGTAAATTTGACCCCCTTCCCCAGGGGGGAACGTTGAGAGACCCCAGGGTCATATAATTCACAATTTTTGTAAAAGGACCTCAAGACCTTTCAATCTATGAAGAGTATTTGATTCTGCCCATTTCTGGAATTTCAGAAGAAGATTTTTGAAGTTTTGGCCCCACCTCTCAGGCCCCTGGGGGTCAGTCGTGGAGAAATTGTTAATAGGATTCATGGCCTTCTCATACTGATAATTCTGACAACATTTGACTTATTTCCTATTAAAAATGACCCAAATAATGCTCAAAAATGTCTTTTCCCTGTATATAAACTATAGTTAAACTTGACCCCCTCCCCAGGGGGGGAACGTGATACCCCAAGGTCTATTAATTCACAAATTTTGTAAAGGACCTCAAGACTTTTTGATCTAAGAAGAGTATTTGATTCTACCATTTCTGGAATTTCAGAAGAAGATTTTTGAAGTTTTAGCCTATTTGACCCCTTTTGACCCCACCTCTCAGGCCCTTGGGAGTCAGTCGTGGAAAAAAATTGTTAATAGGATTCAATGGCCTTCTCATACTGATAATTATGGCAACATTTGACTTATTTCCTAATACAAATGACCAAATAATGCTCAAAAATGTCTTTTCCCTGTATAAACTATAGTAAACTTGACCCCCTCCCCAGGGGGGAACGTGAGACCCCAGGGTCATATAATTCACAATTTTGTAAAGGTCCTCAAGACCTTATAATCTATGAAAAGTATTTGATTCTACCATTTCTGGAATTTCAGAAGAAGATTTTTGAAGTTTTAGCCTATTTGACCTCTTTTGGCCCCACCCCTCAGGCCCCTGGGGGTCAGTTGTGGAAAAATTGTTAATAGGATTCAATGGCCTTTTCATACTGATAATTATGGCAACATTTGACTTATTTCCTATAACAAATGACCAAATAATGCTCAAAAATGTGTTTTCCCTATATAAACTATAGCAAGCTTGATCCCCTCCCTAGGGGGGAACGTGAGACCCCAGGGTCATATAATTCACAATTTTTGTAAAGGACCTCAAGACCTTTTAATCTATGAAAGAGTATTTGATTCTACCATTTCTGGAATTTCAAAGAAGATTTTTGAAGTTTTAGCCTATTTAACCCCTTTCGGCCCCACCCTTCAGGCCCCTGTAGGGCTGGGACCATATAATTCACAATTTTGGTTAACCTTTGGCTATGGAAGGTTTCTGCAAAATTTCAACAAATTTGGTTCTGTAGTTTTGGAGAAGAAGTCAAAAAAGTAAATTGTTTATCCCCATACGACGGACGACGACGGACAAAAGGCGATTAGAATAGGTCACTTGAGACTTCGTCTCAGGTGACCTAAACAAGAGGCCCAGAGGGCCTGTATCGCTCACCTGGTTTGTAATGCCAAGTAATGTTCTGAATACAGGTTCATTGTTTCTTTTCTGAAGGAATTTTATTATTAACCTCTAAATCCCCTTATGGGCCACACCCCTCCTGCACCCAGGGGGTCAGAGCCAAAATTTATGCAAGTTCTGTTCCCCTTCCCCCAAGGATGTTTATGGCCAAATTTGGTCACAATCCAAGCAAAACTCTAGGACAAAAGCTGATTTATAGGATTAACCTCTATTTCCCCTATTGGGCCCCACCTGTCCTGCCCCCTGGGGGGCCAGAGCCAAAATTTATACAAGTTCTGTTCCCTTCCAAAAAGGATGTGTTTGTGGCCAAATTTGGTTACAATTCATGCAGAACTCTATGACTAGTAGCGATTTAAAGGATTTACCTCTATTTCCCCTATTGGGCCCCGCCCCTCCTGCCCCGGGGGATCAGAGCCAAAATTTATACAAGTTCTGTTCCCCTTCCCCCAAGGATGTTTGTGGCCAAATTTGGTTACAATCCATGCAAAACTCTAGGACAAGTAGCGATTTATAGAATTAACCTCTATTTCCCATATTGGGCCCCTCCCCTCCAGCCCCCAGGGGGGCCAGAGCCAAAATTTATACAAGTTCTGTTCCCCTTCCCCCAAGGATGTTTGTGGCCGAATTTGGTTACAATTCATGTAGAACTCTATGACTAGTAGCGATTTTAAGGATTTACCTCTATTTCCCCTATTGGACCCCGCCCCTCCTGCCCCCGGGAGACCAGAGCTAAAATTTATACAAGTTCTGTTCCCCTTCCCCAAAGGATGTTTTTGGCCAAATTTGGTTACATTCCATTCAGAACTCTATGACAAGTAGCGATTTAAAGGATTTACCTCTATTTCCCCTATTGGGCCCCCCCCCTCCTGCCCCCGTGGGGTCAGCCAAAATTTATACAAGTTCTGTTCCCCTTCCCCCAAGGATGTTTGTGGCCAAATTTGGTTACAATCCATGCAAAACTCTAGGACAAGTAGCGATTTATAGAATTTACCTCTATTTCCCCTATTGGGCCCCGCCCCTCCAGCCCCCGGGGGGGCCAGAGCCAAAATTTATACAAGTTCTGTTCCCCTTCCCCCAAGGATGTTTGTGGCCGAATTTGGTTACAACCCATGTCGAACTCTATGACTAGTAGTGATTTAAAGGATTTACCTCTATTTCCCCTATTGGACCCTGCCCCTCCTGCCCCCGGGGGACCAGAGCCAAAATTTATACAAGTTCTGTTCCCCTTCCCCAAAGGATGTTTGTGGCCAAATTTGGTTACATTCCATGCAGAACTCTATGACAAGTAGCGATTTAAAGGATTTACCTCTATTTCCCCTATTGGGCCCCCCCCCTCCTGCCCCCGGGGGGTCAGAGCCAAAATTTATACAAGTTCTCTTCACCTTCCCCAAAGGATGTTTGTGGCCAAATTTGGTTACATTCCATTCAGAACTCTATGACTAGTAGCGATTTAAAGGATTTACCTCTATTTCCCCTATTGGGCCCCGCCCCTCCTGTCCCCAGGGGACCAGAGCCAAAATTTATACAAGTTCTGTTCCCCTTCCCCTAAGAATGTTTGTGGCCAAATTTGGTTACATTCCATTCAGAACTCTATGACAAGTAGCGATTTAAAGGATTTACCTCTATTTCCCCTATTGGGCCCCGCCCCTCCTGCCCCCGGGGGGCCAGAGCCAAAATTTATACAAGCTCTGTTCCCCTTCACCAAAGGATTTTTGTGGCCAAATTTGGTTACATTCCATTCAGAACTCTATGACAAGTAGCGATTTAAAGGATTAACCTCTATTTCCCCTATTGGGCCCCCCTCTCCTGCCCCCGGGGGGTCAGAGCCAAAATTTATACAAGTTCTCTTCACCTTCCCCAAAGGATGTTTGTGGCCAAATTTGGTTACATTCCATTCAGAACTCTATGACTAGTAGCGATTTAAAGGATTTACCTCTATTTCCCCTATTGGGCCCCGCCCCTCCTGTCCCCAGGGGACCAGAGCCAAAATTTATACAAGTTCTGTTCCCCTTCCCCCAAGAATGTTTGTGGCCAAATTTGGTTACATTCCATTCAGAACTCTATGACAAGTAGCGATTTAAAGGATTTACCTCTATTTCCCCTATTGGGCCCCGCCCCTCCTGCCCCCAGGGGGGCCAGAGCCAAAATTTATACAAGTTCTGTTCCCCCTTCCCAAAGGATGTTTGTGGCCAAATTTGGTTACAATCCATGCAGAACTCTAGGACAAGTAGCGATTTAAAGGATTTACCTCTATTTCCCCTATTGGGCCCCGCCCCTCCTGCCCCCGGGGGATCAGAGCCAAAATTTATACAAGTTCTGTTCCCCCTCCCCAAAGGATGTTTGTGGCCAAATTTGGTTACAATCCATGCAGAACTTTAGGACCAGTAGCGATTTAAACGATTTACCTCTATTTCCCCTATTTGGCCCCGGGGGACCAGAGCCAAAATTTATACAAGTTCTGTTCCCCTTCCCCCAAGAATGTTTGTGGCCAAAGGAGTAGGTGCAATAAAGGTCAATTTTGGCCCCAACAGAGATTGCCTTTATTTTGATACTATATATACATCAATATATGGGAATTATAAAATGCACACTTTCAATACATTCTGTTATGTTGTTGCCTAGCAACAGGCCTGGCAACGAGCATACAGTATTGATGCTAAAACAGACACTTGAATTGCTTTTAAAAATTTCTAACGTGTAGATTAAGGTGGAAACTTTAAGAACGTTAGTACTTTGTGATGTGTATAAGAAATCATCGAAACCATGTCATGTTTCACAACACTTAACCATATTATAGCCCATAGTTACACCATAGCAACCATTTTCTCTCCATAGCAACAACACTCTAGACACTAAAAACACAAAATAATGAGATTTTAAACATATTTAATCAATCTAATTTTACGTCTGTTCATTCCATTTCTGTATTTCAGTTGTCGGTATTATTCTGACATTATTTAATCATCTAATTCTATTTGAGGGTAGCGTAGAAATAAAAACAGCAGGGCAGTCTTCACATTTCTGGAATTTTATATCAAAGTCCCAAAAGGATAGCAACAACGTAATATAAATCACAATCTTATGACACTACTACACTACGGTACTACTTAACGATATTTATTACATGTATACGCTCGCTATTTACAAAAGTAAACTCGACAGTACTCTAATTCATGTAAATATTTCCAAGCGCAATAAACGAAGATAATAGATTTAGATACATGTACAGCAGGTCATGTTTAATTTACAAGCATTTTTCAACCGCGCAAGTGACTTCGGACTTGCACCTTTTCAATGTGTTCGAGAGGTTTGTATCCTGTTCTGGGAATTACGTTACGTCACATAGATCTACCCTTTCTTATCAATTAATAAGCTGTTTTTATGTTATTTACTTTCAAGCATGATCTTTTAATGTAAGAAATTACTTTTGACAAGCAACGCCAGTGTCCTTGCAGTGGTTTATTCCTAAATATTTAGTATTAATACTGGTAGCATGGCAACCATACAGTCTTTCATTAAGAAGTGTCCCTTTTTCACAATCAAATAAAATTAATCGCTTAGGCATCCTACCATACAGATGTAAATATAATCAACGCTCAGATAATGCACGAACAACAAGTTGTAGAATACATGTACATGTATATGCATTTTAACATTTGATCACAGTAAAGTCAATGGTTACATGTATAACTACCGGGAAGTATGTACATTGTACATATGTTGACTACGGTAATGGTGTCCTTATTATTATTATTTTTAGCTCACCTGGCCCGAAGGGCCGGTGAGCTTATGTCATGGCGCGGCGTCCGTCGTCCGTCCGTCGTCCGTCCGTCAACATTTCCTTTAAATCGCTACTAGTCATAGAGTTCTGCATAGATTGTAACCAAATTTAGCCACAAACATCCTTGGGGGAAGGGGAACAGAACTTGTATAAATTTTGGCTCTGATCCCCTGGGGGCAAGAGGGATGGGGCCCAATAGGGGAAATAGAGGTAAATCCTATAAATCGCTACTTGTCCTAGAGTTCTGCATGGATTGTAACCAAATTTGGCTAGAAATGCATCCTTGGGGGAAGGAGAACAGAAAATTGTATAAATTTTGGCTCTGACCCCCCGGGGGCAGGAGGAGCGGGGCCCAATAGGGGAAATAGATGTAAATCCTATAAATCGCTAATAGCCATATAGTTCTGCTTGGATTTTAACCAAATTTGGCCCAGAAACATCCTTGGGGTTAACAGAATTTGTATAAATTTTAGGCTTTGACACCCTTGAGCAGAAAGAGTGGGGCCCAATAGGGGAATTAGAGGTAAATATTCAAATTCCTTCAGAAAAGAAACAATGAACTTGTATTCAGAACATTCCTAGGCATTTCAAACCATGTGAGCGATACAGGCCCTCTGGGCCTCTTGTTTAATTATGTACAACTTGAATAAAGGAGAAAAAACAGATTGAACAACATATTCACATACGGTTATATATGGGTTAAGAATGTTCCTGGTTCAATATTTCTAAAATATAATATTTTAAATTGTAAATGGAACTATAGGCATACTAAAATAACACATGTAGGTATAGGCCTAACATATTATTACTAAAAGGCCCGCTACCTCTCCGAAAGGGCTCTTTATTCTTAAAATTGGAAAGTAAAACGAGATTGATAAGTTTGTAGATTTGCAAAAGTTATTAGCGTTCTGTTAATACTTCAATTGGCAACACATTCTGATTGGGACGTGGTGAAGTAATATATCAATAACCTTTCTGGACATAGTTCCATCAGGGCGACGAAGCACTATATGTAGCAGCCCATCTCCATTATTGTTTGTTTCACAGGGATCACAATGGCTGTTTTTTCGTGGATCTTCTTTATATTTCTTGAGCAGAATTTCAAGAATCTCGATATTCCCTTCAAGTGCAAATGCAAAGGCGCACAATAATTAGTCAATTATCAAATGACATACAAATTGATGAAGAAATTGCAGATAACTTTAACATTTTTTTTACCAATATTGTCAAAGAGTATATCTCTGATAATGAATCAAAACATTTACCTGATAGTCTAAGTACTATAAAAGCTTTTGTATCTAGACACCTACCTTTAGACACTGTATACGATATACCAGAAATCTCATTATCTTTTGTTTCCAAGTTTCTGTCCAGTATTGACTGTACTAAAGCTACAGGACTAGATGGTATATCCGCCAAATGTTTAAAAAATATCAGCTACTGTCATTGCTGAACCTATTACCTCATTGTTAAATATGTGTATAATTAAAAATGTATTTCCCGATCAACTTAAACATGCTAAAGTCAATCCTATCTACAAAAAAAGTGAAAAAAGTAGTGTCACCAACTATAGACCTATTTCAATCCTGCCATTATTATCAAAGATTTTAGAAAAACATGTGCACTCTACCTTCTATGATTTTTTTAACAAAATTCAACCTTATTATTGAAAACCAGTCTGGATTTAGGAGTAACCATTCATGTCAAACTGCTCTTACAGCATTATCTAATAGATGGTATGAGGAAATTGATAAAGGAAACCTCATTGGTGTTATGTATATTGTTAACCACAATATATTACTACAGATATTGAAAATATACGGTTGTTCAGACAGTACTACCAAGTTTTTTTACATCGTACCTGTCCAATCGTTTTCAGACTGTATGTTTTAAATCATCGCTTAGCGACCTATGTGAAATTTTAACTGGCGTACCACAGGGTTCGATTATTGGTCCCATGATGTTTTTATTATATGTAAACGATATGCCTCTCCATTGTAAACAATGTGAAGCTTTTATGTATGCTGATGACACATCCATGCAAGTAGCAGACAAGAAAACTGATGTTATTGAGTCTTGTCTACAATCTGACTTTGTAAATGTTAAAAGTTGGTGTGAAACTAACAAAATGGTCATTAACACTGAAAAAACAAAGTTATGTTACATTATAAAAGTTGGTGTGAAACTAACAAAATGGTCATTAACACTGAAAAAACAAAGTTATGTTACATTATATATATGTAATAGGAAGTAAACAGAAACAACAAAGGGTTTCAAATGAGATTAATATATTCTGTGATGTATCTGACAACAACAGTAAGTTAGAAAATGTCAAACATGAAAAATTACTTGGTGTTTGTATTGATGATACCCTTACTTGGGATAAACATGCCCAAGTTGTTAAAAAAAAGGTCAATTTAAAAATTCATCAATTATGTCGTATGAAGATTTTTTTACCAATTTCTTCTAGAATTACGTTTTTTAATTGTTTCATTTTACCTTACCTTGATTATTGTTCAAATGTTTGGGGACATTGTATCCAGCTGTACATAAGCAAACTTGAACGAATACAAAAGAGAATTCTTCGTATTATTTTAGACAAAGATTGTACCGTATCAGGTGAGGAAATTCACTGTGAATTAAAATGGCTACCTTTTAGCAAAAGAGTAAAATATAATGAGTGCATTCTTATGTTTAAAGTTATTAACAAATTATGTCCTAATTATTTAGATTGTAACAATTTAGTATCCAATATTCATGAAAAGAAGACTAGATCAGCCACTTCAGGGAAATACTTATTACCTAGATTTAAAACAGAAAAATTTAAGAGCTCATTTAAGCATAGTGGACCATCACTATGGAATTATCTACCCGAAAGTGTTTCTAAAAATACAAAACTCTCCAAATTCAAATACGAATGCAAAAAACACTTCCTACATGTATCCCAATAATCACAGTTTCATTTGCCTCTTAATACCTATTTTAATAAACCCAGCACTTTTTGTTCTTTTATCGTCTTAGTAAACTATCGTTAATTAATCAAACAAAATCAATTTTAACACATGCTATAATAGCATATATTCTGTCAATTTTTATTCTTTTGTCATATTGGCATATATGTATATTAGACACTAATTCATTAAGATGTGTTTTTATTTTTCCGTATATTTATGCACCATGAGCTTTATGAGTGCCTTTTTAAATTTTACTATTTTCTGTGATAATCTGACTGTGATATCCATTATAATAATACATGCAACGCTGTAATATGTATTGTCTATGATATATTCCATGTTGTAAATATTGTATATTTTTATGTCGACCACTTGGAAGACGAGTCTCTGACTCAAAGTGTTATCGACTCTAAATAAAGTCTATTATTATTATTATTATTACAAGCTAACCGATACTTACATTATATATATAATTGGCTTCTTAGGTAAAATATGTTTTTCGTTTAAATATCACATACAGTGTATATAACAATAATGACAATAAAAAAGCTTACCTAATATATATATAATATATATAATTCATTTTTCACAAAAAATAATACGGGCATCCACTTGAAACATCATGATATACACGTGCATATCAAAAGGTCTCCAATACTTTCAAATGACATACGTATCAAATTACTTGTAAACGTTTCTGTCATAATTTGCGTGCCCCTGTGTTTTGGCTGAGGTGATCAAGATTGAATTTTACGGTCTCGGAAAAGCAGTTGAGACTGCTTGTTTTACACATGTTCATGGAAATTTAACTGTCGAAAACAGATATATCTAGAATTAATATCCCAGGAAAAGTTACATAATATAAGACCACGATCGAGAGCGTCGTGGGTAGCGATATGCCAAGGTCGTCTCCTTGCAGGCGTGTACGGGACTCGCAAATTATTTAGTCTAGATGAAATAAATGATTATTCTAATTACTGGTTTATGTAAATAATGAATGTACTTGCAATATTTCCAACGTTGGACATTTTTTTTTTGCTATAATTAATATCGCTTCTGCTATCGTTTGTGCGATGAGATGAGATGAGGAGTTTTGCATCTCTGTTTTCCCTGTCGACAACAAAATAAAACTTGTATTGTAAGATATATAGCGACCGGTATTCTGTTTATCCTGCAACTTTTTTCATTATACATACAGAAGATGGTAATCAAAACGAAAGCAAATTGCCTGTTATTTACACAGAATGTCCATTCCGGTTATTGTGACGTCACTGTTTGGCGGGATTGACTGCCGTTTCATTCATTCCTACTAAAGGTGACGTCACTGGAATGTTCGGGATCAAGTCAACAATTTTAGAAATTGAATCAAACGAAAGAAATTAAACATTTATTTACTGACATCGTAATATTTTCCTATTGCAACTATTACAGGAAATTCTTATTATCCGATATTGGGTTTTGTGCCCGACTAATGTCGATATTAGAGCTAAAAATGCATTGTTTCTTGATATTATTCCGCTTCTTCTGTTGACTTTAAATTCGTAAAATGAACTTAACCCGCGAAGGGCGTCAGAACGCTTGTTTTCAACGTGAATAAACACCGTAGTGATAAAGACCTTCCAAGTGAAAATTTGCATCAGGGAAATAGGGACACAAAAAGACGGTTTTCTCAAAAGGTAAGTAAGTTACACTACATTAATTTTGCTGGAACACTTAAAAAATCGTTCTGATTTCAGAACAATTGGAATTATGAAGATACCTCTTACAGTATTTTTATTATTATTATTATATATAATGTAAGTTAACAAGCTAGCCGATATTTACATAATATATAACTCATTTTTCACAATTTTCAGTCATGTGGACATGACGTACATAGGAATTATTTTACATAATAATTTGCGTGCCCTTGTGCTTGGGCTGAGGTGACCAATATTACATTTCACGGTCCCAGAATAGCAGTTGAGATGGGTTGTTTTTATCTTGTACATACTTTCCTTCCACATATTCATAATTCTAAATATAACTGTTGAAGACAGATATATCTGGATCAAATTATCGATGAAAAGTTATAATACATATGTATAAGACCACGATCGAGTGTATTATGGGTACGATAGGCCTAGGACGTCTCCTTGCAGACGGTATATGGAATTTTCAAATTATTATTTGCCTAGATGAAATAAATTATTTGTTTTAATGTCCAGAAGACAGGAGTCATCTCGTCTTTCCGTGTCAACACCAAAATAAAACTAACAGGTCTATTCAAGGACACGTCCTTGGCCTAGCTACTGTAAGATACTGACCGTGTATATATCCGATGTAAATCCTCAGATCTATAATTATTTATTCTGTAGTAATAGAGCTACATGTACATTTGTACATGTAGCCCTCGCCAGATATTGTGAATAATTTGAATAGGCATGATTGCATGATATATTAAACAAAAAAAAGAAAAAAAAAATTGCCGCTGGTGGTGAGAATCGAAAGATCAGAAGATCTGCACGTTAACACTAAGCCAGATTTCTGCTTTTTTATATACAGTGATTTTTTTTATAAGAAGCAGATAACATTGTTATTTTTTGATGATGTATGATTGAGTAATTCCTAATTGTAAAGATAACAATTTGTAAATGTAATGGGCATGTAGCTGTTGTTTCAACATGAAGAAAAGTGAAAAAATTATAATAACACATTGATCACAAATCACAAAGTTTTTTGTTGTTCTTTAATATACCTGGTATACGATAATCTTTGGGTTTTTTTCTGAAATACTCGAACGTCGGTGAAGACACCCTCTGAGAGGAATGAGTTAGATTTCCCGAGACGAAGCACAGGCTCGTGTTACGTTGATACGGAGAAAACGACAGTTTTTATTTTATACCATGGAATATCAAAGTTATATGCAATGAGAAATTGTACAATACAATCTTTTTTAGATTATATCTTTCTACTGCGTATGCATCGTAAAATTCTACTAAGTTGCATGAAAATACAATGCACAGTCGAGGTCGGGAACAGATCCGATTTGATGCATTCAACTCAAATATAAAAAAAATGAATGCTATTGCCGAAATTTTTTGGCTAAAGATAGTCTTAAGTCTTCAAGGATCGCTTCTTTTTTAATGAATAAGAAAAAAAAACGAAAAAATCTCGATAATTGCTCGCAACCCAGTGGTGTAATGTATGCCTAATCTAGCATATTAAAACAACCAACATGGCTGAGGTCCAGCATCATTTATTATCCAAACGAGGCTCACCAGCACGTGACATAATAACAGGGACACACTACTAACCGGATTAGGACCGATTAAGATATACATGACAAGTGGTACCGCGATTTTTTTAAACACAATGTCAAACATATTCAATTCAAATAATGTTTCAGAAGCATGTTAATGATGTTTTTGTGCAATATTTCATGAATTTCATCTACTAAACGAAGCACTGTATCCACAAACGCTGTAAGATTTACATTGTAGTCTACGCAGGCTTACTGTTTCTTTTTCTTTTTGTCAAAGTGACGTTTAAATAATGAAATGTTTCAAGATAAAGTAACACTATTATTTTAAACAATGTTAAGCTGTATACTAGTGAGTGCAAATTGCCACCATAATACCACAAATGAATGCTTATTCAAATCCTTCAAAACGTCAGCTTGCAAGGTCGAATCACCCGGGCTCATAGAGGACAAAAAAGAGACGTCATTGGAATGTTCGGGATCAAATCGTCAAATTTAGAAATGGTAATCAGAATAAAGAAATTAATCATTTATTTACTCATATCGCAATATTTTCATATCGAGTTCTATGCCTGGTTAATCTCGATATTAGTGCTGAAAATATCTGGTTTATTGATATTGTTCCGCTACTTTTGTTGAGTTTGAATTCGCAAATTCGAAGGGCGTCAAAACGCTTGTTTTCAACCGGAATCAACACTGTAGTGATAAAGACCTTCCAAGTGAATTTTTGCATCGGGGGAACATGGACATAAAAAAACTGATTTTCCCAAAAAGTAAGAAAAATAAAATACATTAATTTTGCAGGAACACTAAAAAAATCATTCTGATTTCGGAACACTTGGAATTATGAAGATACCTCTAACAGTATTTTTATTATTATTAGTATATATTATGTAATCTATTTAGATAAATATATTTTCTTTACCAACAGAAGTTAAAATCTTGTACAAAAACGGCATCCCATTAACTTAATGTTTTTATTTCTGGAAAATTGAAAAACAGTCACTAACCTGTTTCTAGAGCGATCGATGTAGAAGCATGAATAGGGGTGTCACCAATGGATAACGTCACATGTTTGGGATGAGCACCCCTCGAAAGCAGCAATGGTATAATTCCATAATGACCACTTCTTATACATGCTTGAATACAACCTTTTCCTTCTGTAGAATGGAAACGATAATATCACTGACATGGGTATAACACCAATTCCACATGTGACTGCCATTAACTCTATTTGATGTTTGGCACAAACTCTTGACACTAATAAAATGCGAAAAAATCCAAATGAGAGTGCTTAATAGTTACCTTCGGGTAGTGAAACTCCTATCTTCAATAAATCTTCAATCAAATGTTCCAGCCTTTTTGTACTTTTCCTAAATTTTGAATCTAGTATAACAGATTCCAAACGAAGAACGTTCACTGTTTCTACAAGCGCTGTTTTAGAATCATGTCGTTTTCGATGACTTTTGATAATACTGAGGGCACAAGTCCATTTCTTGTCATCCAGAAGAAGATATAAGATCCTATTCAGATAATTCTCCGGGATATGAACCAGGCATATGCAAAAATCTATCAAAAATAAAGTAAATACTGTAAGTATGTTAAAGAAAAACTGAACGAAAATATATTATGGAATGCATGCCATACACTACTGCAGTCAACCCTGTCTATAACGACGATTTCACCGCTAAAGAGAAATGGATTTTATAGCCAAGATAATTTTATATACTGATTAAGTTGTGCAGAAATTAAACTGTTGGTAGCCTAAAAAGTTGCCTTATTATGAAGGTGGTCTTTATACAGAAGTAGTCACTATAACAGGGTTAACTGTACTGAATGACATCCAAAGATATATAGAAATCCAGTAATTTATGGTTTTCTTACTTCAACTTTCTATTAACAGCTAGTTCATGTAAGGACGTTCCAATTTTGTTGGTGGAGAAAAGCCGAGTACCCAAAGGAAAACCACCAACTAACGGTAAGTACCTGGCAACTGTTCCAGATGGGATTCAAACTCGTATCCCAGAGGTGGAGGGCTTGTGTTAATATGTCAGGAAATCTGAACCACTCGGCCACAGCGGCCTCTTATCTAGTAACTAAGTCGGTCCATAATTCAATCGCACAAACAAAGAACAATATCGACATTAATTATATGGTTTCTCTAATTAAATTATACTTGAATTAATTAATTACAATTTCCAAACACCAAAGATATTTTCGAAAAAAAACTTCTTTAATTACAAACCAGATGAATACTATAATTGTAAACAAAACGTTTGATGTAATTGCTATTTTAGGAGGTAGCGGTTGAAGAACAATGCATAGGGTTTTGTTACCTTTTCCAAATCAAAATTGCATAAAGTTTGCAAATATTCTTCATTTTCTGCGTACACAGACGTTAACGTATTTGTTCTGTGGCAGCCATGGGAGTTGTAATCAATTTAACATTCATACCGTTTCAGGTAATGCGATTCTAACCAATGAAGGTGTATTTAAAAATAAATTAATATACATATTATTCTGTCAAACAGGCCTTCATTTGGACTGACTGATTGTGCCTGCTTATAAATATTTAAACACGATCATAATTTATGGATAAAGCATTTAATAAACATGAGTAGGTGAATAGCTTTTTATAAATTATAATTTTGGAAAATAATGTATAAAACATGAACACACAGTCTCTATAGTCAGATAGATGTACCTTACACACGGTATGTAAATAATATTACATCATCTACACATAAGAGGCATATCTAGTATTTTCATTCACTCTATTGTGGGTACAAAGATAACTTTTAGTGTGATAATGAGGACACATCAATACTTAAAACAAACATAAAAACGCTCCACCACCGACAGAGAATAAACAATAATTTTCATTTGGACAAAGATTGATGTTTAATAGCGTATAAATATATATGTATAATTAACAAAATAAATACATTTACTATTATTTATGTTGCTATTATTGTCTATGCATTCAGTACCCCTTTCCAATGCAAATAATTATTTCAAATATATTCAAATTTATTCTGAAGTACAATATGAAGCTCAAACTTTTCGATGTTGCTAATAGTGACAAGTAAGTAACTTTTGTTACGGCTCTTATTTTAATAACTGTCGGCTGTGTTGTATGTTTAAGTTAACACGAAGGCATTGGACAGTCAAACGGGAAATTGAAGATAATAAACAAGCTTCAAACTTACCTTGGTCCACAGTGTCATCCAAGTGTTGACAGATTAAAGTTATGGAATCATTAGCATAACCATCGGTGGACAGAAGGCAAGCCTTTTGTAAGCATCGCCCTAAAATCTCAAAACCTTTCTTCTTCTGTCTAAGGTCTACTAACCACGACTTGCCTTCATTAAACAGTTCTTTCACTTCCTATTAATAGAAAGTAATTTCGATAAATTCTTTGTCGCAACACCAAAGACTACAATGAATGAATGAAAGTTTCAGCTGATTAGTCTTATGAATATTCAAATAAAGGTTATATTTTTCAATCACGTACCTTGTGAATATGTTTAAGATTATCCGATTGGCTGTCCTTTGAACGTTCCAATTTGTTTTTCACGTGCTCAATTTGGTGTAATCGGTCATGTGTAGTAGTTGTTTGTGTACAAACTTCACGAGCCATATGAGTTTCATCATAATTTTCACTATTAGGCGTGTTCGGCATCAAATTTGCCTCCATGTCACAAACTTTATACGTTTTGGGAAGAATAGCTTGCTGTGACTTTCTATCATGAGTTTGTTCACAACCTTCCTTATCGAATTTCTTGATAATTATATCCTCCAACAAAACTGGACCAACTTCCCACGTCAAAACTTCATTCTCGTATAACTCTCCTGAAATTGATACACTAAACTTTGTTTTGGGAACTCCATCTTGCTTTAAGTTTGATATGACATCTATTTTATTTATTTTCTGGTCGTTATCATCTGATTTATTTTTCATTGTCATTCTCATTTGGTGAAGTTCTGGTGCCGGAGAATAACTGTGTCTGTCAAAGTTGTCCTCAGTTTCAAGTCCTGTTGTCATCGGCCCATTCTCAGAATTCTCGAAATTTTTATTCTCGATCAAAGTATCACTACTAAATAACGACTGAACATGAGGGAAAAAATCCCAGTCCTTATCACCATTCGGGTCATTCATTTTTGTGGATTTGGTTATAGTGTGTTCAGTCCACATAGCATATTCGTCTCCTGATAACATCTCGGAACACTGGTCATTTTCGACAGAATGCTGCTTGAAAGGCTGTGTTTGTACTTCAGACATACCATCTTCGTTTCTAGCATGATTTTGTGAAACGTGATCCTCATCGTCCATACCAATAACATTTTTTTTAAGTTGTTCTTCTATGCTACCCGCCGGATGTCTTGTTATGATGTGAGGTTTGACCTCCGGCATTAGGTCGTCATCGTTTATGCCTAGATTTTCTGAAACATTTTCCTCGTCGTCTATATCAGTTTGTTCTTGCTCAACTGGTTGCACTGTGGTATCACCGTCATGAACAATTTCTACACCAGCTTTAACTTTAGATTTCGATTCATCACTGGTGCATGACTGATAGTCTGGAGGCCAACTTCTTTTCTGGGATTGCTTCAAGGCATTGTCGTCGACGTGATGAATTTCTTCGTCATGTTCCGATTTGTTCGGAACAGGTTTAACTTGGAGATGACTGTCTACTATGAAATCCTCAGATCTGCCTTGTGATTGGCTTTCAGTTTGTCCGTGTCCTACCTGCATAGGAGAAAGCATGAGTTGGTCATCATCTCCTTCCTTAATCCGACCACTTCCCTGTAGTTGGTCAACGTTTTCAAAGGAACAATCGTCCGGGACCTCATCTGTAATAAGAGAGTTCGCTAGTGGCTTTGTGTTATTATTGGTCCCATATTCCGTCTGCTCTTCTATTACGTTGGTATGGTCAGCTGATGTCTCCTGTTCAAGATCACCTTCCTTGCTGTTTTCAATATCGTCGGCTTTCTCCGCCAGCATTTCTATAATAAGATAACCTCACAACATTAACATGTATTACAAATGCCTTATTACCTACTTGCTATAATTATTGTTTTTTTAATCATTAATGATCATGCTTTGACACCAAATATGTTCGCAACGACATCAATTCGCATTTCCCTGGCTTTAGACGACTTCAATAAAGGCAACTTTCTTTGGTAGAGCTATATGAAGTTAAATTGACCAAATTTTAAAGAGTACACCAAAATTTGCGGCGCGTACACATGTAATCAAATGAAAATTATGGCAATAAGTCAGTTACCATCAAACGTACATTCGTATAAATAATAGGGGCATCAAACAAAAACATCGAATGTTAATATAGCACCAAGATTTTTTTTTTTCATTCAAACCAACAGTTAGTTAGTGTTTACAGTATCGTATATAACTTACTGGCACAAACTGCTCGGTAATCTTTGTAACATTGAAGAACATGATTCTCAGATCTTGAAACATAATCGACTGCAGTCTTCCCTTCTGAATTCTTTAGTGTTTCATCAACTCCAGCTTCAGCCAGTAACTTCATTACGTCCAGGCGAATAAAGGGCGAACATTTAGGATATTGTGCTGCTAGGTGGAGGGCAGTGTTTCCAAGACAATCCAGCAACTCATTGAGTTCTCCTTGACGCAGGGTACTTTCTAGCACATATTGTAAAAGGCCAATCTCACCTAGAGTTTTGTTAAAAAGATCAAATATATGGATATAAGTAGGGTTTCCTCTGGTTTTTTGTTTTAAATTCCTTTTTTCATTTTCAATAGCTTATGACATACAAATTTGGAATAAACAATAAGTTACTCAACCGATTGTCATTTTTAAATAAATATAATCAGGGAATATCATTTCAGCAATGAACGCTTATATCACCACGACATTTAGTTGGGAGAGGGTAAAATTGCGTTTGTTAATTATGATTACAAAGCATATACCTGTGACAAGCGTCATCCTGACCACGACATGGACGTACGTATCACCCGAATGTGACGTCATTGTGTTGTAATCGCTGCCATGACGTAGAAGACACTTGATGAGGTCCAATATCCATACCTCTTTCGACACTGTGTCTACGTCACAAAGCGGCCTTAGATTCACCCGCACGTTTGACTGGTATGGGATTACTTTCATCAGTTGTAAGAATGCAGTATGTGCTTCGCTGAACAATTTTACCTTCGTTAGGTCGTAAGCTACAGAAGCCCAGGTGGCGCTTGAAATATTTTTGATGATATCTAGCCTTCCTGTTTTAATATTACATATTGATTAAAATAGTATATGGTTCAATGACGGTTAAAAGTATACAATCTACATGCATATCACTTCAATTTATAGAACAAATCTAAACGAATTATTGATAAACAGTTCCATCATTATACCATTTTCTTAAAGTTCCAATAGATATATCTAGCTGAAAAAAAGTTAAAATACATTTGATCGGATTATGATATTTTTGTAGATGCAGTAAACATGTATGTATACCAAGTATATTTTAATGGTTTTTTAGTAACTGAGGTAAAACATTTGTAAAAACTGTATGCTTCGTTTATTGCCTTAGGCATGTTATGATCGATACAGAACGGAAAAAAAATCACGATCCGTTGTCGTGAGAAAGACGTCGTGTACTCAAGTGGCGGTCTCGGCAACGATGTTACAACAATGTCGGTTAACTCCAGTTTAAAAGCGAGATCCACCTGAGCTATTTTCAATTCATTCAATATTTTTATCAAATGTTTTTGAATAGTTACCGTTCATCATGATTTTTATTCAGTATTATTTCTGTATGATTTACAAAATGATATGTTTTTGTTGATTCTTCTGAATCATGACCATCAATTTTTTTTACATATTTCGATATATAGCCATATGTTTTCATCTAAGCATGCATAATGAATTAAAACAAGAACTATAGTACATAAATTCTCTGTTGCAACTAATGCTTATAAGGCTTCATACAATTTTTGCCTGTCAATTTGAAAGGTTTTCATTAAACCTGATGGTTTTCTGCAGATTACCAATGAAAAAAATGTCAAAATTTTCATTCAGTTATGGCACATGCAAGTATAAACCGTTCGGCGAAAAATTGTTACTGGATAGTTACTGTTATGTTCAATGTTTTAACAGTCTTTTATTGTTGTTAGCTGGTTGTTCTTTATGGTCGTCTTTTTGTTTTTTTGTGTTTCTTGTCGACATGTTATTCATTGTACAATGTAGCGTAGAGATGCATTCTAATTTAAGCCATTGTGGGCATTTTGCTTAACAACATTGTCAAAACTATTAATAAATTAATGTCAAGACATAAGTTTAGTCATTAAAAACAACATACAAATACTAAAATTACTTCATTATCAAAATGTTATAAATAACTTTTTTTGAAATATAAATCGCACACATACAACTCATTTTTCAATGCAGGGATTAGAATGGTTTTGTTTATAATGTGTATTTAAGATAACGAAAACTTACCCCTATCCCTTCTACTACAATGTTGAACCAATACTTCTATCAAAATCTCTTGTCGTTTTTCTTCCAAACAGCAAAGTTCCAAAGCAGCTGAGAAGGCCTGGATACCTTCCTCGTACATAGTCAGCGACATAAACGATCTCCCCATCAGCCAATGTGCCTAAGAGTACAAAGGGAACGAAAAAATAGTAAAATTACCACAATCAAAAATCAAAGATAATCACGTAATTCTTCATTTGAGTACTCAAATTGAATGAGCCTAAGTCATTTAAAGATTTTCATCATATTTAAGATTCTCGAGACTTCATTTTCTAGCTTCCAGTGCATCGTCATTTTGAAAGCGTATTTAAAAAATGCGAGTCGCAATCGCATTAGATAGGTTGCCTAATAAAGAGGTAAACTATACACGGATTATGTCGGGTGAACCGAGATGGAGACGTATTAGACAATTCTCTGTATTCCAGGTGTTACTATATCTGTAAATTGTAATGATTTTTAGGACAAAATAATCAAAAATACACATGCCTACAAAGTCTTCATTTTAAGGTGTTTTTTTACTCAAAAGATAAACCAACACGTTTATCAACATTTATTGCTATTTGTCTTCCAAACTGTAAAGTTCCAATGCAGTTGTGATGGCCTTGATACCTTCCTCGTACATAGTAAGCGACATAAACGCTGTCCCTATCAGCCAATCTGTTGAAAGGGATATAATGTAAAAGAAAAGAAAAAAACCTGTCTAACATATGAAATATTGGACTGTCTGGGGCGTCAATATCATAAACAGTGTAAGGTTTATACCCTACTTAAAACACACACCCATTTGTGTCAATAGAAGATAGTGTAACTGTCTATTAAGTAGGTTAATTGGCCATGGAGTGTACTAATGCGACAGAGGAAGGTTTATAATATAGCTCACCTAGCGTCAATACAATGGTATGCAACACGCGGAAACGATTAATAAATAATATAAGCCAATAAAGCCTATCTGAGAGCGCAGCAGTGATTCCATCCCTTTGTTTGTTCAGGCGATCGATGTCATGTGTTTTGTTCTTATTGCTTATTGTGTGCATTGACTTACTGTACTGCTAGAAACCATTTTTATATCAGAATCATAGCCTTGCTGAATTAGTGGTATTGAGTTTATAACAAGAAAAACAATATTAAGCATAGAATACTTCTACTTCAACTGTGTGCAAAATATATCCGGGATTAACCACAAATCTGCGAAGTTCTTTATGTGCATAGCCAATGTGATGCAAGGAACATATTGTCACATTTATATAGATCCAATGGATATTTCGTGTCGGAATGTGTATGTTACATTCATTGACTGGTAAAGGCAGCATATTGGGCACTGATAGGCATGTTGTAGGTGAGGTCTGTGGTTTATTTTGGATATTGTTCTACCAGAGCAATGGATTGCATTCATACTGTATTTTAATGCTTGCGACAGAATAAAGCAATTTTTACAAACAGTACTAGGATAATAAGGAAAATGAATGACGAAGCACCTCAACGATTTCTAGGATAACATCAAAAATAATTAATGAGTAAGCTGTGATCACATGGAAAAATGAACGAGGAAGATCATTGACAGCTCTACTTATTGCCCTTGAGTTGACAGTTGACCCCGTGAGGAACGCTCTGGATTCTGTCATCTAGTAGAGACAAACCACAGTGTATATTGTGTTCAGGATTTAATAAATTGGTTTGCAAAATGCTTACTTTGTATGAATCCCTTTTCCATTTGATGGCGTCCAAAGCATTGTCCAAGGCTTTTCCCGGATTCAGTAGCTGTATGTATTGCTCCGCCATTCTTTCGTATAGTACATGTCTTTCTGTGTGTTCCTCCATTGGCGTTTCTGGTACATACATGTATTGGTATTATACATCAAAATATAACAGCAATCACATACTTTACGAAAGGCGTATAGTGATGCCTTACAAATTTATAATTAACATGATAACAATTAATACATTATAACATAGAAATAGGATATTATTAATAACATATTGATTAAATGTAGTTATCACTACGTCGTTATATAAACAATTACTGTCATCATTATTCCAAACGGTAATACATGAAGTCGTCTCTACTTCCGAGAGGTGGCGTGGTATTCCGCCATATTACAGAGTGATTTACTAACCATTTAGGTAATAAACTATCCATGAACAAATGATTTTTATAGATTCCTATTCATGAAACTGTTTTCTTTGTTTGTATAGTGTTTTTGTATTTTTATGTATTGTGTAAGTAATTTTTTTTTATCTACATAGCTGCTAAGAAAATGAAAATTGGTTTATTTCCCCTTACCAGTGCTTTTTTAACGAATCAAGATGTCAAAATTTCATTTTACAATTATATACAATTATTTACAATCATATATAGCTCTATTTTTCAAAGAATTAAAGAAATACAATTAAAAGTTTTCAAAACTACGCATTCAAATATATCAATTCATCGAAAAAAATTGAGTTTTTTCCTTAGGTTTTGCATATCGTCTCAGCATGCTGTTTTTATTTGATAGTTAAGTACATAATGTAGTGTATGTCTTGTCATATTTGTATATGTCTAATGTATTTGTATTTATGTGATATATTTAAAAAAAATGGATAAATGTAAAAATGAAAATTATAAAATAAAAAGGTTTGTGATTAATGTCTTCCGTATTTGAAGTAGTTTCCCACATAGCAAATTCATTTGAGAATATGCTGGTAGTAAATGACGATTAAATGATCGCCAGCTGTCAATAAAAACGCAATTTTGCATCCTTATTGTGTACGCTACGATGTTAGATACACGTGCGTTTACGAGTATGAGGCGTGAATATATTGCACATGTCGATCGATTAAATACATATATATAACGAATAACGGATAACCTTTGTACTTATGTTCTTTGTTCTATTAATATTCTTTCAGACATTCCGTTGGTTTCCTTGCATTTATATATACCCTGAATTATTTCTATTAGTCAAATGTAAAATGTATCACTTGTTGGGACAATTTGTACATCAGTTATGGCAAAAATCATGTTAGTTAAAATATAAACATATAGTTTAACTGTTCCTAGACAAAATGATTTGACAAAATGCAAATATGCCGCATACATAAGAGGCATTACACTGACCTGTATACAAAGGAGAGGAGTCCGCCATGATGGCTTCGGAAGCCTTATGGTCAACACTACCCCATTGTGGACCTGTTACTTCATTCTGTTAAATAAAAAAACACAACTTCAAATCTCACAGGCGCATACAAGGGAACTGTGGTATGAAAACGGATAATTACTATAACAGCAAACGGACGAACTTCATTGCGTTCCTTGTAACAGATTTTCATCAGCAAGCATATTGTTATAAAAACCCTCGAGTAGCACGTTTCCTATTTCATTTGTATTTATCTACTATCATTTAAGGATTGGTTTTCAACTTTGTTGCTTGCATTGACTGATGAAGAAAGTTTATCTCGTGCAAATGAAGTGAACTGCGAAGCAGTTCATGTAACATTTGCACGAGATTAACTTTCTCCATCAGTCAATGCAAGCAAAACAATTGATGATCAATCCTTATATTTACGTTAACCAATTTAAAATTCCCGCCGTTGAAAAAAGTCGAATAATACGTAATCGGTATAACATTATTATATAAATGTCAAACATTATACCAGTTATCGAACATGTATGTACAGCTACGGAACAGCCGCCAGTCAGTTCTTCTCGTCACCAAGGCAACACAAAATATAGTTCCGAAAATAGCTTCATTCTTTGTGCGTTATTACGATTAAAAACGGCGATTTTGAAATATTGTTTTATGTACACGAATTAATAACTTAAATCTTATCAAATAACATTCTTAGCCAAATACAAAAAATGCTGCGCGGTACTAGCAGTGCAGTTTTAATTAATGTGTAATCCAGTTGCTCGATTTAGCAGGGATCCGGTTTCGAAGATAATGACGATTGTGGTGTATAATCACCCTTTTTAAAAGTCCACTGTAATTATTGTTGAATGTAACTGAATGTTTTTTCCGTCTGGTAACTTATTTGTAGCTAACATTTAAATATTCATTAACTAAACCTGTTGTGAAATCCAACCCCTGTGTCTATGGTATGCGATGCAGTCCAATAACCATGTTTTCGGGGCTCAATAAAACGTGGCATTGAAATGTGGCATTTAGTCGCAGATCGCAGATCACTGTGTTATTCTTTAAATGTGATAACTTCGCTGTCAATTAGAGTTTTGGTATTAAACTTCTGTATAAAGTAAGTAGAGAAACATCGATTACAACAACCTTTTAATGCCTTGGGTTTAGGCACTAACGAAATCGTATCGTTGATAATACACGTTAGGCCTCATATCACTGAAATCAGCTTGTTCGCTATTTGAGCGTTTTTTTCGTTTTCTATCGTTTCTAAGCTTACAAGTATGTCATTGTGGACATATATTGTACACATTATCGTAACGATGTGCGTTCGAAAAAGCCTAATTGCAATGAGTGGTAAACCTCACTGCGTTTTGTATGTTCAGCATTTTTCCGGGGGCTTGAGCCTAATTCAGCGTTTCACCAAGTACGTGTAAAATATATGTATCATTGTATGACTGAATTTTTTTTATATCTCTTCATTAAGAGTTTCTGTCTATTTAAAAATGAGAAAAAAAGTTTACATCCTTAATCAAATCTGCTCAACTAGGTGTTTGCGTTTACTTGTATAACGTTAGACGATCGACGATTGTCCAAATAAGTCAAAACCTAAGGAAGTTGCAGTGTTATATAAGACTTTTCATATGTGGTATGACGGATAGAAGTATTCTACTCAGGGCCACAAAATATGAAACCCCAGGCTTGTGATCCCGGCGATAGAATAGTCCTATCCTTCATATCCACATATAGAGTATAGCTCGACGATTCCATTACAATATTGCAATGATGATATCTGGTGAGAGATTCTCCAGTATATCATTGTAACCTAGGTGATGTAACAGCTGAGTATCATTTATTGCTATTTAAACAATGCGCAATACTTCGAATCCAAATGAGTAATTCTATTATTCCCAATTATCATTTTTACCATACCGGATATGTTTAAAGATGGCTAAAATAGGTTTTACCTGATGCCAAATCCAATTGCATTTTACGATAAAACTTGATGAATATGAAAAATCCCAGCCCGCCATTTCGAAAATTTCGAAAAATATATATGGAACAAATTGCCATATTTTGAGAGCTATATTTCCGCCATTTTTCTATATAACCCAATTAAAATCAATGACTTTTGAAGACAAAAGTTCGTACAACATAGGTATTAAAAATCAACACTGTACATACAGGTTTAAAGGTGCTGAAACGTCAACCGCAAGGACAAATAAAAATTTCGATTTTTGATGTCCTATATCTCCGCCATTTTAAATCATATGACCTTGCAATTGTTCATTTTATAAGCTTGAGATCATGTTCTTTCAAATGCACCCTTCAAAACATTTCTATGGTAAAGTTAATTTTTGACCTTTGTTTGAACTCATTTGACCCTCTAGCGAACTCTTGACCTAGACATAATCTCTGATAACATGTAGTAAGAAAAAAGTTCAATATCGCGATCTACCTAAATAACGAAACGCACACGTTGAACAACGTACGGTTATGAAGTTATAAACGTTTAAAGTATGTTCGAAAAAAGTCGTTTTTTACGTCTGTGACCTTGTAAAAAATCGATCGTACGTTTCTAGAACCCATGTACGTACATAACGTGTCTAAAATTGAGTTTCGTACCTTGTTTGGTTCGTGAGATATGCTGCTAACAAGAATTGTGGAAATAAGAAGAAAAAACCCAGAAAAACAATAAGAAAAACCAGAACAATAACAATAGGGATTTCCATCAGTAAATAGAAATCCCTAATTAATCATCATTTATAGCATCAATTTTGTACCATTCAACTAGATAGATAAACTAAGAAAATCTACTGCGGAGGACTAAATTAAGAAGGCGTTGTGTGTGATTTTCGGGAATACACAAGATCTGAACCAAGATCAAAACGAAATAGTTCTAAGTAAACATCGGAAAACATCACTGATTGCGTAATTGTACACATCGATTATCGGTATGACAATTATTATACATGTGTGTTTTATTATTTTATACCTTCAATTAGGGTGTGAAAGTAACAAAACAGCATTTAATTTTCATCGCGGATTCTTATTATTGTTTTGATGTGCTCAGGCTTGCTTAGCGTACCTATGATTGCTAATTCATCGAGAAAAATAGTAATTTTGTTGAAGCTGTGACGTCACGAGTCTGTGTTGCATAAGTAGCCATGCTCGTGCTGTATTAGCCTTGTGAGACACGAGTGTATTGCATGATACAACAAGCCATTATTACACCCTTAGATATGAGAGAACAAATTTTCTCTTATACCTACAGGCGTAATACTGACTGTTCTTGGGGAATAAACGCATGTCGCATGAGGCTGTTCTGCATGGCTACTCATGCAATACAGACTCGTGACGTTACAGCGTCAACAAAAACTACTATTTTATCGGTATAATTTGAATATATATTTTCAGAGACTACGTTGGGTTTAGTAAGATACAAATAACGGGATTTGCGTTGAAAATATCACGCAATTTTAAAGTATAGAGAATTGATTCGCGGGGGTTTCGAGTTTATTTCAAAATGGCGAATACTCATAATAGTAAAATTGCAATAAAACGTCGAGATACGAGAAAAATACACTTTCATGAGTGGTTATGACGGATAATCTGTTCTATCATCGGGATCACAAAATATAAGCCTCGGGTTGTATAACATTTTGTAACGCTCGGGTAGAATATTCCTATCCTTCATATCCACATATGAAAGAGTCTTATAGTCTTTTACAAGTGTAACAGTGTGTATTGACTCGGCTGTTGTTTAATTTACAACTGTCGACTGTACAACAGATATGATCAAGGTACTTTGACATGATTGAACAGCCAAGAATAGAAACCGTTCCAATTATTCAACTGGTGATTATATATCAGGTATCATTGGACGTGATCTGATACGACATGATTGATCAGCCATTATACAAACCATTCAGACGTCGTATGTACTATTATATATATTAGTTATGTAGTATACAGTATATCATAGATCAAACTATAGATAATGAACAAACTGACATGTACATTTTACAGAGCACGTATACAGGTATACATGATTTTTTTTTTTAATTTGAATGTAATGCAACAGTAATTGTATATTCTTAAAGGTGCATATTTTTTTAAATGTATCTGAGCTTAATAATTTTATAGGGTCCCAAAAGTTATTCGCTACACAAAATGGCACAACAGTAAAATTATCCGTCTTTGTCACATATGGTTAAAGGAAATATTACATTTATTTGGGATTAAAGTTCTTAGATGTAACGGGTCGCGACCAGTTACCATGATTTTTTTGAGGTTTTTCAAGGATTTTGTCAAAACTAACGCACAGAAGGTGTTGAAAATAGACATGAATTATCTTTATTCCAAGATACGTCAGTAAACATAGTCATTGTTTAATTTTGATACTATGTTTTTTGACCAGGCGCTAATTATTTTCACCGCTAATTGGTACATTTAACGATACCTACAGGACCAATTACTATGATTTCAAAATATAAAGGAAATGCGCTTTTTAAAACCTGTTCACTGCACCAAAGCTTAGAATGTCTTTCAATAAAGCGACCTACACCTATTTTCATATACTTTAGTGGAATACTATTATCATAATGCATGGTTATTTTGGGATCCAGTGACTGATCGAAAGCATCACGGAAAAAAAGGACTGTCTAAAGTTGCGTTCGATAAGTGACCGGGGAATCACTAAAAACAAGATTCAGCTCTGGGCTGGAGTAAACTTAGACAAACAAAGGTGTAGACGACCTAAAACTTACAGAAATTCAATAAATAAATATAAACTTATTTAGTTTGAAAAAGTAAACACCAGACGTATGCACCAGGTAAAAACTACCTTCTGTTTTACGATCCTATCCATCCATGCCCGATCGGTAACTTGCCCATGATTTTGCATAAATGACCTACTTTGATACAGACGATTTTTGAAAACGATTGACAAACAAAATAAATGATGATCTTGAAATTTCAGGAATAATATGCAAGTAAGTCATGATTTCAAACTATCCCCCGCTTGATTTAATGTTACAAACTTTAAATTTCGAATGGAAAAAAGTAGATTATTTTGCAATATCGGTTGCAAACGAACATTTTTTTGTTAAATGAACACTTGCATTGCAACTGTAATTTAGCTGTTCAAAAATTCCAAAATATTGTGCGGGAGATAGGGCTTGCGCAATAATCACGGTAACTGGTCGCAACCCAGTACTTTCAGCTTCCGCACATAACCTTAACGGAACATTATCTTTCTTTATCACATACGGTTAAAGGAAATATAACATTTATTTGGAATTGAAGTCCATAGATGTACTTTCAGTTTATGTACCTTACCTTAGGGCAGAATTGTCCTTCTTTGTCACATACGGTTATAGTAAATATTACATTAACTTGGGATTAAAATTCCGTTTTAGGTCGTAAATGTAAATCAGCTGCTGTTATCATTGTTATTAATAATTTTTTTATTTCCGTTATGGAAGAATCGTAGTGGGCCTCTAAAACAAGATATTTCTAACACAATACGGAGTTTATCTCTAACCCTATCAAGTTTTGAATCATTTGTTAACATATCTGATTTACTAGTCAAGCATTTATACATATAGTAAGGATATTGCTACAAACGTAAAAACATTAGTATAGTGTGTTTCAAGATCTTAATGTCGAAATCAGCTGTGTTAAGTTAAGCTATAGTAAACTGCTTTTTATTCAATTTACCCTTGCTTTCATAACGCACAATGCACTTCCTATTCTGGTTTTCTAGATCGAATCCTACGTGGATTAGTTACCAGGTACTGACCATAAGTTTGTCGTTGGCTTCAAGTGCTCTGATTTCCCACCGTTCATAGTCACGTCATTAAGTGACCATGAATGTTAATAAGACTAAAATTATACAGATTATAATCCAGATCTACTTTCTAGATTTAATGACCCATGAAACTTGTTATAACGTCTTTTTTCTCGTAATAACGATTTTTGAAAATCCTAATAACGTAATAACGACTTTTTAAACTACCAGGACGATTCATTTTTTTGTAATAACTACTTTATTTCTCATTATAGCGACTTTTGAAACTTGCAAATTTGTAATGCCAAGTAATGTTCTGGATACAGGTTCATTGTTTCTTTTCTGAAGGAATTTGAATATTTACCTCTAATTCCCCTATTGGGCGCCACCCCTCCTGCCCCCAGGGGACAGAGCCAAAATTTATACAAGTTCTGTTCCCCTTCCCCCAAGAATGTTTGTGGCCAAACTTGATCACAATGCATGCAGAACTCTAGGACAAGAAGCAATTTATAGAATTTACCTCTAATTCCCTTATTGATCCCCTCCCCTCTTGCCCCCGGGGGGTCAGAGCCAAACTTTATACGAGCTCTTTTTCCCTTCCCCCAATAATGTTTGTGGCCAAATTTGGTTACGATCCATGCAGAACTCTAGGACGAGTAGCGGTTAATAGGATTAACCTCTAATTCCCCTATTTGGCCCCGCCCCTCCTGCCCCCGGGGGCTCAGAGCCAAAATTTATACAAGTTCTGTTCCCCTTCCCCCAAGGATGTTTGTGGCAAAATTTGGTTACAATCCATTCAGAACTCTATGACTAGTATCGATTTAAAGGAAACGTTGACGGACAGACGGACCTTCGGGGCAGGTGAGCTAAAAATTCAACGTGCATCGGCTTTCGTAAATGTGAACATGAATGATAAACAATATTATTTTAGTTTTCACACTGTTGATATTTGAGTTAGTAGAAAATGTGATGAAAAAATACTTACATAGCGTTGACATGTACTGTATAAATCACACACGCTCGCCCCACTTTACCGAATAGGCTAGAGAAAACACTCCTATCGAGGGTCGAAGTCTATCCAGCAGCCCTTCATTGGATGATAGTGAAACTATAGTTGTACTTATGATAATCTTACTTCAGGTATTAGTTCATTAACATTTTTATCTACCTGTATAAACCTCCTTCTTAGGTATAGTCATGGACAACACAACAATACCCCTGCTTGATTCGTCAAGTCACTCTATTTAAAGAAAAAGTGCGCCGGCTAATACCGGTATCTTGTTTTTAAATATGCAATATATTATTAAATCGACCATTACTAACTGAATAACAATCACTTATTCATTACCAAACATAGAAAACCACGCACATGCGTCGACTACTCAATCGCTTTTAATTTGTCAAATATAATATTAATATAATTAATGTTAATCATAACATAATTATAACCAAATTAGAATGTCATGCTATTTATTAGATCAACTTAAATTCAGTCTTTGATTATGTTTGATGCAAAAATCAAAATGTTACTGAGGCTTTGAAGAACTGTCCGCCATAATGGAATACGCCGGTTATGCTTTTTTTGCCAGATCGCCCGGTCGTCTCCCGGTCACCGCTTTTCACAGCGAATCGAGCAGGGTTATTATAATACAATACCCAGTACTAGACAAAATCGAAAGCGAAAGTAAATATATGTAATTTCGGAGAAATGATCTTTTATATTATGGTTTTGGCGATATGACACATTTAAAAGGCTTGGATTATATTTCATCACATAATCCGCCTGATATCCAGTGATTATTGCAGTTAGGCTCTGGTGTACCAAAACCTTCATAAAAAAATCCAGAGGTCAAGAAAAGACTGTTTTATGTTAGTGTGTGATAATTCATTGAAGAATATAACATATTCAGAAAATTGATCAATATGTAGATATTTTTAATTTAAATATTTGAAATGGATTGAAGTTATGTCTTTATCGTTGTTTATCCCATTTTATCGATCCGACCGGGAGTATTTCATCTTCTATTTTTTTAAGTCCTTTCTCCATGGTTACATACCGGAAGTTGAGCACTATGACCTACTCTATCACACCAAATCATCGGCTTCTCCATCAAATGATGTTTTTTTCTCTATGCAGACACATAAGTTTTTTTCATATTCTAGTTTTTATCTATTTTCTTTTTATAAACGTAAATATAATCATTGGTTATACATTCGTGTGTAACATACATTATGTGTTCTAGCATGTCTATCGCACAATTGGCTATGCTAGAACACTGAATGTATGTTACACAACAATGATCTGACGTTAGTAAACAATAACGTGGCGTCAGTTTTAGAGGACGTCGTGACAAAATGGCGGCCTCCGCTGAGTTTTACAACAAATTTTGACGTTGAGATTCTAAAAAATGTCGGCTGGTGTAGTAATGTGATAAAAGGTACATTTCTATATACAGAACGTTTCAAGGAGCTGCGTTGAACGGTTTTGAAGTTACTGCCAAAAAAAACCAAAACGAAACAGTAATTTGGTATTTTGACTAAGTTTCCATGGTAACAGAAAACGACAGGCCCATGGGCCTAAACGGTCATCTGACTATTAGTACAATACAACTTAGTTGTTTAAAGATTTTAGCCTATTTACCTCTGTGACCTTGATTGAAGATCAAGGTTATTCATTTGAACAAACTTAGTTGCTATTCATCCCAGCATGTCACAGGCCCAATATTAGGTCTCTAGGCCTCTTATTTATTCACAAGAAATTATTTAAAGATATTAGCCATTTTGACCCCTGTGACCTTGAATGAAGTTTAAGGTCCTTCATTTGAAGAAACTTGGTAGCCCTTCAACCCAGTATGATTCAGGTCCAATATGAGTATCCTGGGCCTTTTGGTTCTTGAGAAGAAGTCGCTTGCAGATTTTAGCCTATTTGACCCCAGTGACACTGAATGAAGGTCAAGGTCCTTCATTTGAACAAATTTAGTAGCCCTTCATCCCAGCATGCTAAATGCCCGATATCAGTACCCCGGGCCTTCTGGTTCTTGAGAAGAAGTCGTTTAAAGATTTTAGCCTTTTTGACTCCTATGACCTTGAATGAAGATCAAGGTCATTCATTTGAGCAAACTTGATAGCCCTTCATCCGAGCATATCAAGGGCCCAATATTAGTACCATAGGCCTTCTGGGTCTTGAGAAGAAGTCGTTTAAATTTTTTAGCCTTATAGACCCATGTGACCTTGAATGAGGGTCAAGGTCATTCATTCGAAGAAACTTGGTAGTCCTTCATCCCATCATGCTACATGCCCAATAACAGTACCCTTGTCCTCCTGGTTCTTGAGAAGAAGTCGTTTAAAGATTTTAGCCTATTTGACCCCCGTAACCTTGAATGAAGATCAAAGTCATTCATTTGAACAAACTTGATGGCCCTTCATCCAAGCATGTCAGGGGCCCAATAGCAGGTCTCTAGACCTCTTAGTTATTGAAAAGAAGTTGTTTAAAGGATTTCATCCTATTTGACTCCTGTGACCTTAAACAAAGGTCATTCATTTGAACAAACTTGGTAGCCCTTCATCCTCGGATGCTACAGGCCCAATATCAGTATCCTGGGCCTTTTGGTTATTGAGAAGAAGTCGTTTGAATGAAAAGTTTACGAACGGCGCACGACGACGGACAGTGCATGATTACAATAGGTCATCCTGACCCTTCGGGTCAGATGTCCTAAAAACACCTAACATGGAAGGTCCGCAGTTAGTAAAAAGCACAACTAGGACACTAGATGTTTGCGTCTACTTGTGTAATGTTAGACGATCGACGGAAGCCGTCCAAATAAGTCAAATGTTGCAGTGATTTTTGGGGTTAGATAAAGGCCCTTGGGCCTTTCCTTTTCCAACCCTATTGGGATCGTTGGCAAAATTTGGGAGACAATTTTAGCACAAACCTACAAGAAATGAAACGTTACGAGGCAAGATATAGTTCTCTTATCAACACAATGTTGGTAGCCAATACATACAATAAGCCAGTGCCATCTAAAGATACAGACGAGCAACCAGAAGCAGACAAATCACAGACTGCTGAAAATGAGGAAACTTGTTCAACTATTGCAGAACCAGACCTAAGCGAGATACGGGCACTTTATGATGGTTTGATGTCTGGCAGTACAACAAAGGAAGAAGCTTGTTCCTCAGAAGTCCTGGAGAGAGTTGTGAATAAAATGAAAACTGAGCAGAATTCAATGTCAAGCCGCACGGCTACCCTCTGGCTGCAGTATATGGAAATGGTGGACATTTTGCGACGTTTTTTGAAAGCCGAGAGAACAGGAAACTGGGTGTTGCATCTCCAATCGGTTCACGACATGTTACCATACTTCGCTGCCTCTGGGCACAATCTATATGCAAAGTCTGCATATCTGTATTTTCAGATGATGCAAGCACTACCAGAGACACATCCGGAGCTCTATGACAAGTTCACACAAGGATTTCATGTTGTTCGTCGAAGCGATCGTTATTGGGCTGGCTTGTCGACCGATCTTATCATAGGACAGGTCCTGATGAGGAGTGTAAAAACCAGTGGAGGGCTTACCAGAGGTAGAGGTATGGCAGAAACCCAACGCCTCGTGTGGCTTATGTCAATGCCTGCTCGTGTGGATATTAATGATGCTATGCAAGAACTCACAGGTATGAAATATGAAACCAGCGAGCAGCACAAAGAAATGTCGAATGCTAGTCAGTTGAGGAATGTTAAGGATACTCTTGGGCTCCTCGGTTACCTTCAAGATCGAAATCCCTTCAGTTCAGACCAGACGTTGCGTAGTGTTGCACATGGTGTTGTAGCAGAAGCTTCAGTTAATGTAGACAGATCACATAGTGTGGGTACTGAGATCTTGGAATCCATGGTTGGAAAGGATGTGCAGGACTATGTATTTAAAAAGCCAAAGCAGGCGATCACAATTGGAGCAAGATCTTCCATCAAGATAAGTGACGAATCTGTTCAGGTCGACCCGCAACTACTTTTTAGGAGATTGGTAACTGCTGGGGACCGCATTGGTGAACTCCCTTCGCTCTTCAGCTACGAACTGTGTAGCTATCCAGCAGCATTGTTCGAGTCATTATCCCTTCCTCTGCAAGCGAATAAACCAGCACTGGCTGATGTAATATGGAAACTGGCAAAGCTCGATCAACAGGAACCACCGGATGATGTTCAGTATGTTTTAGATGTGGGTGCATTATTGCACCGTATTCCATGGCCACGAGCGACAACCTTCAGCAGTGTTTGTGCATTGTATGTTGACTATGTAAATCGAAAATACAGAAATGCTGTTGTTGTGTTTGATGGATATGAAGACGGTCCATCAACAACGGATGCGACCCACCTCAGACGGACAGGAGCTAGTGTTGGTCCGAAGGTTAACTTCTTCTCTAGTGACATGGTTATCACCTCAAGAAAGGAGGAGTTCCTCGCCAATCAGGACAATAAACAACGGTTCTTTCATCTGCTTAGTGAAAAGCTGCAAGACGCTTGGTGCACTGTCTATCGGGCCAAAAGTGATGCCGATGTACTAATTGTACAAACTGTCGTGGAGTCTGCTGGAACAAAAGACACCGATCTTGTTGGTGATGATACCGACTTGTTGATCCTGATCATTCACCATGTTGACCTTCAATCCCACATGGTGATTTTTGCACTTGAATGTAAAGCAAACTCTCGAAAAAACCGAGATAGAAACATCCAGAAAACAAAGCGTGCTCTTGGAATGGTTGTATGCCACTTCATCTTGTTTAGGCTGTGATACAACCTCTCGCGTGTTTGGTCTTGGAAAAGGCCTTGCATTGAAGAATGTAAAAGACAAACAGCAATTCCGGGAACAGGCTAGTGTTTTCAACCAAACAGATAAAATTGAAAAGAGGCAGATAGAACTAGCGGGCAAGAAGGCTTTGGTGTGTTTGTATGGTGCCGATACGGATATCAGTTTGGATACACTTCGATACAGGCGTTTCTGTGAGAAGATATCTTCAAGCACGACACACTTACAGCCACATGTCCTACCACCAACTTCTACAGCAGCGAAATACCACAGTCTACGGATATATTATCAAATTATGGAATGGAAAGGGCTTTTAGGGGAAACCATGACTCCTATCGAATGGGGATGGCGCATTGATGAGGGACAGTATCTTCCTAGACAAACATATCAGCACCTCAGGAGCTCCTTGAAATCATCAGATGTAACTGCAAAAAACAATGCAGCACAAATAGTTGCACATGCCGAAAGCACGGACTTCTGTGCTCAGACATTTATATAATTCAACTAGAAGATGACGTGCATTTTTAGAACTGTCTATTTCATAATTAGCAATTTAGCTGTTAAAGGCAGCCATTTTGATCGCCATATTGGATTTATGTAAATGAGTCTGGGGTCAGATGAAACATTTTTTTTACTTTATTAAGGATTATTGGACAAGAAAAAATAAAAAAAGCCTTTCATATTGCCACAGAATCTTGCTTATAATTAAAGCGAATAGTCTGGCAAACAAGGCTAAAATCGGTAAAAATGGTGTATACATTGTATATATCCAGTATAATTTCTATGAAATAGAAAAATATAATCTCCCATCAAAATCGCTTTGTATGCGAAGAAATTAATACATATTATAGGACTCCTAATATGTCCTCCCGACCGGCTATCAGTGCAGTTCAATCTTAACGCATGCGCAACATCCACCAGTTTTCCGTAGTAAACAAAACATGGCTACCGTAGTTTTCGCCAAAAACAACCAACTGACTCCCTTTAAATGCGAAAGGAAAGGCAATGGAGCAGCGACAATCCCAACATATGACTCGGGAAACATTACGATGCATGGAGAGTGTTAATACAACTTGTTATAGTGAAGAGTACAGTTCAAACGAGCACGCAGCTCTGGACCGCTACTGTATGTAACTAGGCCTACTACCCGGTACTCCCTGTTCAGCTGATAGTGAGTGAGTCTTCGTATTTTGATCATTATGTAATTAGTCCCTAGCATTATTTTTTCATGAATGAGTGGTAATATATGGTCAAATGATTCATACCTGTTCCCCAATTGCGTAAAACGTAACCCTGGGGAAAATAGCGGTTCTTTCGTGGGGCCTCTTTAGGGGTAATGTCCTGTATATTTTTGAAATGTACCGTTGTAATGCATGTACAGTTAGAATGTAACCGCTAGTGCATTATCAAGCTAAGATTTGTTTCAATTAATCTATAATAGTTTGCTACCGCTCAATTCATACAGTTTTGTTGTATATATTTATAGATTTTTAATTTGTATAATTATTATTCTGTATATGTACTGGTTTACACATACATAATCATTATTGTATGTAGGATTCAGGTTAATTGGTAAAATTATATTGTATATGTTCTGGTATACAATTACATGTATGTGGGTTTTAGCTTGTTCTTTAGATATATTTTTGAGGACACATACGGTATTATTTCTCGTCATAATAATAATTAGTGTTTGTATATCTATTAAAACTGTACCTGGTTCATGTATACATGACAAACTTTACATAGTTGAAATATACTGCAGCCATGTATCATTTATTTTCATTCTGAATTTTTGTTGGAACTAAATAATTAATTTTGTATCTTTTTTGAAACAATATTTGATTCTATTAAATGCATCAGTGACACATTCACAACTTATAAAATGTTTTCTCTAAAATAAAAAACCTGTAGAATGAACCTACATTTATTATTCATTTATATATATTTGAAACTGATCATTTCAATTTTTGTTATATTCAACAGATATAAAAAAATTATGGTTATTTTGTTTCAGGCACCATGCATCATCCCTTGGACCTGTATACAAGTGTATGTATACATATACATACAATTAGCATCATATGAAGTCTGAAGAATGTTGAGTTTAGTGCTCTTGAAAGTAAAACTTTACCAATTGGACCAAGAAAATCATGAACAGAACATTTAAACAGCATTAATTTATCAAATGTTCCTTTCAACTGTAATCATTAAATAAAATTATGATGCCAAACTTTTTCATTGTTTAACTTTGTATAATTAGTCCTAGATCCAGTGATTATATTTCTTGCATCCATATGTCTGCATGTCTGCCCATTTGTTTGTCAGGGCTTGTGAGATAGCTTTTCAATTACTATTAAATATAAGGATTTTTTTTACATATAGCAATATAGATACCCTAGTCTTAGGATTTCTAAATTCTACTTTACAAGAGAGTAGATTCAACATATAAATATAACCATAAAACTAGCAAGTTATCTGAAATGTTACAAATCTTTTTTTTTTCTGAACCAAATATCATATTTATTGTCTATGTGTAACTTGTACATAGAACATACATGTATTAATACTAACAGTGACTACAAACACATACACTAAAATGAAGTATGTAGTACTATATACATCTGTTGTGATTTGAGTTCTAAAGAAAATCAAAGTACTCAAAGTAATGGAAATACAACGCAGCAGAAACAGAAAAATAGAATGAAATCAAATGAATTTCCAAAATCAAAATATAGAAACCATATTATAAAGACTTTGATATCAATTATTTCAAGAACATTCAACTGATCACAGAAAATACATATGTTTTGTTTGACATTTTTCTTAATTAAAGTTCCTACATAAAAAATCAAAGTACTGAAAGTACTAAATGGCTCGGTCTCGATGATAGGAGGAATATATTTCTAAGGTCAATACTACTGTAGTTTTGTGCAATAAGAAATAAATTTGGCTGGTGTTCCTTCCAGTTTGGACTTTTGAGGATTCCTTGGACACCAAGGTGTAAAATAAGAGACACATACTAAAATCTTGGAAGCCCATTCTATTATTTCCTATGATGTTATATGCCAAATGATTTTACAACACCTTTAGCATTTTCCTTGTTAATTTGATGTTAATGAAAATATCTATTGTCATCAAGTTCCTGGGACCACAGTATCAGTTAACAAGTATTGTTTTGCAGCAGAGAAAGACAAGAGGCATAGTTTTCTATGCCAAAATGTCTTAAATATAGAATATGTCTGTCATCTAGAAGACTTATGAATATAGTCATGTCATTTTTGAATAAATTGGTCAATTGGTCTACTTTAACAAGTTTTGTAATTATTCTTTTGTAAAACAGCAAGTTGATTGATATACATTGTATCCGAACTTCAATTCAAACCGGATAACTTGTTAGCTCACCATAGACCATGAAATTGTTTGCACACTTTCTTAACTTCAGGATTGTTTTACAAAATTACAAATGATTTCTTCTACATTTTTTTTATTTTCGAATCCCCATACCTCTGATGAGTATAATAAAACTGTCATTACAAGTGAATCAAATATTTTCAGTTTAAGATGAACAGGAAGAAATACATTCCTTTATTTCTTATAAATAGCAAACACCGATCTAATTGTTTGTTCAGCAGGTTTTTCCCCTTTCTTTAAAAACGCTACCAATAGCATTATTTTCTGTACCTAGATATGTAAAGAATTCTTATAAATCTAATTATGTATTCCATAACATCAACTGGTGTTGTTGTACCGATTTACGTCTTGGGAATATCACAATTTTTATCTTTTTGATATTAAGTTCTAATTTCCATGTTATGCAATATTGTTAAAATTCATGTAACATTTGTTGTAGACCATCAGATATTTCTGATATCATAACAGTGTTATTGGCAAATAATATGATAAAAAGTTTGGGATACGTTCCAATATCATATACCGTAAAAACTGGTATAATTTGCGCAGGTACTTTTTAGGGCTGAAAATGCTTAAAAAATCTACTAACAGTATATTTTGCACATCAAAACAAATGGGGAAAACAATGTCCAGGGAGTCCCAAAACCGATGTATGAAGGTGACAATTTCAATGCAAAATATTCCAACTTGCACAAAGTGTTGTATTTAGAAGAAATAACATATGAAAACCGCATTGTGTTTGTTTTCTTTTATTGGCCACCGTAACCTGAAACTGAAATATCTAGCAGATGTCCAAAACATCGGCGGTCTGGTCCGCCGTACTGCGTGCACGTGTCAATGTTTTGAGATATTACACATGAATAGTAATCAGGAATATTTGAAAAGAGTAGAATATATTTACTTAAATTGGCACAATAAGTAGTAAGTGTGTTTGAGATCATTAACAATCAACAGCAATCAGCTAGCGGATACGTAGTTTAGCTTGCAACAATCACAGTGTGCATTATTTGTCAAGATTTGTAAGACAAAATATTCTTTTCCACCAGGTAAGATTCTAAGTCATAAAGGTAGATTGAAAAATAGGAAGGGAGATAAAATAACCAGATAAATATTTGTAGCGGGATCAAACTGGGTTGATTAGCGGTGATCAGGTAGCTCAGTCGGAAGAGCTACATTTTCTTCTCTCCTGTTACAGAATTGGCACCCAACTAAATAACCAACGGTTGTAGTATTTGAAAGGGTCTCGTATGTGTTCAAAAAAGGAGGGAGGAGTGTAGCGGGACTGGACTGGGACGATTATCGATGACCAGGTAGTTCAGTCGGTAGAGCACTCAGCTAGTGTTCGGAGAGTCCCGGGATCGAATCCCGGTCTTGCCGCTACATTTTCTCCTCTCCTGTTACATATGGTACCATACTGTGCGTGAAGATATTCAAGGTAAATCAACAATGTTCGCTGATCTTGCAGAATTGCCTTACAGTGTTATAATGAATGCAGTAAATGTATGTCTCATTAGTGATTGATTTAAAGGCAGTTCATGTGGTGACCGAAAAAAGGTAAAATCAATACTTTCAGAGTGATCAGGGAACATTGATAGTCAAGGCGGGGAAAACATAAGACGACCTGTGTTATACGAATTAATGTTTAATTGATTTTCATTAAATTGTCTCGAAGGTGATGATTATTGTGTTATGAACGATAAGCTTAATATGTTTTTGACAAAAAATATAAACAGCTAATGTCATACTGTGTTTTAAATTTGAATAATCTTTTTTTATTCATTTCATTTCAAGCATGTACATGTCATAGAATATAAACAAATATCAGGTATATGCTGAAATCATTTCTTTTTGTTCACACAATTCTTCTCCGAGACTGTTTCCAGTTGAAATGATATATGCATGCTGACCTGTAAAACATAAGTAAACAATAAATGTATTAACAGAGTAATTACTGAAAAGGCTAATATCATATAATTAAACATTTTAATCATAAATAGCAATACCAGCATAGAGGAAATATTATTGAAGTTTAATTCCGCTGTTCCTCAGTCCTCCTGTTCTTACATGTAAGAGTTTTGTCCTTCATAAATTGATTGTAATATAGCAGTTGTTATATAATGTGCACAAAGAAGTATAAATATACACACGTATGCGTGGGTACAGTGGTAAATTATTAAGTTACACAGAAAATGTTGGTGCTGATCATGAAAAGCGTAAAGTCTTTTTTGTTGAGTAAAAAGTTAAAAAAAATGATATTGTTCCCCTTAGATGTAATCGCACTAAAGACAGTGATCATGTGGGCTTTTGTGCGATTGCATTTGTAAGACTGTTCCAGGTGGTAGAGATTAGTTCCGCTCGAGTGATCACACAATGCAAGTGAGAGTAGGGAATATGTTTATGTAAGTTTTAATTGCTAATCTCTGATGCTTGTTGGTAAAATATAACTCAGGATAATTGCTAAACAATTAACAGTTTTCTCTACATTTGTTACAGATTGAAACAGCTTTTTAAGTGCCGTTTTACGGAAGAATTATGAAAAAGAAATCGGCATTTTCGTCGATCTAGTAGTCCAAAAAATATCACTTCCGAGTTATATGAACATTCCATATATGATTTATGTCATTCGGTCAAAAATGTTCTTCGTATTACCTAGTTTAATGAATAGGCTGTATGTATATGATCAGAACGTCAAGCTCCTGTGGTGAAAATAACTAAAATGTTTTAAAAGTATGGTTTAGTGGTAATCTTTGAACGTGCTTTAGTGTATAGATATAATCTGATATTTATACATGTGCTTATAAAATTATCAATAATTATGGATGTGGTAAATATTCATACCTTATTAACTGCCGTTAGTTTTAAGATTACGCCACCTTGGACATTTACAAAATGTTCACCGTCTGTCACGTGCTATTTTATCAGTAGACCAAGTTTGTCTAAAATATTGTTAGAGCTGTCTTTCTTCCATTGTAGTTTCACGTCCATGTCATCCTGAACTCATCGGGTATTATCGGGAGAATCTATTCCCCAAGGAGTTCCGGATGAAGGCCATGTGCCATAACACAGCCGTGATAAATGCATCTCCATTTCGCCATGAAATGTATTTGCTCCGAGACAAATTTGATTCAAATTACAAAATTCATTATGGTATCAATTTTGATGTTCGAGGTGAAATATTGATTTCATTTTTTCCGTTGCGGGATAACTGTCACTAATAGGGTGTAAACGTCTGGGGGAACCAGCTTCGGAGAGAAGCATTTTTGGGACGAAACGTCTTCATTCATTGTAAACACCATTTTTGGGACGAAAAGTCTAGATACTTTGTAAACAATTCAGGTAAAAAATTTCAAACAGGAGATCTTTTGGATAGTGTATATAGTAAGGATATGAAAGCCGTAATATACTATTCCTATTTCAACGTTACAGATACGCTTATTTCAGTAACTTTCATATTCAAAATTTGCTATTTAAAATTCCCGGTCAAATCAAAGTTGTTGAATACACTGCCGATAGGAGCGCTAGTATCTGCGAGCAATTTCTAAGCCAATCATATTGAGGAAATTGACTGTAAGAGAATTTTGCAACCACGATCACAATGGCGAGGTGACCCTCGCCAATTACAAAGAAAACAAAAGTCTTCATTTAAATGAGTTTTTAGCCCACCATCATTAGATGGTGGGCTATTCAAATCGCCTTTCGTCCGTGGTCCGTCGTCCGTCCGTCCGTCCGTCCGTCCGTTAACAATACTTGTTACCACTATTTCTCAGAAAGTACTGAAGGGATCTTTCTCAAATTTCATATGTAGGTTCCCCTAGGGCCCTAGTTGTGCATATTGCATTTTGGGACCGATCGTTCAACAAGATGGCCGACAGGCGGCCATCTTGGATTTTGATAGTTAAAGTTTGTTACCGCTATTTCTCAAAAAGTGCTGAAAGGATCTTTCTCAAATTTCATATGTAGGTTCCCCTAGGGCCCTAGTTGTGCATATTGCATTTTGGGACCGATCGGTCAACAAGATGGCCGACAGGCAGCCATCTTGGATTTTGATAGTTAAAGTTTGTTACTGCTATTTCTCAAAAAGTACTGAAGGGATCTTTCTCAAATTTCATATGTAGGTTCCCCTAGGGCCCTAGTTGTGCATATTGCATTTTGGGACCGATCGGTCAACAAGATGGCCGACAGGCAGCCATCTTGGATTTTGATAGTTAAAGTTTGTTACTGCTATTTCTCAAAAAGTACTGAAGGGATCTTTCTCAAATTTCATATATAGATTCCCCTAGAGCCCTAGTTGTGCATATTGCATTTTGGGACTGATCGGTCAACAAGATGGCCGACAGGCAGCCATCTTGGATTTTGATAGTTAAAGTTTGTTACCGCTATTACTCAAAAAGTACTGAAAGGATCTTTCTCAAACTTCATATATAGGTTCTTCTAGGGCCCTAGTTGTGCATATTGCATTTTGGGACCGATCGTTCAACAAGATGGCCGACAGGCGGCCATCTTGGATTTTGATAGTTAAAGTTTGTTACCGCAATTTCTCAAAAAGTGCTGAAGGGATCTTTCTCAAATTTCATATACAGGTTCCCCTAGGACCCTAGTTGTGCATATTGCATTTTAGGACCGATCGGTGAACAAGATGGCCAACAGGCGGCCATCTTGGATTTTGATAGTTAAAGATTGTTACCGCTATTTCTCAAAAAGTACTAAAGGTATCGTTCACAAATTTCATATGAAGGTTCCCCAAGGACCCTAGTTGTGCATATTGTTATTTGTGACCGATCGGTAAACAAGATGGCCGACCGACGGCCATCTTGGATTTTGATTGTTTAAGTTTGTTACCGCTATTTCTCAGAAAGTACTGAAGGGATCTCTCTCAAATTTTATGTGTAGGTTCCCCTTGTACCATAGTTGTGCATAGTACCTTTTAGGACTGATGCATAATGCCTTTCGGGACTGATCGGTAAACAAGATAGCCAACCGGCCGCCATCTTAGATTTCATTGTTGAAGTTTGTTACCACTATTTCTTAGAAAGTACTATAGCGATCTGTCTCAAATTTTATATGTCGTGTGTTTGAAAAAGTTTGAAAAGCAGGGAAAAGATCCCTCTTTCCATTGTCAGACATAGATCATTCTTTGGTGGGCGCCAAGATCCCTCTGGGATCTCTTGTTATCCTTATACTCTTGCTTCTTATGTTGCACATACACTTATTTTGGTAAAACCATGCACACATGAGGGCAGCCTTATAAGTTATTTTGCCTTTACCTCAGATCTGTGTTTAACATTCATTTATAAACATTATTTTAAAGTACACAGAAAGGGCATCTGATTAATTCACTTTATAACTCTTATGTCTATAAGCCTTAGATAGTAAGTCTAATTTGAATTATCTTTAACAGAGATTATGTAAGGTGGACAAAGGAGTCACCAGCAGGCAACATTTGACCTAGATGGGCTGTATTATATAACATTCTGTGTATTCTATACACACTCTGTGTATTCTACCAATCAGAAGGCAGTCTTCCCATGACTACTGATTGGTCCAAAGGAATATTATTCAATGAATAGGGAATTTATGAATTGAAGTTTATGAATGAAATGGTTCAAGATGTCACCACTAGATGTCATTGTAGGGCAAGTCCTACACAGTCCTACACATCATAGTAAACCGGATAGCAATAATACAAACGCTAGTCGCGTTGTATTAAAAATGGTACGTCATATTGTACATGGAAGAAAGAAAGATATACAGCACCATATGATTTCAACCCTATCACAAGTGTGCTTTGATGTAATTACCCATATCCGAATTCAAAGTTGTTCCAAAATCATCCAGACTAAATAACCAAAAAAAGCCATGTAAACCCAAAATATGCAATGACTAGATCAATGATAAAGCATCCTTCCACTTCCATTTATCTGTAGCTATTTCTTCTGAATTTCATCCCCCACCCAAGTTACAACTTCCCAACCTCATGATTCTTTTGTCTTTCAGCCCCCCCCCCCCCCCCCCCCCCCCACCACACACACACACACACACAACACACATACCTGATTGATTGTCATGTTTCAGGTTACTATTTAGGTATTATTCCTAAAAACCAAAAAGGGTATACACACTGTGTACTCTCTAAGGAGGGGAACCGCTTCATTCAAAAATGGAATTTACTTTTTCATCTTAATTTTGAAATTTTCAGTTTAATTATTACTTATATGATATTGGACTATTAAAACAGTATAGAACCCCTCGGCTTTAGACAAAGTAGTGTTGTACACATTTCTCTTAATTAATTATTTTCCTTCCAACTCAATCATCTTTTTCTCCAGAGCACAAAAAAGAACAAGAAACAACAGAAAAGGAAAGTAATATGTTTTCTGTAAATATATATGATAGCATAGGCCTACATGAATGTGAGGAATTAAATGTTATCAATGTTTGAGTGAATTTTCTAGTTGTAATTCTATAGCAGCTACATGAAATGTACGTTAACGTTTACATGTACATTGTACAATACATATACATTATAAAAGTTTCTTTCCTTCCGGCTAAACATTCCTGTCATCTCTCTACAGAACTCAAAAATTGTTTACAAAAAACAGAGACATAGATAATTGAATTAAATCTCTGCAAAAAACTACACGAATAATTGAACACATGTGAATGGAATATATGATGTACATATTGTACATGTATAATGTCTATGTATGAGCTAATTTATTTTCACATCTTTGACAGCTACATGCATGGACGTTGTATGGAACGTTTTCGTGTGGTTATAAATGGGAAATCATGTTACGATTATTTATTAAATTTCATGATTCGGTTGATGTGAAATACGACGAAATTGCAATGCGGCAATAATTGCCCCTTGCCGGGCCCCATCTCTGCATCGGCCGAATATTTGTGTCGATTTCCATGTCTAAAGATGCTTTTTATCGAAAAATGATTACAAAGCATTGTTATTTATGTAAGAATACTTCATTTGCATCAAATGTATCATTGTATCATCTCAAAACAACAATTTACAAACCGCATTAGTGGTTTATCACACGAAACGAAACTGACAGGACTGAGAAACACATGTCCGTGTTGACAATTCCACGCAGCCTCGTTTTCAAAGAGTTTTGCGAATTTATATTTAGAACTGTGCTAAATTTACACGGGGCTTCCCCAAAATTTCAAAGGTCAAAACTGGACACCGTAAGCAGAAATTGACCATCATTATGGTATACAATGACTTTGAGAAAGGCAAAGAATGCATTTAGACTGGTTTCCTTTGCCCGACTATTCACTTTAACAAGAGGCCCATGGGCCTTAACGGTCACCTGAGTTAGAATATATAACTAAACAAATAATGAAACAAATTAAAGACATATAAACACTATATGATGGGCCTTAAAGTTGGTCAGTGATTTATAAATTTGACTTTTTAGACTATGAAGAGTATTTGCTTCCATCAAACCTGTGAATTAAGAGGTATTTTTTGAAATTTTAATCATTTTGACCCTGTTTGGTCCTGCCCCTCTGGTCCCCCAGGGGGTCATCGAGGACGGATATGGATGTTAAAATGCTATATCTTAGGCTAATAATTCTAATCAAGTATGACTCATTTCCTACGAAAATTGGGCAAATAATGTTCACAAATATGTTTTTCCTATATAAAGTAAAGTAAACTTGACCCCTCCCCAGGGGGTAAAGTGAGACCCCAAGGTCATATAATTCACAATTTTTATAAAACATCTTAAGACCTTTCCATCTATAATTATTTGATTCTACTATATCCAGAATTTTAGAAGATTTTTGAAGTTTTAGCCTATTTGACCCTTTTTTAGCCCCGCCCCTCTGCCCCCAGGGGGTCGGCCAGGACCAATGTGGATATGATATTTAAATGCTATCTCAGGCTAATAATTCTAACCAAGTTTGACTCGTTTCCAATGAAAATTGAGCAAAACATGCTCATAAATGTGTTTTTCCTATATAAACTATAGTAAACTTGACCCCCTCCCCAAGGGGAAACAGGAGACTCCAGGGTCATATAATTTACAATCTTTATAAACAAACTTTAAGACCTTTTCATCTATAAAGTGTATTTGTTTATACCATTTCCAGAATTTTAAAAGAATATTTTTGAAGTTTTAGCCTATTTGACCTTTTTTGGCCCCGCCCCACTGCCCCCAGGGGGTCGGCCTGGACCAATATGGATATGATATTAAAATGCTATCTCAGGCTAATAATTCTAACCAAGTTTGACTCATTTCCAATGAAAATTAAGCAAAACATGCTCATAAATGTGTTTTCCCAATATAAACTATAGTAAACTTGACCCCCTCCCCATGGGGAAATGTGAGACACCAGGGTCATATAATTCACAATTTTTGTAAAGGAACTTAAGACCTTTCTATTTATGAAAAATGATTATACCATTTCCAGAACTTCATCAGAAGATTTTTGAAGTTTTAGCCTATTTGACCCCTTTTGACCCCGCCCCTAAGGCCCCTGGGGGTCAGTCATAGAAAATTTGTTAATAGGATTAAATGGTCATCTCATACTGATAATTCTGACAACATTTGACTCATTTCCTATTACAAATGACCAAATAATGCGCAAAAATGTGTTTTCCCAATATAAACTAAAGTAAACTTAACCCCCTCCCCAGGGGGAAACGTGAGACCCCAGGGTCATATAATTCACAATTTTTGTAAAGGACCTTAAGACCTTTCTATCTATGAAGAGTATTTGATTCTACCACATCTGTGAGTAGAGAAGAAGATTTTTGAAATTTTACTCAATTTTACCTCTTTTGGCCCCTCCCACAGCCCCCTGGTGGGGTGGGGACCATATAATTCACAATTTTGATTGGCCTTATGCCTTAGAAGGTTTGTGCAAAATTTCATTGAAATTGCTTCGGCAGTTTTGGAGAAGAAGTCGAAAATGTAAATTGTTTACGGACATACGACGCACGACAGACGACGCACGACGTACGACGACGGACAAAAGGCGATTAGAAAAGGTCACTTGAGACTTCGTCTCAGGTGACCTAAAAACATTATGTGAATTGTTTGTGTTTTATTCATATTTGTGGCCATTTTGAAATATGCAAATTAGGCATATTTCCACCACTGAGATTTTTCTATACTTTTAATATGTTGATTTTCATGCCTCAGGTAAATGCATGGTTGCAAAAAAATCTGTTGCAATTTCTTTGACGTCAAACCTTAGTTATCCTGGACTATAGGTTTAAATACATAATATACAATATAGCTCAAAATTAATGATTTACAAACACATATTGGCTTTAAATGCTGACTACCTATCCGAAACGGCTTTTAATTTATAAAATGGGAATGTAAAACGAGATCTTTAATTTTGTATAGTCGAAAAAATTACTAACTTACCGTTAATACTACACTCATCACCATATTCTGTAAAATTTAATCAAAATTAATGAAATGTTAATTTCCATAACGCGAGTCGTCTTATGTTTCCCGCCCTCGTCCTCAATACCGCGCGGTAGTTGACCATCACTGCGCTAGACGGAAAAACAGTGAAACGAATCTCTACAGTTATCATATATTACGGAGGAAATCTTACATATGTTTGGTGTTGTTACCTCATCTTAGGCCATCGATATTTATTTTCTTATGTTATTAATATTTTAAAGATAGTGGGCATTTAAATCTCAAAATGATTTGCGAGCATATGCATTACCGTAACCAATTTTGCCACAAATTTAGTAACATCAACGTCCACAGTTACAATTACACCGACTGCCCAATTTTCAATAGAAATTATTTAGTTTTAATAACAACCTGATTGTTATTGCCCTGTTTCACTTAATTGTCCCTTTAAAAGTCATACCCAAAAACATCTATCTGTAGTTGAATACATGTAACTCAATTCTTAAATAATGAATAAACTCTAAAATCTTATATAATTATGTCAGAAATAGGTGTTCAATTCATACCAATTTTCAATCGGATAGATGGAAATATTTTTGATAATATTATTATTAAATTCTTTCTACAAAATCAAACAAGCACTTTAGAACGTTCCAAAATAGTTCACAAGTGTTTGATTTCAAAAACACACTTTGCTATTCTTCTTTTGGTAAAACTAAATTTGGTTCAATAATTTTTGTATGAATTCTAAGATTTTTGCACTGTTGCCTCATACAGAGCATAGAAGATACTCACCATTTGAACAATAATTCGTGTTTCATCGTTTATACATGTCTAATTAACACAAAAAATAATATAAGATAATCAATTTTGTTTCTGGTGCATACGCAATCAGTACTTCATTCCATATAGGATATAGTGCTACATCTATATCTTGAAATAAAATTAGAAGCTCAAACTTTCCAATGGTGGTAATGTTGTAACTTTTGAAAAAGAAGAAAAGTACTAATTCGACTGCAGCTGTTTTTTATCAAGAAAAATACCATTGGTCTGGGGTGAAGCATCTTAAAACTACTGTTTTGTCTGGGTTAAAAATTCTACTGCATGAAGCCATCAAAATGAAAAGAAATGTAAAGACTCTATCTTTCTGTGCCAAAAACGTGTGAATTGATTCAAAGAACTAAGCACATCCGTAATATGGAAAAATGTTATCCAACCCCTTCGGTACTTTCAGTACTATGATTGTATTATACGACACGTCCCTTACTGTTTATCCTTTATTTATATAAGACTCTTTCATATATGGTATGAAGGAAAAAAAGAGTATTCTACTCGGGACCACAAAATATGAAATAGGCTTGTGATTCCGAGGATAGAATATCCCTATCCTTCATATCCACATATAGAGTATAGCTCGACGATTCTATTACAATATTATAATGATGATATCTGTATAGGAGAAACACCCCAAACTGTAGATTAGTCAAGATAATGGACAATGCGAGGCCCGAAGGGCCGGGCATTGTTCATTTTCTTGACTAATCTACAGTTTGAGGTGTTTCTCTTACTTAAAACATGGCACTCTGATGTACAGCGTTAACTATGGCTACTGTGTAACTAATCTACAGCTATACATGTAGGTAAGGCATTCAACCATCTTTGTAACTAAACATTTCAAAACAATTGTGTAATGTCTACTTTGGTCATGCATGCATTGCATGGAATTGTCATGAAATTCCATACCAATGTTTTTACCAGAGATTTTTTTGTGAGTTTGAATCCCCCTCATTCTTAGTGGAGCAGTACAAGAGGCAACATGGCAGACAGTGCAGATCAGATCTTTATGAAGTCAAACTATCTAAAATGATTATCAAATTTCCATTAAGCGAGTATATTTTGTGATATGTTAATTTAACTGCTGTGTTTGTCAGAAGCAGACAATTCACTTGGATATGACTTGTCGGATATTCACAAGTTATGGAGGATTACCATGGAAACATCAATTTTGAATATACCACTCTATGTTATGAAATGAAGCAATAACAACAGTTAAAGAATATGATTGGTCCTTTTGAAAACCACCATATCAAGATTGAGTGAATTCTACAGGAAACTGCATTGGAATTAAGTGAAAACGGCAAAGTGATAAAAAGAAACCAAAGCTTAATTTTTCAAATTTGTTCAGTAGGCTTTGTGTGATTCTTGGATAAGAAATCACAATCAATCACGGACTGTATTCAATTCGGGAAACGTGGATGTATGTGTTATGTGTATGTATTCAAGAAATGAAGTAATTTAGAAACAGTGAAATTATTGAGACAAGAAATTTAATGAAAGCATTCAATTTTCAAAGAAAGAAAGTGCATGTTTCTACTAAAAATCAAAACATCATTTTAGGAATGTCTGTGCTGTCAAAACACATGTACTAAAGAGTTTGGATTTTCAACACAAGGAGTATTTTTAGGTAGTGTTTGATATGATTGGATTTATGCCGATGTCCAGGAATCAATATCTGAAACAGAAAATATGTAATAATATGTGTTATTGAAGTAATGTATTACATTTATATTGAATTTAATTTGATTTATTTGTTATTTATCTGTCTTTTCACAATGCTGTATGTAGTTTTGCTCTCTACCTTTCACTGCACCTGGACCTGTAGATTAGTTGAAACTAATCTACAGCTACAGGTAATTAATGTACAGTGAAAGATGTACTTATCTACAAACAGAACAAGTACTTGAACAATAGTCCAACTAAAGCACGGGTGACAACAAAAGATGACATCATAGCCATGTTTTAACACGAGAGATTATCCAGTATGTCATTGTCACCTAGGTGATGTAACAGCTGAATGTTATTTTCTGAATCCAAGTGAGTAATCCTATTATTCCTTATAATCATTTTAACATTAACCAGAAGATTTGTCTAGATATTTTAAACTACAAATGTACTTTTTATGTTTACTATTAACATTTTTTCTTGAAAAATAGTACCATACCGGATTTAGGTTGATACCAAATCAAATTTGATGCATATGAAAAATACCGCCATTTTGAAATGCGTTCGAAATGCAATTCTCTTTGGGTTTTTTTTTATAGTAAACCCTTTTTAATTTCTGAAAATAAGATAAATTCACCGAGTCTGTATTACATAAGAAGTCATGCAATACAGCCTCATGCGACATGAATGTATTGCCTGAGACCAACCAGTATTACACCTTTAGGTATGAGAAATCTATTCAATCATATTTACTGACGTAATATTGGCTGGTATCATGCAATACACTCATGTCTCAAGAGGCTGTATTGCATGGCTACCCATGCAATACAGACTCGTGATGTCACAGCGTCAACAAAAATTACTATTTTCTCGGTACAATTTTAAGAGACGATGTTGGGTGTACTAAGATACAAACAACGGGATTCGCGTTGAAAATGTCAAGCAATTTTCATGTATGGAGAACTGACTCGCGGGGTTTTCGAATTCATTTCAAAGTGGCGAATACTCATAATACTAGAGATCTTTCTGAAGGAATTTTAATATTTACCTCTTATTTTCCCTATTGGGCCCGCCCCTCCTGCCCTTCTGTTCCCCTTCCCCCCAGGATATTTGTGGACAAATTTGGTTACAATTCATGCAGAACTCTAGGACAAGTAGCGATTTATAGGATTTACCTCTATTTCCCCTACTGGGCCCCGCCCCTCCTGCCCCCGGGAGGTCAGAGCCAAAATTTATACAGTTTTGTTCCCCTTCTCCCAAGGATGTTTGTGGCCAAATTTTGTTACAATCCATGTAGAACTCTAGGACAAGTAGCGATTTATAATATTTACCTCTATTACCCCTATTGGGCCCCGCCCCTCCTGCCCCCGGGGGCGTCAGAGCCAAAATTTATACAAGTTCTGTTCCCCTTCACCCAAGGATGTTTGTGGCCAATTTTGGTCACAATCCATGTGGAACTCTATGACTAGTAGCGATTTAAATTAAATGTTGACGGACGGACGGACGACGGACGCCGCGCCATGACATAAGCTCAGCGGCCCTTCGGGCCAGGTGAGCTAAAAATCCAAGGTGGTGGTCGGCCATTTTGTTGACGATTGGTCCCATAATACAATAGGCAGAACAAGGGCCCTGAAGAACCTACAGATAAAATTTGAAAACAAGAGATCCCAGAGGGATCTTGGCGCCCACCAAAGAATGATCTATGTCTGACAATGGAAAGAGGGATCTTTTCCCTGCTTTTCAAACTTTTTCAAACACACTACATATAAAATTTGAGACAGATCGCTATAGTACTTTCTAAGAAATAGTGGTAACAAACTTCAACAATGAAATCTAAGATGGCGGCCGGTTGGCCATCTTGTTTACCGATCAGTCCCGAAAGGCATTATGCATCAGTCCTAAAAGGTACTATGCACAACTAGGGTACAAGAGGAACCTATCAATGGAATTTGAGAAAGATCCCTTACGTACTTTCTGAGAAATAGCTATAACAAACTTTAACTATCAAAATCCAAGATGGCCGTCGGTCGGCCATCTTGTTCATTGATCGGTCCCAAAATGCAATATGCACAACTAGGGTCCTAGGGGAACCTATATATGAAATTTGAGAAAGATCCCTTCAGCACTTTTTGAGAAATAGTGGTAACAAACTTTAACTATCAAAATCCAAGATGGCCGCCTGTCGGCCATCTTGTTCACCGATCGGTCCCAAAATGCAATATGCACAACTAGGGTTCCTAGGGGAACCTGTATATGAAATTTGAGAAAGATCCCTTCAGCACTTTTTTGAGAAATAGCGGTTTCAATATTTAACTATCAAAATCCAAGATGGCCGCCTGTCGGCCATCTTGTTCATCGATCGGTCCCAAAATGCAATATGCACAACTAGGGTCCTAGGGGAACCTATATATGAAATTTGAGAAAGATCCCTTCAGCACTTTTTGAGAAATAGCGGTAACAAACTTTAACTATCAAAATCCAAGATGGCCGCCTGTCGGCCATCTTGTTCACCGATCGGTCCCAAAATGCAATATGCACAACTAGGGGGGAACCTGTATATGAAATTTGAGAGAAAGATCCCTTCAGTACTTTTTGAGAAATAGCGGTAACAAACTTTAACTATCAAAATCCAAGATGGCCGCCTGTCGGCCATCTTGTTCACCGATCGGTCCCAAAATGCAATATGCACAACTAGGGTCCTAGGGGAACCTGTATATGAAATTTGAGAAAGATCCCCTCAGCACTTTTTGAGAAATAGCGGTAACAAACTTTAACTATCAAAATCCAAGATGGCCGCCTGTCGGCCATCTTGTTCATCCGATCGGTCCCAAAATGCAATATGCACAACTAGGGTCCTAGGGGAACCTATATATGAAATTTGAGAAAGATCCCTTCAGTACTTTTTGAGAAATAGCGGTAACAAACTTTAACTATCAAAATCCAAGATGGCCGCCTGTCGGCCATCTTGTTCATCGATCGGTTCCAAAATGCAATATGCACAACTAGGGTCCTAGGGGAACCTATATATGAAATTTGAGAAAGATCCCTTCAGTACTTTTTGAGAAATAGTGGTAACAAACTTTAACTATCAAAATCCAAGATGGCCGCCTGTTGGCCATCTTGTTCACCGATCGGTCCCAAAATGCAATATGCACAACTAGGGTCCTAGGGGAACCTACATATGAAATTTGAAAAAGATCCCTTTAGCACTTTCTGAGAAATAGCGGTAACAAGAATTGTTAACGGACGGACGGAAGGAAGGACGGACGGACGGAAGGACGACGGACCACGGACGAAAGGCGATTTGAATAGCCCACCATCTGATGATGGTGGGCTAAAAATCTCCGGTGCTTTTAGAGAAATAGCGGTAACAAACCTCAACTATTAAAATCTAATATTGCAGCCTGGCGGCCATCTTGTTTACCGATCGGTCCCAAAATGCAATATGCGCAACTGGGGCCTTGGGGGAACCTACATATGAAATTTGAAACGATCCCTTCAGTTCTTTCTGAGAAAAAGGGGTAACGAACTTTTACTATCAAAATCCAAAATGGCTGCCATCTTTTTTACCGATCGGTCCCAAAATGAAATATGCACAATTAGCGTCCTAGGAGAACCTACATTAAAATATGAGACAGATCCCTTTAGTACTTTCGGAAAAATAGCAGTAACAAACATCAACTGCCGAAATCCAAGATGGTTGCCTTGTGGCCATTTTTTTTCGATCAGTCTCAAAATCAGCTTGACACTCCTAGGGTCCTAGGGAACCTACATGTAAAATTTGAGACAGACCCCTTCAGTAATTTCTGAGAAATAACGGTAAAAAATATCAACTGTTAAAATCCAAGATGGCTGCCTGGCGGCCAAATTGTTTTTCCGATCTGTCTGAAAATCAGCAGGACACTACGAGTGCCCTAGGGAAACCTACATATGAAATTTGAGACAGATCCCTTTTGTACTTTCTGAGAAATGACGGTAACAAACATCAACTGTTAAAATCCAAGATGACTGCCTGGCGACCAAATTGTTTTTTTCTTATAAATTTGAATATCAGCATGACACTCCTAGGGACAATGTAAAATTTGAGAATTAACCGTGCAGTACTTCTCAAGAAATAGCGGTATCAAGCATTGTTCGCGGACGGACAACGGACTACGGATCACGACGAAAAGCGATTTGAATAGCCCACCAAATTGCAATAAAACGTCGAGATACGAGAAAAAAATATACTTTCATAAGTGGTTATGACGGATAGGGATATTCTACCCTCGGGATCAAAAATCAAAGTGCCAAGGCCACTCATAGATGCTGTGAAACATATATATTTACGATATACCATATTTATTTTATGATATCTAAAGTTGTTTCAAAACCAATCAGTTCATTAACTCATTTTCCTGAAATAAATGAAATAAATTTTATATTTACACTATTTCTGAAATCACGGTTTCAACACCGATAAAACTGGTCAGAATCTGAATATCATTTTTTATAATTCTTTATTAATTACGAAAATTATCAATTTCATCAATGTCTCTTCAAAGATAAAAAAATAAGTTAACATATCCGTTAATAGCCAGATACTTTTGCCAAATAAAAGTTATTTTATTTCGTAACGTATAACACTCAGATTTCTTTTAAATTCACACTTTCCTTCCTACGCCACTGAGGAAGCGACAAAACATAGTGTCAGTCATAGATGTCATCACAAGATATGAAGAGTGGCGATATGACATATGAGTACGATACATTTAAACAACTCGGCATTTATCACATAATCCGCCAGATATTCAGTGATATCTATAATTATCACATAATCCGCCCGATATTCAGTGATATATATAATTATCACATAATCCGCCCGATATCAAGTGATATCTATATTTATCACATAATCCGCCAGTTATCAAGCGACATCAAATTTCATCACATAATCTGCCTGATATCCAGCGACATCTATATTTATCACTTGTTTTCTTTGTTTGGTTGGTTACTTTAACGTCTTATCAACTACCAGGGTCATGTAAGGATGGCCTCCCATGTATTCAGTGTGAGGTGTTGTTTTCAGAGACTGTTGTGTATTCGTGTTGTCTTCTTGTATAATGGAACTGTTGCCCTTTTTATAGTGCTATATCACTGAAGCATGCCGCAGAAGACACCAAGCAACACACATTATATGGCCCGCCTGATATTCTTTTGATCAAAGAAGCAAACTAACGGTCTCATTTGGTCTCATACACAGAGCCTTTTGCTACTATATAGTCAAGGAAATGATATAATGACAGTGATAGTAACTTCTGGAATATCGAGGACGCCTATCATTAATATTTTTGCACATGCGATCACTGAATACCGGTACTAGGTAAAGCGCTCCTCGACACTACGGGTGTTCCAATCACATGCGATCTCTACACCCCTGGACTATCTTAACAAGAGATCCCAGAGGGATCTTTGCGCCCACCAAAGAATTATCTACGTCAGAAAATGGAAAGAGGTGTCTTTTCTCTGCTTTTCAAACTTTTCCTCCATATTACTACATATGAAATTTGAGAAAGATCCTTTCAGTACTTTCTGAGATATATAACAGAAACAAACTTCAATTATCAAAATCCATGCTGGCTACCTGTCGGTCATCTTGTTCACCGATAGGTCAGAAAATGTAATATGCACAACAAGACCCCAAACCTGCGCATGAATTTTGAGACAGATCCATTCAGTACTCTCTGAGAAATAGCGGTAATAAACTTTAACAATCAAAATCCAAGATGGCTGCCTGGTATTTGATATCAATACTTTTTAGAGATTTAATAATTATTTCCACTCACCGCAAATACGTTTCGTTTTTTGTTTTCCTCGATTAAATCACAGCCTTTTGCTTTTTGTTATACAAAATCCTACATGTGTAATATATTGTGATTATATCTGCCGTGATATTTGCGTTAATACCAAATTTAATCAAGTATACATTATTGAATACATTGGATATCGTTACACAGAAGTATGCATATATCACATAAGAATTCCTTCAAACCAACAATAAAGTAGAATTGCTACTTCAATATCAAATTACAAATTGTTCATAAAGTTGGTATTAATATAGTTAAATTGTATAACTGAGAAAAATACAAAAACAAAAAAACATCTGAGAATTGGTCGCAAATGTGTAAGATTCCATCTTTAAAGTAACAACTAAAAGGGAATAATAAGAAATTTTTATTTAACAAAATAAAGGTGAGTTGAAAAGTGAACTTCAGCATGTTATAGACCATGGATTGGACTCACACACACAATTTGTTTAGCCTTTATAAGCTTACAGTCCCTCTGTAGCCATACATTGGAATGAAAAAGAAATGTCAGTCATTCAATAGAATTGATTTGTGATTGACGAGTGCAATTATTACACAATGGCAATAACACTTATCATAATGCTTGACATTGTATATAGTAGCACTGTATAGTACTTCAATAACATTTATCATAATTATTGACATTGTATATAGTAGCACTATATAGTACTACAATTACATTTATCATGATAATTGAAATTGTATATAGTAGCACTGCATAGTACTAACACTTACATTTATCATAATTATTGACATTGTATATAGTAGCACTGCATAGTACTACAATTACATTTATCATAATAATTGACATTATAATAGTAGCACTGTATAGTACTACAATTACATTTATCATAATAATTGACATTATAATAGTAGCACTGCATAGTACTACAATTACATTTATCATAATAATTGACATTATAATAGTAGCACTGTATAGTAACTACAATTACATTTATCATGATAATTGAAATTGTATATAGTAGCACTGCATAGTACTACAATTACATTTATCATGATAATTGAAATTGTATATAGTAGCACTGCATAGTACTACAATTACATTATCATGAATGATTGACATTATAATAGTAGCACTGTATAGTACTACAATTTACATTTATCATAATAATTGACATTATAATAGTAGCACTGTATAGTACTACAATAACATTTATCATAATAATTGAAATTGTATATAGTAGCACTGTATTGTACTACAATAACATTTATCATAATAATTGACATTTGTATATAGTAGCACTGTATAGTACTACAATTACATTTATCATAATAATTGACATTATATATAGTAGCACTGTATAGTACTACAATTACATTTATCATGATGATTGACATTGTATATAGTAGCACTGCATAGTACTACAATTACATTTTCATAATTATTGACATTGTATATAGTAGCACTGTATTGTACTACAATTACATTTATCATAATAATTGACATTGTATATAGTAGCACTATATAGTACTACAATAACATTTATCATAATAATTGACATTGTATATAGTAGCACTGCATAGTACTACAATTACATTAATCATGATAATTGACATTATAATAGTAGCACTGTATAGTACTACAATTACATTTATCATGATAATTGACATTATAATAGTAGCACTGTATAGTACTACAATTACAATTATTTATAATTATTGACATTGTATATAGTAGCACTGTATAGTACTACAATTACATTTATCATAATTATTGATATTGTAAATAGTAGCACTGTATAGTACTACAATTACATTTATCATAATTATTGACATTGTATATAGTAGCACTGTATAGTACTACAATTACATTTATCATAATTATTGACATTGTATATAGTAGCACTGTATAGTACTACAATTACATTTATCATAATTATTGACATTGTATATAGTAGCACTGTATAGTACTACAATTACATTTATCATGATGATTGATATTGTATATAGTAGCACTGCATAGTACTACAATTACATTTATCATAATTATTGATATTGTATATAGTAGCACTGTATTGTACTACAATTACATTTATCATAATAATTGACATTGTATATAGTAGCACTGTGCCGTACTTCAATAACATTTATCATAATGATTGACATTGTATATAGTAGCACTGCATAGTACTACAATTACATTTATCATAATGATTGATATTGTATATAGTAGCACTGTATAGTACTACAATTACATTTATCATGATTATTGACATTATAATAGTAGCACTGCATAGTACTACAATTACATTTATCATAATGATTGATATTGTAATATAGTAGCACTGTGTCGTACTACAATTACATTTATCATGAATATTGACATTATAATATAGTAGCACTGTATAGTACTACAATTACATTTCTCATAATGATTGATATTGTATATAGTAGCACTGTATTGTACTACAATTACATTTATCATAATAATTGACATTGTATATAGTAGCACTGCATAGTACTACAATTACAATTCTCATAATTATTGATATTGTATATAGTAGCACTGTATAGTACTGCAATTACATTTATCATAATTATTGACATTATAATAGTAGCACTGTATAGTACTACAATTACATTTATCATGATGATTGATATTGTATATAGGAGCACTGCATAGTACTACAATTACATTTATCATGTAATGATTGACATTTATAATAGTAGCACATGTATGTACAGTACTACAATTACATTTCTAATTTTTGACATATGATATGCACTATATAGTACTTTAATATATCAAATTGTTGTAGTAGCACTGTATAGTACTACAATTACATTTATCATAATGATTGACATTGTATATAATAGCACTATATAGTACTACAATTATATCATTTAATACTACAATTGACATTGATATTTGACATATAATAGTAGCACTGTATACTACTACAATACATTTATCATATGATTGATATTGTATAATAGTACACTGTATAGTACTACAATAACATTCATTGATGATTACGACATTGTATATAGTAGCACTGTATAGTACTACAATTACATTTATCATAATTATTGACATTTATATATAGTAGGCACTGTATAGTACTACAATTACATTTATCATAATTATTGATATTGTATATAGTAGCACTGCATAGTACTACAATTACATTTATCATAATTATTGACATTGTATATAGTAGCACTGCATAGTACTACAATTACATTTATCATAATTATTGACATTGTATATAGTAGCACTGCATAGTACTACAATTACATTTATCATAATAATTGACATTGTATATAGTAGCACTGTATAGTACTACAATTACATTTATCATAATTATTGACATTGTATATAGTAGCACTGCATAGTACTACAATTACATTTATCATGATTATTGACATTGTATATAGTAGCACTGCATAGTACTACAATTACATTTATCATAATTATTGACATTGTATATAGTAGCACTGCATAGTACTACAATTACATTTATCATAATTATTGACATTGTATATAGTAGCACTGCATAGTACTACAATTACATTTATCATAATAATTGACATTGTATATAGTAGCACTGCATAGTACTACAATTTACATTTATCATAATAATTGACATTGTAATAGTAGCACTGTGTAGTACTACAATTACATTTATCATAATAATTGACATTGTATATAGTAGCACTGTATAGTACTACAATTACATTTATCATAATTATTGACATTGTATATAGTAGCACTGCATAGTACTACAATTACATTTATCATGATAATTGACATTGTATATAGTAGCACTATATAGTACTACAATTTACATTTTCATCATAAGTACTATTGACATCATTATTGATATATAGTAGCACTGTATAGTACTACACTTACATTTATCAAATTATTGACATTGTATATAGTAGCAACTGTATAGTACTACACTTACATTTATCATAATAATTGACATTATATATAGTAGCACTATATAGTACTACAATTACATTTATCATAATTATTGAGTTATATAGTAGCACTGCATAGTACTACAATTACATTTATCATAATAATTGACATTGTATATAGTTGCACTGTAATAGTAAACTACAATTACATTATTCATATATTGATATTGTGTATACTAGTAAGCACTGCATAGTACTACAATTAGCATTAATCATGATGATTGACATTGTATTTAGTAGCACTACCGTACTTCAATACATTTATAATAATAATTGATATTGATACAGTAGCACTGTATAGTACTAGCAATTACATTTATCATGATTATTGACATTGTATATAGTAGCACTGTGCCGTACTTCACAATAACATTTATAATAATAATTGATATTGTATACAGTAGCACTATATAGTACTACAATTATTACATTTATCATGAAATTATTGACATTGTATATAGTAGCACTGCTATCAGTACTACAATTACATTTATCATAATTACATTGTACATTATAATAGAAGCACTCTGTATTGTACTACAATTACATTTATCCCATAATTATTGACATTGTATACGAGTAGCACTGTATAGTAACTACCAATTACATTTATCATAATTATTGACATTGTATATAGTAGCACTGCATAGTACTACAATTAACATTTAATCATAATAATTGACATATAATGTAATCCCCGCCCCGCAGTATTTTGTACTGCACAATATTTATATAATATTGACAATTACATTATTGTACTCATGATTTTAATTGACATAAAAAAAATTCAATTGACATTATAATAGTAGCACTGTATAGTACTACAATTACAATTTATCATAATTATTGACATTGTATATAGTAGCACTGTATTGTGTACTACAATTACCATTTATCATAATTATTGACATTATAATTAGTAGCGCTGTGTAGTACTACCATTAATATTGGAATTTTTTTTTCTGAAATCTGTCAATAACGCAAAATGCTCATGATCTATAAAAGAAGATAATTTGCATAGTTTCGCAAATTTGAGAATAATTAAGCGAATTTAGCGCAATTAAAAAACCCCGCGAATATTAGCAACTGTACAGTAAATAGCATTGTGCCATATGAAAGTGATTATTATAGTACAGGTTGACCTTCGATAATCGCGACACCTTCTATCCCAGCCTAAACCTTCCAGCATCACAAATTTTGCGGACTGCCGAAATTTCGTGGTTCTTGGTCAAATATGTAACTTTTCCGTTACGTCCGGACTGCGAGTTTGCCGGGACATTGTGTGTCCGTTATATCGGGGGTCGATTTTAATTATTCAGATCAATAACATAGCATCTTTCGGGATATTACTAAAATTAGAGAAATATTTCCTAAAATGGCTTTGACATTGTATATAGTAGCACTGTATAGTACTACAATTATGCGGAATAGTCATAATTATTGACTGTTATAATATAGTACACTTTCTAGGGATTATACAAAAGATGTCTTATAGAAACAGAGACATCACATGAAACTGGAATGTCTACATCATTTTATCGAATAACCACAATTCAAAACACGATTGCAGTATCATAAGTTTCGAAGCATTTATTCATTGAGGTACTACAGATTACATTTACCATCTGATCAATAAGGACATTTAAATAGTAACAGTAGAATACTTAAAGATTACATCGTTATCAAATTATTGACATTTTAACACTGAAGTAAAATTACATTTGATCAAAAACTATACATTAAAGTAAATGCTCTCACTGCAGCAGAAAAACACAATGAAATGACATTGTATTTATTATAAAATAATATGACGAACGAGTTAAGGGCACAATACTAACATAAACATTAATTTTAAATTAATTTATCATAATGTTTAAGTTTTGCTAGGGAAACATTTTATTTCAGAAGAAAAATAGAAAAGAAGCAGATGAAAATATATGAGGTGAAACAATTCTATTTTGTCTAAAAAAAGACTTTACATGAAAAATGTCATTGAAACTTAAATTTCTCATTTGAGGAAAACATATAACATTCTTAAAGAAAGTCGTTATACAATGATTTAAAAATGTTGTCAAAAGATATACAGAATACAATGCTCACTGCAAAAAAAACGATTGTAAAAAATAAATATACGAAGTCAAGGCAATACTAATACTATAAACACTAATCTAATGTATTCTTGTCATTCGAAACATTGTTGCAAAATAGAAAAGAAGCAGATGAAAATCGACCTGGAAACAATTGTTTGCAAAAAGAGAAACAATATCATAAAGGAAACTTAAAATTTCTCATTTAAAACAACATGTTCACTTAAGTGTAAACCTTATTGTGAGAAGAAATGGTCACCAAATGATCCTTCATTCCAGAGGAACCAAAATTCCAATAATGAAGGTTTAAAAACATTAAAATGGAATGCATAATAATAAACATGTTACTTGACAACACGTAGTCACCGATTTTAGTAGTTTTTTTAAGGAACTTAAATAAACTTCGTCACCGATTTCAGAAACAGTCAATTTTTGTTTTTTAAGTGCCCAATATTTCCCACGCCATAGAAGAACAAATTTCGCCATGATCAGATTGCCAGGTTATTAGAGAGTGTGTGGTACAAAAGAACTTCTGTACACCTACAATTTGACTTTCAATGTGCGTTACTATAACATGGTTTCAAAAAATAGAAGTACACATATTTCAAGGAAGGAAATTTCACTTTGTATTACATGGACAAAAATTACAAAAAATCAACTGTTATCCTCTTCACCGGGAGCAAATGTTTATATATTCACATTTTAATAATCGATGTTTATTAATACATTGACTGTGTCCCTTTGTCTATGTATGGCTCGGATATTAACTATTAAACAAAACAGTAAAAGTATAACTTTTAATCAATATTTCCAACTTAACACTATTTTGATTATCTATACGTTTTATTGATACTTAAGGCAGAATTTCTTATAACTTACATATTCGGACAATCTAATGCATCTTTTGTTCAGCTTTTTGTGATTAATCATTCCAATTGCTTTTCATAATATTCTACAAAACTTACAACAAATTTTCTGAAGTTAACACATAGAGAATGTAAACTGTTACGTGTATAGCCATCAATCCATACTTTCTTCAAAAAGACCTACCGGATTATGCGTGAAATTATTTGTAATCATAATACTGTTACACAATGTTGCTTTTAATGAACTTACCATATTTACTACTGTTTAGATATCACCACCATACTTTAAAATTCTGGACATGCAACTAGTATGTCAAATATCCACTTCCTCATTTTTCCATCGAAACTATAACCTCCTCTGAATATTAATTTTAAATAAGACATTTTCAAATCTCATTTTTGTCAAATTGACGACCCTAATTAGTCATCATCATCATCATCATCATCATCATATGTTTGTACAGTGTACCTTTAGTGCTATAAAGTATAAACCATTCATTAAACCTATACGTCTTGGTTTCGCAGCTTTTTGTGTTACCAAATGTGATCACCCTAATTTAGTCATCATCATCATCATCATAATGTTTGTACAGTGTACCTTTAGTGCTATAAAGTATAAACCATTCATTAAACTATGACTATTTTTGGTTTCGCATTTTTGTGTTTACCAAATGTGATCACCCTAATTAGTCATCATCATCATCATCATCATCATATTTTGTACAGTGTACCTTTAGTGCTATAAAAGTATAAAACCATTCATTAAAATGTGCCTATATGTCTTGGTTTCGCAGCTTTTTGTGTTACCAAATGTGATCACCCTAATTAGTCATCATCATCATCATTCATCATCATCATCATCATATGTTTGTTTACAGTGTACCTTTAGTGCTATAAAGTATAAACCAATCATTTTCAAAACTATATGTCTTGGTTTCGCAGCTTTTTGTGTTACCAAATGTGATCACCCTAATTAGTCATCATCATCATCATCATCATCATCATCATATATGTTTGTACAGTGTACCTTTAGTGCTATAAAGTATAAATAATCAATCTTTCATTAAACCTATATGTCTTGGTTTCGCAGCTTTTTGTGTTACCAAATGTGATCACCCTAATTAGTCATTCATCATCATCATCATCATATGTTTGTACAGTGTACCTTTACGTGCTATAAAGTATAAAAATATCCATTCATTAAACCTATATGTCTAGGTTTTCGCAGCTTTTTGTGTTACCAAATGTGATCACCCTAATTAGTCATCATCATCATCATCATCATGTTTGTACAGTGTACCTTTAGTGCTATAAAGTATAAACCATTCATTAAACCTATATGTCTTGGTTTCGCAGCTTTTTGTGTTACCAAATGTGATCACCCTAATTAGTCATCATCATCATCATCATCATATGTTTGTACAGTGTACCTTTAGTGCTATAAAGTATAAACCATTCATTAAACCTATACGTCTTGGTTTCGCAGCTTTTTGTGTTACCAAATGTGATCACCCTAATTTAGTCATCTTGCAGTCTTGGCCTTGCCCTGCCCCTCGATCTACCTCGCCCCTTTCCTTTCTTCTCCCTCTGGCGGACGGGCTCCTGAACAACGTCCTCAAGGGTTTGAAGTTCATCATCCCAGTCTTCATTGAGGACGGACTGATTGTAGCCTGCTTTAGCATTCTCAGCGGCTCTTTCCTTGGACTACAAAGGTTTCAACCGAACGTTAGAACATGATATTGTACCGATAAGCGGGATTTTTCATTAAATTACAAGAGCAGCATATTGTTAACAAGAGGCCCAGAGAGTCTAATCGCTCATCTGGTTTGTAATGCAAAGTAATGTTCTGAATCAGGTTTAGTGTTTCTTTTCTGAAGGAATTTGAATAATTACCTCCCTCTAATTACCCTAATGGGCCCTAATTGGGGGCGGGGGGGGTCAGAGCCAAACTTTATACAAACTTTGTTCCCATTCCCCCAAGGAAGTTTTTCGCCAAATTTGGTTTCAATCCATGCATAATTTTATGACAGGTAGCTTTTTAAAGGATTTAACTCCATTCTCCTAATGGGGCCCCGCCCCTCCTGTCCCCGGAGGGTCAGAGCCAAAATTTATATAAACACTGATCTCCTTCCCCAAAAGATGTTTCTGTCAAAATTTGGATACACTCCATGCAGAACTCTATGGGTAGTAGCAATTTTAAGGAAATGTTGACGGACGACGGACGCGCCATGGCACAATCTCAATAGCTTAAATAGATGTATATGCAGTTTTGTTTCTTTTTTAACCCAATGAATAAATATTATAAATACACAACAAAGGTAAATATTATTATATCGAATTTTAACAAGGATTAGTTATATAAAATAGTATTCAATTCTAATGTTCTAATTCCAAATTAACATGCATGAATAGCATTCAGTCAGAACACTTACCTCCTGCACTTTTTCCCATTGCGTTTCCACATAGTGCTTTACTTCTAGGAAGAATCCATTAGTTTCTCGGAAGAACTGCATCAAATTGGCTATGTTCCCCCAATCTCTTGTCGAAAGGATTTTTTCAAATTCAGTTTGCGTCGCGTCTGATCTGCTGACAAGCCTACCGATATCTAACTTCATGTCCGCAAAATGTTTCTGTCCTTTCTCCGTCTTCAAGTCATGCTTTCTGATAAACTCTATTATTTCCTCATGCTTTGCTGCAATCTGAGTTTTGTAAACAGCTTTGAGTTGTTTGAAATTTTGCATGTTACGGATATGAATTTGGCTTTCCTCGTGTTGCGACTTATATTTCGCTCTCAAAGAATCTTTGTTTTCCTCTGAGGACGGATTGTCACCGGTTTCATCAATAGGTTCAGCAAGATCAGACGACATTTCAGAGACTTTTGGGAAATTGGGAATCAGTCCACTGAACAGAGCAGAGAAAGTGATTCATCAAAGAGGGATAAAATGGGACATTAACTGGATTGGTTTCACTGCTGATTCTGTTTAATTTAGAACCGTTGCTGAGATAGCCTCATGACCTTTGCCACTGAGAGGTTAACCATGCAGAATCTGTCGAGATGTGACATCACAGATAGTAGCGAAGCGTGGTCATGGCTATGCCTAAGACGAAGAAACTTTTTGAGTCGCCTTTTTCACTCCTGTTCTTGCGCCCTAAATCAGTTTCCGCTTCAACAAGAGAATAGGATGATAGAACACTGCATTCTACAGCGAATTGCTTTTGACAACCCTGGTGAATTGTGAATCGCATAAGCAGCCTTTTCGACCTTCCTGTTGGGTCTCCTGATCCAACATTTTCTGGCTTATTTTGCTACGCCACTTGTACTTTTCTCCCAACCTCTCCTCTATTGGTCATATCTATCCTACATCTCGAGTTCAGCATTGTGAAGCAACAGGCTTCAAATCCTCATCTTCATCAGCAGGGCAATCTTATTATTAACCAATCCCTCACCAGGATTTTGTCCAACTTTTTTTTTCTTCCTTTGTTGACCGGTGTCGAAAAAACTTTGAAGGAAGCAAGGTTCAGGTTTGTCAAGAGGAGTTAGCTCTTATTTCCAATAAAACGAAGCAATGGACTATCCAGATGGCTATTAGACATAAACAACATGTTCATTATATCTAACATATCCGATCTCGGAGAAGTTTCCTACAATGCTAGGAAACAAATGCAAGTATGGCTGATGAATGCTAGGCTTGCAAGATGCTCTGGCTATTTCAACATGCTAGCTCTGCGAAGTCTGATATAATCCATCCTCTCCACCTCCATCACCAGCTCGCCACCATGGCTCGCCACTCAGAGCTTTCGCCTCGGCCTATTCACACCAAGCGTGAGATGTACAGATTTCCTTCAGGAAGAGTGGATCAATTAATCACACAACTTCTTGTCATGCATGTATCAGACTCCATTGATAGGCAAACAATGCTCTTCCTGCCAATGTTTGCATAAGGAAAAGGTCATTGGATAGTACGCGAAGGCGAAAGACCACGCATGGCAGTCTCAGTGCTAGGCGAGGGCCCTAAAATCCAGTCTTTTATCACCAGTGTGGTGGCTTGAATTATTATGTGGGGGGGGGGGAAAGGTTGAGAGGCGTGATCAGATTCATATAAGTGCGAATCTCTGATCAACCATAGACCTGTAAATTACCTTATAACTCCTTTCTGCCGGCAGTCGCTGACAAAGTTGTCGAATATGAACCACCCTTCGGCAGTAGTATTTTTGTGTCGATGTACTCCAATTCAAATGTTGGTTGGCCGTAGTCCCTTGAGAGGCTGGAGTCTTAATGAAGACCTGGTACTACTAAGGACGGCTCAAGATAGGAAGCTCGGTCAGGATAAAAAAAAGAAGACATTGGTCCACCTTGTTGTATTTTACGCCGACCGAAGCAGAACTGCAAACGGTTGTGAAGTATTCGCATGACTCACAGTCAAAAGGTCAGAAAAACTGTGTGGAGTATTGCGTCTTGGTTCCTACATCACCAAGGATCAACACGACGAACTTGTAGAATTTGATAGAGAGCCTCTAGATGAACGCGCCCTCTGCCGGAATAAGTGAGTTGGTAATCGGGAGTGGCGCGTCTACATCAAACCTTCTGTCCACGGCACAACGACGGAATACTATGCTTATGTGCGCATGTTTGTCATCAACGAAGAAAGCCTTAAATGGCTCGCAAACCCGTTTCATTAATCTTTGTCTGGTACTTCTGGAAGATTTTCACTCCCTCTCGCACTTCCATTGTTTCAAACTCCAACATCAGGATTTTTTATTATCACGTGATCAACATACCTTCAACTGTAAGAAAATAATTTTGCAAGGAATAGATGGGGTAACAACTTTCATGAAAGGACATTCATGTGTATAATGTTTTCCTGTTTCATGTGATCATCATGGAGTTGTGTAATTTGCGCACGTTCAAGTATCATACTCATGCTGATCTACTCAAATGTTGCTGAATTCCCATTTCGGAGCCATGTTGCTCTAGTGTGTTCCCCGCACTTAGGAAGCGCTGCATCCTTTCTGATGGAACGATTTTATTGTGTCATACGTTCTGGGTAAACCCTCAGGTACCGGCCTAGTTGCTTCGCTCTTGTTTGCCCTTTCGCTTCCAATACCTAGAAAGGTAAACTGTTCACACGTTGGTACACATTCAGGTGATCAGTGATCAATGCCTGAACATTACCGCCACCCTTCGGATGGATGGTAACGCAGGACTTAATGAATGAAGCTATGCCAAGAGGGAGTTCATGTTGTTGTAGAGATGATCACGGAACAAAGACATTTCAAAACTCATTTTTCTGTAAGTTTCATTCTATTGAAATTGTACGATTAAGAAGCTATAACGCGTCCGCCAAAGGGCCCTTGTGGTAGCATACCCAATCCCATTTTCTAGATTGAAGAAGGTTCGAACAGACTAAGTAGTTCTTTTTAGGGCGAAGATTTCAGCTTCACATTGCACTGTCACATGTATGTGCCGGTACGACGTGCCCACCCATACCTAGAATCTTTGGATTGCAAAGTCTCATAAAAACCCATACCAGGGCAAATTCTCAGGACACTTGCTTCCCTTCGTTTCATTTTTTGATCTTGTTTCAGCCACCAATCTCAGTTTGACTATCCCCTTACACCCACAACCCCTACTCCTCCATGACACCACACCCCCCCCATACAAATATCCCCCCGTGATACTAATAGAACCAAGTCCGACAAAACTTCGACTCTAGCTAACGGGCATCGTGAAACTTTTATCAGCTAATTCTGGTCTTATTTTTGCGCATCTCCTTGCCTTTTTTTTACAGGCAAGCAACTTTTTCAAAATATTCAATGCCTCGCGTGTTTTTCGGCAATGGGGAATGGACTAACATTTCTAGAGTGTATCGCATTCGTGTTGGATGGTCTCAATCCATAGTAGCTATGAATATACGATCAGGGCTCCCGGAACTTTGTCTGGCGGATAACGCAAAAGGATTTAGATATCTCCCAAACAGATTTTCCGATTCCTTTCACCCACGCTGGGGATCAGCATTTTCTGGCAATTGGCATGAAGTATCTGAATTTCTTACCATCGCTAGTCCGCATCGCATTCTAATTGCCCAGCTTCACATCTTTGGTTTCACTTGTTGTAATGCTCCCCATCAGATTTCATTGATATTCCGTAACTTCATTTAAGGATCTCGCTTTTATGGAAACAAGCACAGGATGGCGCTTTGCGGAGGTTGCTTTGGTTATGGGTTCTGTAGTCAATATATCTTAAGTCGGCATTTCCTGCGCAGTATTGGCACGATCGATCTCGTCAATCAGTTTTGGCTTGCTTTCTTCATCCTCCGAAGGTTCACATTCTGGTTTCTTTCTAAGCTTCACTTGAACATCTATGATGAGACATTCACCAATGAGATCTTTGTTGGCAGATTGTCTTGCAGTCTCTACAGCCTGTTTGGTCTTTCCATGGACGAGGTACAGTTTTGTTGCATCCACATACTTTCCTAAAAATCAATCAATCGGGTCTTGCAGAAATTGTACATGCAAAAGAAATACATTTCCTTCATCTTTTTTTTTTTTACAAAAATGTCATCAGTCTTTCGAGTACAAAAGTTCATGGAATTAAGAACAGCATTTAATGAAATTTAAATACTTTAGAGTTATGTATTAACGTCTAATTTCGTGTTCACTTACACCATAATGGTGTCGCATTCAATTTTCTTCCTTTGGAAGTTCAAAAGTTTTGACTGCATAAAATCCAAGAAGACTAGATATAACAATGCGAGCATTACAAACAAACAAACAAATACATACCTTCCTTCTGGAGAAGTTGGCCTGCTTGGTCAAAGTAGTTTTTGTTTTTGAGGAAAGTGACACGGTCACTGAGATGTTCCAATCGTTCAAGGTTTACCATCATACGGACTTCGTTACCATTACGATGGTGAAACTCTGCAGCCCTGAAACTCAGACGTTCTCTTGTATGCAATGGATGAGGCTTGTGCTCCAACAACACTGCAGGAACAACCTCACATTTGGACTTCAGACCCTGTCAAAACATCATGAAGCAATCATTTTATTTTAAGAACTTTTTAGGTTTTCTTTTGATCGTTTTACCTTTTCTTTATTTTCAAATACATGTATCTTATGTAACGATAATATTTTGTATAAGGAAAGCAACAAGTAAAAGATTGTTTTAGAAAGATTTTCTTCTGTAACATATCAAGATATACATTTATGACAATGATCAATTGCCACGTTTGCCTGGTTAAAAAAATGTGACACAATTGTAAATTATCATCAATCGGTATAAACAAAATGCATGACCTCTCTTGTATTACATACAGTTAATTGAGCTTATCACATACACATTCACAAGTGCGAGACATAAGGTGCAAAGACGCAGTCATCAAAGATGATATTCAGCCAGAAACTGCAGAAGCTGAGGTAACTACTCACAACTTACCATCTATACTGCCAAGAAGTTTGACAGTGTTTCCCTGTCTAAAAATGTTATCAACAGTTCACCTCATTACTCTTAACTGATAGTTTATAGCTCCAATATATGAGTAGCCATGTCATAGTACTTATTTTGATGGACACTCACCTCAAGGATTTTGTCGTACCTCCATAGTGTATCGATGGCCATGTCATAGTACTCATTCTGAACACACTTACCTCCAGGAGTTTGTTGTACCTCCATAGTGTATCAATGGCCATGTCATAGTACTCATTCTGAACACACTTACCTCCAGGAGTTTGTTGTACCTCCATAGTGTATCAATGGCCATGTCATAGTACTCATTCTGAACACACTTACCTCCAGGAGTTTGTTGTACCTCCATAGTGTATTGATGGCCATGTCATAGTACTCATTCTGAACACACTTACCTCCAGGAGTTTGTTGTACCTCCATAGTGTATACTATGGCCATGTCATAGTACTCATTCTGAACACACTTACCTCCAGGAGTTTGTTGTACCTCCATAGTGTATCAATGGCCATGTCATAGTACTCATTCTGAACACACTTACCTCCAGGAGTTTGTTGTACCTCCATAGTGTATTGATGGCCATGTCATAGTACTCATTCTGAACACACTTACCTCCAGGAGTTTGTTGTACCTCCATAGTGTATCAATGGCCATGTCATAGTACTCATTCTGAACACACTTACCTCCAGGAGTTTGTTGTACCTCCATAGTGTATCAATGGCCATGTCATAGTACTCATTCTGAACACACTTACCTCCAGGAGTTTGTTGTACCTCCATAGTGTATCAATGGCCATGTCATAGTACTCATTCTGAACACACTTTACCTCCAGGAGTGTGTTGTACCTCCATAGTGTATCGATGGCCATGTCATAGTACTCATTCTGAACAACACTTACCTCCAGGATTAGTGTTGTACCTCCATAGTGTATCGATGGCCATGTCATAGTAATCATTGAACACAACTTACCTCCAGGAGTTTGTTGTACCTCCATAGTGTATCAATGGCCATGTCATAGTACTCATTCTGAACACACTTACCTCCAGGAGTTTGTTGTACCTCCATAGTGTATTGATGGCCATGTCATAGTACTCATTCTGAACACACTTACCTCCAGGAGTTTGTTGTACCTCCATAGTGTATCAATGGCCATGTCATAGTACTCATTCTGAACACACTTACCTCCAGGAGTTTGTTGTACCTCCATAGTGTATCGATGGCCATGTCATAGTACTCATTCTGAACACACTTACCTCCAGGAGTTTGTTGTACCTCCATAGTGTATCGATGGCCATGTCATAGTACTCATTCTGAACACACTTACCTCCAGGAGTTTGTTGTACCTCCATAGTGTATCAATGGCCATGTCATAGTACTCATTCTGAACACACTTACCTCCAGGAGTTTGTTGTACCTCCATAGTGTATTGATGGCCATGTCATAGTACTCATTCTGAACACACTTACCTCCAGGAGTTTGTTGTACCTCCATAGTGTATCAATGGCCATGTCATAGTACTCATTCTGAACACACTTACCTCCAGGAGTTTGTTGTACCTCCATAGTGTATTGATGGCCATGTCATAGTACTCATTCTGAACACACTTACCTCCAGGAGTTTGTTGTACCTCCATAGTGTATCAATGGCCATGTCATAGTACTCATTCTGAACACACTTACCTCCAGGAGTTTGTTGTACCTCCATAGTGTATCAATGGCCATGTCATAGTACTCATTCTGAACACACTTACCTCCAGGAGTTTGTTGTACCTCCATAGTGTATTATGGCCATGTCATAGTACTCATTCTGAACACACTTACCTCCAGGAGTTTGTTGTACCTCCATAGTGTATCAATGGCCATGTCATAGTACTCATTCTGAACACACTTACCTCCAGGAGTTTGTTGTACCTCCATAGTGTATTGATGGCCATGTCATAGTACTCATTCTGAACACACTTACCTCCAGGAGTTTGTTGTACCTCCATAGTGTATCAATGGCCATGTCATAGTACTCATTCTGAACACACTTACCTCCAGGAGTTTGTTGTACCTCCATAGTGTATTGATGGCCATGTCCATACGTACTCCATTCTGAACACACTTACCTCCAGGAGTTTGTTGTACCTCCATAGTGTATCAATGGCCATGTCATAGTACTCATTCTGAACACACTTACCTCCAGGAGTTTGTTGTACCTCCATAGTGTATCAATGGCCATGTTATAGTACTCATTCTGAACACACTTACCTCAAGGAGTTTGTTGTACCTCCATAGTGTATCGATGGCCATGTCATAGTACTCATTCTGAACACACTTACCTCCAGGAGTGTGTTGTACCTCCATAGTGTATCAATGGCCATGTCATAGTACTCATTCTGAACACACTTACCTCCAGGAGTTTGTTGTACCTCCATAGTGTATTGATGGCCATGTCATAGTACTCATTCTGAACACACTTACCTCCAGGAGTTTTGTTGTACCTCCATAGTGTATCGATGGCCATGTCATAGTACTCATTCTGAACACACTTACCTCCAGGAGTTTTGTTGTACCTCCATTCTGTGTATTTGATGGCCATGTCATAGTACTCATTCTGAACACACTTACCTCCAGGAGTTTGTTGTACCTCCATAGTGTATCATGGCCATGTCATAGTACTCATTCTGAACACACTTACCTCCAGGAGTTTGTTGTACCTCCATAGTGTATCAATGGCCATGTCATAGTACTCATTCTGAACACACTTACCTCCAGGAGTTTGTTGTACCTCCATAGTGTATCGATGGCCATGTCATAGTACTCATTCTGAAACACACTTACCTCCAGGAGTTTGTTGTACCTCCATAGTGTATCAATGGCCAATGTCATAGTACTCATTCTGAACACACACTTACCTCCAGGAGTTTGTTGTACCTCCATAGTGTATCACAATGGCCATGTCATAGTAACTCATTCTGAACACACTTACCTCCAGGAGTTTGTTGTACCTCCATAGTGTTATTGATGGCCATGTCATAGTACTCATTCTGAACACACTTACCTCCCAGGAGTTGTTTGTTGTACTCTCCATAGTGTATCAATGGCCATGTCATAGTACTCATTCTGAACACACTTACCTCCAGGAGTTTGTTGTACCTCCATAGTGTATCAATGGCCATGTCATTAGTACTCATTCTGAACACACTTTGGGCCTCCTGGAGTTTGTTGTACCTCCATAGTGTATCGGATGGCCATGTCATAGTACTCATTCTGAACTACAACTTACCTCCAGGAGTTTGTTGTACCTCCATAGTGTATCGATGGCCATGTCATAGTACTCATTCTGAACACACCTCCAGGAGTACCTCCAGGAGTTACAATGTCTGGAAACATGTCCATCCAGGAGTTTGTTGTACAAATCAGTGTATTGAACCATAATAGAAACACACTTACCTCCAGGATTTGTTGTACCTCCATGTGTATTAATGGCCATACCATAGTACTCATTCTGAAACACACTTACCTCCAGGAGTTTGATTCATACTCCATTTGTAGTTACCCTCCAAAACATCCATAAGTGTCCATGTCATAGTACTCATTCTGAACACACTCACACCTCACATTGTTTGTTCGTACAGGTATTGATGGCCATTGTCATGAGTACTCATTCCAATGCATCCAGGAACACTGGGTTGACCTCTGCAGGTGTTTCATACCACTGGCCATAGTGTCCATGAACATATTCTCTAACAACCTCCAGGAGTTGTTGTACCTCCATAGTATCAATGGCCATGTGCTTTACAATTCTGAACACACTACCTCCAGGTATGATCATTGGCCATCATAAAAGAACACACTTACCTCCAGGATTTGTTGTACCACATACAATCATGTGTTTCAAAAGGTCATATGACCACCATTCCTCCAGGAGACATTACTCATTCCATACAAAGTAGTTTGTACACTGTACTCCATACAAAAGTGTATCATGGCCATGTCATTGTACTGACATGAACACACTTCATACAAAGCATAATGTTCTGATAGTTTATCCAAGGTCATATGACCACCTAGTGACATGAACTCATTCATACAAAGAGTTTGTTGTACCTCCATAGTTTACAAAAGGTCATACCTTGGTACCACCTTAGTGTATGAACTGGCCATGTCATTCATACAAAGCATAATAGTTCTGATGTTTACAAAAGGTCATATGACCACCATAGTGACATGAACCATTCAGTACAAAGCATAAAGCATGTTTACCTCCAGAGGTGTTTACACAAAATGTCATATACTCATTCTGAACACACTTACCACCCTCCAAAGTATCATGACCATGAAACTGACCTCATTTGACCTCCACTTTCATACAAAGCATAATAGTTCTGATGTTTACACAAAGGTCATATGACCACCTTGTGTGACATGAACTCATTCATACACACACTTACATAAGTTTGTTGTGTACCTCCATAGTGTTGTTCTGATATTTGTATTCCATGGAGGAACTGTCATAAAGCATCATTCTGAAACACTTACTCAGGAGTGTTTACCAAAATCCCTATACAAATTTGTGAACCTGTCCATAGTTAAATTCTGAAGACATTCATGAGTTTGTTGTAAATAGTGTATGTCATGTTGATTTTTAGTATCATTCTGAAAACACTTACCTCTTAGTTTTACATTTTACTCCTGTCATAGTACTCTTGTTTTCACTGACCTCCATTATTTTGTTGTACCTCCATAGTTTACTTCTAGTGCATTTCACCTACAGCATGACAGCATTTTTACCTCTTTATGTGTTTATAGCATGACCACAAATTTGCCAAAGAACAAACCTTCTTCTACATTTTTGCTGTTGAGAATCTTGACCAGTTTACGGGCCTTGAAGTACTCAAACATCGGAGCTCTTTTTTCCTGGTCCTCATCATGTACAAGATCCACACATTGACTCGAGCTCGATCACAGCAGTTGTGTGTACAAGTGTTTTAGCTCAGAGTTCAGTACTTTGTGTAGACTGGCATCAAACTTGAGGGCCCGAGGTCTGTTCCTCTGTGTATCGAGGGCATGTCTGACTCATTCTGGACCGATTTTACCTCCATATGTGTTCATATAGTGTATCAATGTTTGTCATAGGAAATTCTGAAAACACTTATAAACTCCAACAGATTTGTACTCCAAGTGTATCATGGCCATTATGAGTTCTATAAGTTAACATTATAAGTTCTATAAGTTAACCTTTTGTTGTATGAGTTCCAAGTTAACAGTACTCATTTCTGATAACACTTACCTCATTTTGAGTGTCAATGGCCATAAATTAACATTATGAGTTCTATAAGTTGTACATTATGAGTTCATATAATTCTGAACAACACCTATTATGAGTTGTATCTTAAGTACTAATCCATTATGAGTTCTATAAGTTAACATTATGAGTTCTATAAGTTAACATTATGAGTTTATTGTACCATTATCGATGGCACATTATGAGTTCATATAACAACATTATAGTTTGTTGTCTCATAAATCCAAGTGTATAATGGCCATGTCATAGTACTCATTCTAACAACTTACCACATTAGTGTTGTACCTATAAGTTAACATGGCCATGTGTTCATATACTCATTCTGAAAAACTTACCTCCAGGAGTTTTGTGTTGTACCTAAGTGTAAATGGCATTCATAGTACTCATTCTGATAACACTTAACATTATGTACCTATAAGTTAATGGCATGTTCATAGAGTTCTGATACACTTACCTCAGGAGTTTTGAGTTCATAAGTGTATCACATTCATGAGTACTCATTCTGAACACACTTACCTCCAGGAGTTTATTGTACCTTCAAGTGTATCAATGGCCATTCTAGTACTTTTGACACACATGCCTTCAGGGTTTGAAACCAACCTCCATGTGACAATGGCCATTCATATGTATGCATTCTGATACACTTACCTTGGAGTGAAAGTTGTAAAATATTAGTGTACTCACCATGTGTCAATGTATAGTACTCATTCTAAAACACTTACCTGCATGAGTTTGAGTTCCAAAAAGGCCATGTCTTAGCGGACACATGAGTTCGGATGAACCAAAGTGTATCAATGGCCAGAATTCATTCATACAAACGTACAAAAGTGTATCAAAATACATTCTGAACATATACAACCCATCAGGAGTTGAAACCAGTCATAGTGTATCAATGATTTTCATACATAACTGATTTGAACACACTTACCTCCAGGAGTTCTGTTGTGCCATCAAATCTGTGAATTCAGAAGGCCATTTATTTTTTCTTATTTTAGGATTTTGACCCCATAGTGTTTCTGGCCATGTCATAGTACTCATTCTGAACATACCCCTGGAGGTTGTACCAGGTATCAAATGTCATGGATCATGATGAACTACTCACAGGGTTGTTTCTAACCAAGTGTTCATGGCCATTCATAGAAAATCATTGCTCATAAAGGAGTTTGTTGTACCTCCATAGTGTAATCAATGGCCATGTCATCATAGTACTCATTCTGAACCACTTACCTCAGGAGTGTGTTTGTACCTCCATAGAGTATCAATGGCCATGTCATTCACAATTCAACAACTTATGTTAAAAGTTTACCAATCTATTAGGATATGTATTGTCATAGGTTCAAGCTTCAAATTTTGTACCTCCAAAGGTATCAGAATGTCATAGAACTCATTCTGAACATACTTTTAATTTTTAGTCATTTTGACAATTTTTGGCAACCACCCTCTGGGCAAGTCCTCCAGGACCAATATGGATATGATGTGTTAAATACTATCTCAGGCTAACACACTTATTCCAACAAAGTTGTGTGTACAATGGCATTTCATATTACACATTTGTGAAATAACCTCAAAAATTGTTTTCCCTATGTTTAATAAGTCATGTAACTCATTTGACACACCTTCCCCAGGGGGTTGTACCTCCATAGTGTATCATGGCCATGTCATAGGGTCATATGAACACACTGCAGGAATTTTGTACCTCCATGTGTATCGATGGCCTGTCAAGACTCATTCAATCTAAAGCATAAATTTGTTTACCTGATGTATTGATGGAATTTCAGTAATTCTGAAGACACTTACCTCCAGGAGTTTTATTGTACCTCTGTGTGGGGGTCATCGTCTCATTCATAAAAATTCAATAGATTCAATGGCCTTTTCATACTGTTAATTACCTCAACATTTGACTTATTTCCTATTAAAAATGACACAAATAATAATACTCAAAAATGTCTTTTACCCCAAATGTCATACCAACTGGCCAGTCATAAACATTCATTCAACACACTCCCCAGGGTTCTGTTGTAACATAAGTGATACCCCAAGGTCATAGTACTCATCATGACATAATTCACAAATTTTTGTAAAGGTCCTCAAGTGTTTTGATCAATGAAGCCAGTCATTTGATTCTACCATTTCTGGAATTTTGAACCTCCATAGTGTTTTGGCAAGTTTTACTCATTCTGAACATTTTGACCCCCAGGAGTTTTGACCTCCACCTCTCAGGCCCTAGTGGGAGTCACCTCCAGTGGAAAAATTTGTTAATCCATAGGATTCAATGGCCTTGTCATACTGATCAATTAACACATTACATTTGTACTTATTTCCTATTCAAAATGACCATTCTAATGCACTTACCTCCAAAATGTCTTTTGTACCTGTGTGTTTCAATGTCATAGTACTTTTTTACATGAGTGTTTACAATTAGAATGGAACTCCATAGTAAAAGTACTTGACCCCCTCCCCAGGAGTTTGTGAGACCCCAGGGTCATATATATTCACAATTTTAGTAAAGGTCCTCAAGACCTTACATCCAGGAATTCTATGAAGAGTATTTGATTTTCTGGCCATTTCTGGAATTTTCAGAAGAAGATTTTTGAAGTTTTTTTAGCCTATTTGATCTCTTTGGCCCCACCCCTCAGGTACCTTCTGGGGGTCAGTTGTGGAGGAAAATTGTTAATAGGAATCAATGGCCTTTTCATACTGATAACACACTTATGACAACATTTGACTCATTTGTATTACAAATGACCAGTATAATGCTCAAAAATTCCTCCAGTGTTTTCCCTATATAAACCATAGCAAGCTCATTCTGATCCCCTTACCTCCAGGGGGGTAACGTGAGACATGGCCAGGGTCATATATCATTCACAATTTTTTTAAAGGACCTCAAGACCTTTTAATCTATGAAGAGTATTTGATTCTACAGCATTTCTGGAATTTCAGAAGAAGTTTTTTGAAGTTTTAGCCTATTTAAACCACTTGGCCCCACCCCTCAGGCCCCTGTAGGGCTGGGACCATATAATTCACAATTTTGGTTTAACCTTTGGCTATGGTAGTTTCTAGCTTGCAAAATTTGTCAACAAATTATTGTTTCTGTAGATTTGGATAAGTGAGTCAAAAAGAGTGAAATTGGTTTAACGCCATACGACGTACGAGCGACGACAATTAGGCCTATAGAATAGGTCACATTTGAGACTTCGTCTCAGGTGACCTAAACAAGAGGCCCAGAGGGGCCTGAAGCGCTCACCTGGCTTGTAATGGTCCATAGTAATGTTCTGAATTTAAAGGTTCATTGTTTCTTTGCTGAAGTAATTTTAATTTTTACGCTCTACATCCGCCTTATGGGGCCACACCCCTCCAGCACCCAGTTTGTCCAGAGAGCAAAAATTTATACATAGTTTCTTTACCCCATCCCCCAAGGATGATATGGCCAATTTGTGTCACACCTCCAACAAAACACTAGGACAAAAGCTATACATCTATCTAGGATTACCTCTATTACCCCTATTGGGCCCCCCCCCCCCCCCTCCTGCCCCTGGGGGGCCAGAGCCAAAATTTATACAAGTTCTGTTCCCTTCCAAAAAGGATGTTTGTGGCCAAATTTGGTTACAATTCATGCAGAACTCTATGACTAGTAGCGATTTAAAGGATTTACCTCTATTTCCCCTATTGGGCTCCGCCCTTCTACTTGCCCCCGGGGGATCAGAGCCAAAATTTAAACACAAGTTCTGTTCCCCTTCCCCCAAGGATAAAAATGCTTACTTTCAAATTTGGTTACAATCCTTGCAAAAACTGCTTAACTAGGACAAGTAGCGATTTATAGAATTTACCTCTATTTCCCATATTGGGCCCCTCCCCTCCAGCCCCCAGGGGGGGCCAGAGCCAAAATTTATACAAGTTAATGTTCCCCTTCCCCCAAGGATGCTTGTGGCCGAATTTGGTTACATAATAGTTTCCATGTTTACAGAACTCTATGACTAGTAACTCGATTTTAAGGATTTACCTCTATTTCCCCTATTGGACCCCGCCCCTCCGGCCACCCGGGGACCAAGAGCCAAAATTATATACAAGTTCTGTTCCCCTTCCCCAAAGGATGTTTGTGGGCCAAATTTGGTATCACTATTTCCATTCAGAAGCTCTATGAATCAGTAAGCGATTGTAAAGACTTATAAGACATGAAATTCTAGTATAGCTATGCTGAGTTTTCGTAGTTTTGGATTCTAATTTAGGTTACTTTTGCAGATTATGTTATACATGGCCACAGACGGCTTCAACGGTTAGTATTCATGGTTTTTCGGTCACTATGACTTCTACAACTCTCAACTAATTGTGTAGTGGCGGGCCGCCCTCTCCGTCCTGCCCCCGGGGGGTCAGAGCCAAAATTTATACAAGTTCTGTTCCCCTTCCCCAAGGATGTTTTGTGGCCAAATTTGGTTTATCAATCCATGCAGATAATCTCAGGACGACAAGTAGCACAAGGTAGCGATTTATAGGATTTTACCTCTATTTCCCCTATTGGGCCCTCCGCCACTCCCTCCCCCCTCCTTGCACCCCGGGGGGGGTTCAGAGACCAAAATTTATACAAGAGTTCTTTTTCCCCTTCCCCCAAGGAGTATGTGGGCCGAATTGGTTACTACCATGTCGAAACTCTATGACAGAAGCGATTAAAAGATTTAACCTAATAGTAGTAGCTATTTCCCCATTGGACCCCGAACTCTCCTGCATAATAGTTCTGGGGGACCATTTTCAAAATTTATACAAGTTCTGTTCCCAAAATTCCTCCAAAATGTTTGTGGCAAATCCTTAGTTAAATTCCATTCAGAACTCTCATTTCAAAGGGAAAGGACGAGTGTCAATGTTGATTTTTTAGAAAATTTACCTCATTTTACCCTAGTAACTTGTTTTCCCCTGGGGGATCATTTTAAAATTTATACAAGTTCTAGTTCATTTCACCTACAGCCAAACACTGCATTTTTATTCTTTATTTTTGGTTACAATCCATGCAAAAACTTTGCCAAAGAACAAACCTTCTTCTAATCAGGATTTGTTGAGAATCTTTTTCCCTTTGGGCCTTGAAGTCTCAAACATCGGGGGACCAGAGCCTGGTCCTCATCATAAGTTATGTTCACACATTGACTCGAATGCTTGTGAGTCACAGCTTTGTTACAAGTTCCATTTAGCTCTAGACAAGTAGCGAGTACTTTGGATTTACCTCATCAAACTTGATTGGGCCCTGCCCCTTCCTCTGCTGGGGGATCAGAGGACCAAAATTTTACAAGTTATGTTCCCCTTCCCCAAATTAGGATGTTTGAAGGCTAGAAAAATTTATACAACCAAAAACTCTGGTACAAGTAAAAGATTTATTATGAGGATTTAAGTTACCTCTATTTAAGTTAACTATTATGAGCCCCTCCTTAACCCTGGGGGAACATTTGAGTTCAAAAATTAACATTATGACAATTTTGTTCCCCTTTCTTAGAATGTTTGTGGCCAAATAAGTTAACATTATGAGTTACATTCCATTATGAGTTCTATAAACTCTATGACAAGTAGCTTGAGTTCTATAAGTTAACATTATGTAATTCAATACAGTCTTCTCCTTTTTCTGGGATGCTTCGGAAGGGGAAGAACTGTGGAATGACTCAAAATTATGATGCTCGATATCCTTGTTTGGAGGAAAGGCAAAATATTAACTCTGTGTCAATATATAGGTATGTAAAAGTTATGCATGTTTGGAGTAAAAAAAAATTAACTCAACAAATAGCTATAGAAAAGGTATGTATAGGAACTAATTAAAATCAATAGATAGATTGCTACAATATGCCTAAGTTTTCTCTTTTTTTTGTGTGTGGATGCTTTGAGGAGGGGGTAAAAATGGAATGACTCAATACAAAGAATAATGCATACTTCCATTTTCTTCCTTCCATTTGCCGAAAAACTTACCATCGTCTATCTCCACTAGACTTTCCTGGTGTGAGGGAGTATTACCTCCCTTGGCTCCTTTGGTCCCCATAGCAAGCTCCTCTAAATACTCTGTTACAACCCTCCATTCTTTGACAGCCTAAATAAACATGAAACTTTAATTAGCAAGGATACTGTAAACCACTTATTTCCATATAAGCAATATTTCGTGCCTTCAGTATTTTCAACATATTCACAAGTACATATTAAATTCACATTTGCTGGCTCTTGTTAATAATCATGAATACCTTTTATGATTTTTCGTGAAATGTTTTGATTAGAGTTCGTGCTCTGAAGTGAAATTACACGGAAATTTGTATCTCACGAAAAATGAAGTAGTTAAATATCAATATATTCATCATACTGATAATCCAATAACATACAGACAAAAATGATGAAATTAATACCGATAATGACAAGATAACATCCAGAAGTAAACAGAATGAAAGTTACTGGTTATAACTTGACTGCAATCTTTGATGAATATTCAAGGAAACAATTTCTAGGTTTTGTATAAATTATAATGCTTTGAGAGGATAACATAATTAAATAAAATGTTCTGGAGTTCAGCCTTGACAGGATGTGGCGGAAGCAGAAGACTTTAAAATAAGCAGTACCTTCAGAGTTCATTAACATTTCAATCCATATCACAAACTAAAGGTAATAATTTTGATATTCCCCTTATGACAAAACTTGACATAAATTTCCTTTTTTAATCAACTCTAATTCTTACTTGGGAGTCCTTGAAGAAGTTGTAGAGTAGGATATCATCAAACTCTAGTCCCTTGGCTTCATAGATAGTCAGTATAAGTCCAAGCTGCAGCTCCTCAGGAATGTTGTCCCTGGCCGCTTCATCCACCACCAAGATTGCCTGATGTGCCCCAAACTCGATATGCGACGTCTTACGACGACTTCCTCGTAACAGCATAGCTAGGTCACTAAAGCTACACGACTCTAACAGAACTGGGGGTGGCCCGTTAAACAAGCCCTGGTCCTTTTGTAACCGGTCAAAAGACTCTGGGAAAAATCGGACCATCAGGTCAAGGATGCTCGATGCCAGGAAGAGTATCCCTGCGTGAGATCTGTAATTATGGGTAAGCTGGTGGACACGCTTCGGTACCTCGATATTGGATACTTTTCCATGGGACTGTAGAGACTGTTTGGCATAGAAGAAGATGGATTTGAGATCGTTGAAGCGGAAAGCTATTCCACGCATGATGCTTTGTGCTGTATCTCCGGTGAGGAACATTTGGTTTGGATCCCGACAGATTCTGAGGAGAAGACAGAGTTCCGCTTGAGTGAAGTCCTGGGTTTCATCGACGAACACCTGATGGATTACCCAGGAGATCTCTGTGTCATGTTTCAATCGATTGTACACCGATCGAACCAAATCTGTCTCATCAAACAGGAATTTCTGCTTCTTGAAATGGTCATATCTCTTGAAAAGATCGTAGATGTCTGAGCGACGACCAGAAAAATTGGGTGCACGCTTCTTTCCGAGTTCAAAGTATTCTTCTTTCTGCAGCATTCCTGAAGGTTTGGCAAGGGCTTCAAAAGATCCTTTGATAAAGGACATGATTTCTGTCCAAACTAGTGAAGGATGGTACTTTCCACCAAATTTCTTGCAAATCTTTGGCCAGATTTCTTCGCTGAAGACATCATAGGTAACCTCTCTCCGTGGGTCAACTTTCACTTTGTTCATGGCAGTCTGTTGTCTCTCGTCGTCTTCATCCTGTGCATCATCAAACTGTCCATCATCTTCATCTTCTTCGTCAGAATCCTCTGCCAGGAGAGGCAGAATACTGAGCGTTCCCTCTCCATCGGTCCAGCCTTGGACATCCACCTTCAGTCCGCCATCCTCCCCTCGCTCAAAGAAGTAAGGTTGCCCTAGGGACGCGTCCAGCATCAGTTCAGCAGCTGTTTTGAAGTGATGAAGAGCTAAGCGATAGACACCTTGATTCCTGGGCATTACCAGATCTTCAGGACCACATGGATCCTTGGCAACACAGGCATCGGCTCAGTTCACGGAAATTCTTCTGCACCTGTTCATTTCAGCAATGAAGTAATATATACAAATCTAAACTTTACATCGATGTGAAATAACTGCAAGTTTTTCATTGCATTGCAATTCATCCAACATAAAAACATTACACATTTTTCTGCGACTGCAAATTAGAATCTTAAAGGAGACACATCCCCATGCACTTCATTTAGAGTGAGACTTTTTAATGAGCTTCATTAAAGTTAAATTTCTTTCAATACGTGGATAAAGTGATATGTCATGGAGAGTCCCGATATGGGTATGCATGACCTCAATCTTTTGGGATCATATATCAACCTGGGATGACGTCACAATACAAAATGTGGAATTTTCTGGTGAATGTCATGTTTGATCATGGTGGGAAAGAGTAGTTTCAGCCAATCAGGAGCAAGCAAAACTTATCTATATAATAACATCGTCTTATTGTTTCTATTACCTATTTTACATAGGACTTCGACATGTTTGTATGACACAATTCAATAATGATTTTCAATCAACCTTTTCTTTCAAATTACTCAGTCAAAATAACAAAAGGTAGTCTATGTATTGTTAGAGTTGTCTCCCTTACCTCATTACACAACACGGCGTTCTTTGTGATAAAGATCTGATGTAGATGATCATACACTTGTCCTTCATCTTCTTTCTCTTCACCATTTTCTTCTATTACTTTGCCGTCTGCTCCGACTGTCGCTCCTAGAAGCTCCTCTAATGGATCTTCATCCTCTTCTTCACCTTCATCTTCATTGTCACTTTCCTCCCCCTCTTCCTCTGAGTGAAAAGAATTCAATATCCAGTAAATACAATATATAGATCAATATCTATCAATCAAGCATGCCCATTACAATCAATGAAAGTTCTTGAAAAATTTTATTCAAAGAAAGATGAGATAAATCATTTTTTTATATACCTAAACAAATTCCATATGTCACCTCAACCCACCATGCTACAGGCCCAATATAAGGTTTGAAGTTATAGAATAGGAGTTAATTAAAGATTTAAGCATTTTTGACCTCTGTGACCCTGGTCTTTAAAAAGAAGTTACCGATATATATATATATTTATATAAATGATTAATATTTCTTTGTTTCTGGCTTTCTGATTGGCCTATTCATTTTCTGCAATCCACAATGAAAAAAAATCCAGGAATGGTGCGGAAATCCGACATTAACGTAACGTCACAATAGAAACATTTACGTTGCGTATTGATTTGGCAAAAATAATCCCTTGGAAAATGAATGGAATCGTACAAGTAAACGTATTTCATTTTTTGAAGTAGCCTGGAAAATTAATTATAAGCATTGAAGTCACTATTTAGTGAAGGAAAATATATTTTTTGGTGTTTGCAGAGTCAATCATAAACACCAGGCTATCAACCAAATATGATATCTCATGAATTAAGGTCAATAAAGGTTTTACACCCTCAGGCTGTTTAACCTGTATTGTATGCCTATATATCATTTCTAATTGTACCTGATATGTATAATATAGCGGTGTGTTCTCCATTTGACCACTTTTTAGAGAACAAAGAAAAGCGTTGGTATCAATTTTAAACAGGGTTAAAAACTGTAAGGACTGCTTCCCCAGTCAGCTATGTGTGTTGCATATGGTGATTGCCACTGTGTTTTGGGAGACTGCAGTGTGTTGGTTTGTATCTCGTTATAAAAACGAAACACTTTTCTTACATTGCTACTTAACTCATCCCCCAAGACACATTCTTGCACTTTTCTAGTTCAAAGGCTTGCAGAGTTCATTATGAATATTAGGGGTCAATGAGTTTATTTGAGACAGTATATTAGACAGATATCTATTAGGTAAACATACCAAAATGTAAGAGACCTAGTGTCACAATATTGTACATTTAAACACTCCACCATCTCATCAGGGTACATCGAATGACACAAAAATGTTGTAATTAACAGAGATGTTTCAGCAAACAAGAAAATATCTCGACTATTTGAGGAAAGCCTCCCTCAGTGATTCAAACGGTCATTTTATGAGGTTTCGGATCACATCTGACATGATTTGTTGTCCATAAATATTGTTTAATCAGAGACAATCTTATGAAAATAGGAAGAACCCTATCCCTGAGTAAGTTTTGACCAACCTTCTTCCCTCTCCTCTTCCTGTGTGTGGTATACAGGACATCTGGGAAGGAGTGGTGCCTCAGCCTCTGTGGCCTTGGTCCAGTACGACAGGAATTGAGTCCACAGGCGATACAGACAACAGGTTGTCTTCCCTGTCCCACTCCGTCCGAGCAGCAGGATTGGAGCCTGCGACTTTAGATTGATGATGGCATGTTCAAGGTCGGTCACACGAAACGGGAAGTCCACCTGTTAATATTAACAACGTAACTTTAACTAGAAATAATTGATGTCCAGCAAAATATGGTTTTAACATTAACCTCAGGCATTGCAAACTTTGCCCTTTGCACTATTGTAGATATCACTCATATTTCAATGATTTTCAAAGGACAAAAAAAAGACTTTGTCAGGCACTAGTTGTGTTTTGCTAACGACATTTTTTTTGGCTTAAGAAAAAAGAAAAGCGTTTTTTGTTAATGTCTATTCTGAACTAGAGTTAGTAGTGATAAATGTGTTATATATTCACTGTTAAATGATCACACCTTCATACACCAAAGTGGGGTGGGACATAATACAAAGGGACGCAACCAACACAAATATGTCTCTAAATCTTACGATGTGTATAAAACATATTTAAGTTCAAAAGTCTCAAGAGCATGGAGTATATTTACACAAGGTTACTCACCTTGGTCATTATGTTCTGTCGACTAGATTTGAGGAGAATGAGTAGAACTTGAGGATGTGATCTTCGAGTAGTTACTCACCTTGGTCTCTATGATCTGTAGGACATGGTAGACTAGATTTGAGGAGAATGAGTAGAACTTGAGGATGTGGTCCTCAAGTAGTTACTCACCTTGGTCTCTATGTTCTGTAGGACATGATAGACTAGATTTGAGGAGAATGAGTAGAACTTGAGGATGTGGTCCTCAAGTAGTTACTCACCTTGGTCTCTATGTTCTGTAGGACATGGTAGACTAGATTTGAGGAGAATGAGTAGAACTTGAGGATGTGGTCCTCAAGTAGTTACTCACCTTGGTCTCTATGTTCTGTAGGACATGATAGACTAGATTTGAGGAGAATGAGTAGAACTTGAGGATGTGGTCCTCAAGTAGTTACTCACCTTGGTCTCTATGTTCTGTAGGACATGGTAGACTAGATTTGAGGAGAATGAGTAGAACTTGAGGATGTGGTCCTCAAGTAGTTACTCACCTTGGTCTCTATGTTCTGTAGGACATGGTAGACTAGATTTGAGGAGAATGAGTAGAACTTGAGGATGTGGTCCTCAAGTAGTTACTCACCTTGGTCTCTATGTTCTGTAGGACATGGTAGACTAGATTGGAGGAGAAACGAGTAGAACTTGAGGATGTGGTACTCCGTATCGTTGCTGCTAGCAGGAGGATAAAATCTCTGTAATTCCTGCTGGTATTCCTTGAGTTCCTGATCCTTCAAACCGACATCAGCTTCAGCAAAGATCATCGGGTAGCGTTTCCCTGATACAAAAGTAGTTTTATTTGGTCTAAATGCTGAGTAAAGCTTGAGGTATTGTCAAAAGTGTCTTGCCACTTTTATAATTTAAACAGAATTTTTAACCAGACAAGAGTTCCACGGAAGTGGATGTGTCGCCTGCACAGCATCACAAAAAATAGTTATTTACAGTTGTAAATACTGTCACTAATTAGGTGAAGTAATCAAATCCCGTAACTCTTGCAAATATTCTTGTATTTTGACCGTTATCGAACCCATCTAAGATCACATTGATATAAAGTAATATACCAAATTTGGTTGAAATTGGACAATAAATACTTAAGTTGTCAAGTGGAAGCCATGGTTCGACGATTTTAAGGTCCCGTAACTCTTCCAAATATTGACGAATTTTGACCAGTATTGAATCCATCTAAGATCTCATTGATATGAAGCAACATAACATATTTGCTTGAATTCGGACAATAAAGACTAAAGATATCGAGCGGAAACCATGGATTTTTCTGTTTTGACAATTTTTAAGTCCAGTAACTCTTGCAAATATTGACAGATTTTGACCATTATTGAACTCATCTGAGATCTCATTGATATAAAACATTTTATAAAATTTGGTTGAATTTGGACAATAAAAATTTAAGTTATGGAGTGGAAACCATGGATTTTTTTCTATTTTGATGATTTTAAAGTCCCGTTACTCTTGCAAATATTGACGGATTTTAACAATTATCAAACTCATCCAAGATCTCATTAATATAAAGCTATATATCAAATTTGGATGGAATCGGACAAGACAATAAATACTTAAGTTATCGCACATTAACCGTTTCCCAGACGCTGATACAGACGCCGACGCCGATATAGTGATACCTAAGTGTCGCCCTTGCGTTGCAGGCGACACAAAAACCATTTGTGTGCACTCATTTTGTGCCGAAAATACTGCAATCAAAGTGTACAAAATCAGATACTGTATATTACAATGTACACGAAAACATGTTGAAACTTCCCAGTGGGTAAAAAGTTCGTCTTCATAACCAATGGATTCATGTTGTACATAATGCAGCATTAATGTAAAACGGGTTTTCAAGATACCAAACGACTTTGATGATTTACTGTCAAATAGTCCCACCTTCCAGTAATAGTATTGTCACCAAAATCACGTCAAAATATTCAACCAGAAAGTGTGACTAAGAGACAGCAAATTATATGTTATTTGCATTGTTTTGGCATTTCAAAATAGACGTAATTTACCTGCTCCCTCCTGGAATTGAGTCTGTTTCACGCCTTTGAGCTTTTTCTGGATGATGCACTCCTCTCCGCGGTTGTGTGACTTGATGATACGTTCCACGCACCTGTGTATATGATCATGATCAAACACGATTTCCCAGACTCTAATCACCTCCGAGTAAATCCTGCCTCCTTGAACGGCAAGATTGTCACCATCTTCTTCCTCAACATTCAAACGTCGCTCAGCAGATTCACTCAGCCGTGGCGAAAAAGCAATGGCAAGTTCCCAGATTATCCTCCCTCCTTTGGACAGTTTGGCCTCAAACAGCCGTAGCGTCTCTGGCATTTTACTGGAAGTGACCGGCTTACACAGAGACCGTCTCCATTCCCCACTAGCCAGATGCTGGACCTTGCGGACAATCCTGGCTTTGAGTTCTGGGAGGACATGGTTGTCCCGGAGAGTCCGCCAGACGTCCGCTGTACACTCAACCTCCCACTCCAGATTGTCAAAGGCTTGAACATCAACCTGTGGATTGATTATCAGAACTTTGTAGCTATATTATACTGAGTAGCGCTTAAAATTGGCATCATCAACATTTTGCCATTTCTTATAAAGAGCATAATCACAAAGGTTTAATTTTGTGTTTCAATAATTCCTACAATTCATTGAAATATTGTTCTAAGGTATATATCAATCATAATTTTTGAATATTTCATTGGTATTTAGAGTTTAAAACTTGTAAATAGTGAAAATACCCTGAAGACAGATTTAAGCTCATCTGCTTCAAAGCCTGGAACAGTTCATTACAAACTTTTAGGGGTGAATGACTTAATGAATACCTCGTATGTCTCCTTTTCCTCCTCATCTTCCTCCTCCTCTGGTGAAGCCTCCCCATTGGTCGCTTCCTCTGCTACTCTCTCCTCCTCCTCAGCCTCAGCAGCATTCCCTGTTCCCATGACAACTGCCTGTTGTGGTGCTCCATCCAGGTTCTCTACCTGTCAATACAGTAATACTTGGTCAAAACCAGACGCCACTGGGACCAATACGTATAATCGGCCAGTATATAGACAAGTTCTAGATTATATGGGTTTTAATTAATAACTGCAATTAAAAAGGAAAATATCAAACTACCTGTCTAATCTGTTGTCACACCCATGGCCTTCAGTTTTGCTATGACATATTCCAGGAGTTGATATCATGACATTGATAGTAACCCCTTGGTTTTTTTAGAATGATAAAAATTGGACACAGCACAACAGACATGATGAAATAGGAAGGTACGGGACAAATATATAGGTAGTATTCCCTCCAATTTTGTGGTGAGATATAAAAAAAAATATGTATGGATTTTGATTTCCATTCACCAACATGACAACATAATGACTTTATGTATGCATTAATTGTCACTATGTCAATAATATAATTTGCAAAATTAGGTCACTGTGATCCACCTGAAAATCCACCTTCTTTATACACTAATCTGATTAATTTATAAGATACTGATCAAGAAAATTAAAAAATAAAAAAAAAATACATCAATTATCAATATTTTGGACCTCTACCTTAAGATCATCCTTCTTCACGGGTGATTTTATTCCCTTCTGACCTAATTTCCGTGACCTCCAACCCTCCTCCATTCTCGGTACTTTGGGGTTGAATATAGAGTAGGGGGTGTCCGGTAAGTTGAAAATCATTTCCTCAATCTTCTTTTTACTTGTATCACGGTGTGTGGACGACTTGGCAAATATCAACTTCTTGTCTTTACGTGTGAGTTTTTCCGCAGGTTCACAAACTAGGGCGGATTCACCCGATCTATCATATTGCAGGAGATCTTGCTCTTCGTCGATCACCATCTCCTCAGAAACCTTCGCACGTGGCTTCTTCGGCTTTTTAGACGCTGCTTTAGACTCTACTTCAACAGATGCCAGTCGGAAAAACTGTAGTCTGAAGATAGATGGATTGACCAATTATGAGGTTTTATGTATCTGCAGCTATTTACAGTAATATGTGACATATTTTGATACTCATGAATCATGAAAATTTTTTAATATCAGTGCAGCAGTTAAGATGTGTACATGGGTAAAATACTCTTTGAAAACCTGTCAATTACCCCTAAAAGTTCTATGAACGTGTACAAATTACCCCTACAATACATGTTATTACTCAACCCAACTAGTATGAGTGCTTACATCTAGAAGTAAAATCAGAAACAATTAAGTAAAATAAGGTTAATTCCAGTTATTTTTAAGAGTCAACATAATCTGTGCCCTTGATATTTGCACAATTCGCTAGCTTATCATCAATTACTTTACACGATACCCACGTAACTTTTATCAAAATATTTCTATTAAGTTTTAGGTTCGCACAGAAGTCAACGTTGTACCCGTCTCTTTCAAAAGTGTGAGTACAATTACCCGTCCCACAAAAAATTATCTGGAGCACTGTAATTTCTTATTCAACATCAAAAGTTACCGAAATTTTGAGAAGTGCAATCTTAACAATGCATAAGTTATAACTTTATGAGTACAAATAAGAAGTGAAAAAAAATGTACTGCCTAAAATCGTTACAACTACATCTACATTGCGTTGAAATGAGACCATGAAGCCAAGGTGTGGTCTACAATTTAATTTCACATTTTTAAAATAATATTTGTAATTGTAATGTGATTTTTACAGGTATGTTTCCATCAAAACATACATAAGGCATGAAAATTTTACAGTGAATAAATTCTGTGTTGTAACTAATGTTTATAAGGCATCATACATGTCTGGAATGATTTTCACAGATTAATTTATCGAACCTTATGATTTTTGATAGATTACTTCAGAAAATATAACATCAAATTTTTGCTAAGTTATGGTACAGTAACTTAAACATTGAAATTATGTAGCCTGAGCAAAATATAACATCTTCAGCTAAATTCCAAACCTTCATCAGAAACTTCACTTTATACTATAAGAACTACAACCGGTATATTAACTACATTATACATTTATTGCCCTGACGGTAGGGAGACATGACAGTTTGTTGGGCTAACATTAAATCAGAAGTTAGACCTACCATATCTTTCAGCCAAAATCAACTCCCTTTAGCATGTTACATTATATAAACATTCCATCAAGTGTAATTGTGTCTTTTATCATAAGAATACTACTACTTTCCTCGGTGAAAGGCAGACGAATGAGTCATCTGCCATCCATTTTGTTTGTTACCTCGGAGAGTTCCGTTACACAAACGACAAGTCTTGCTAAACATACCAGGGGCTCCGCGTGGGGGAAACATGATTTTTGAACATGGCATTCAGAGGGAAACACAATGTTTTGTCGCCCTTACACGTGACGTCTCAACCAATCGGCGACTGTGATTAATCGATGAGGTATAATAATAATCGTTGTTAACTTGAACCGTGTAATTTTTTCAAAGGCTTCTTCTATTCTACGTATCATGGAGGTTATTTAAAGATATATTTGATATAGAAAGTGATACAGTACTCGACCCAATAGGTACCCCTTGTTTCGTCCATACCCTATGGTCGTTGGTGCTTTTGTGTCAAATAAGGTTTTTTCATCTTTGACTTTATATTTACCATTCCTTCTAATACAGTGATTCAATATGTCTTAGCTTCAGATTGATTGGACCTCTTAACCGTAACTTATTGGACCTCCTTAACCGTAACTTATTGGACCTCCTTAACCGTAACTTATTGGACCTCCTTAACCGTAACTTATTGGACCTCCTTGACCGTAATTCATGTCTTAACTTTTGATTTATCATACCTCTTATACTAAAATTCACCTTCAGTCTTAGGACTTTCTGTACCTCCTATATACTGTAAGCCATGTCTTACTTTTACGACTTATCATACCTTCGGTCATTCTTTTTGTTAATGAGATAATCCTTCGGCAGCTTTTCTTCATTATTGTAGATTAACGCCGATACTTTCTTCTCACACAACAGCTCCGTAGCCTTTTGGGTGGTGCTGTTATATTTCATCTTGGCCACAAGATGGAACAGGCCGTCACCGTTAACATCACGTTGATTGGGGTCCAAGTTAGCAAACTTCTCTGGGTCACTCTTGAATTTATCCAAAAGGATGTTAAAGATGGCAAAATTACCTACAAATGCAGAAAACAGTACTTATTTTCCCAACAGAGAAGTTATATAATTACATGGTTGCGTTTATGTTGTCCCCATATCATTTTTAACTGCATTAGAAAATCAAAGGCACCAAATTTTTTACCAGAAAGTTCATTCCAATTATTCAAGGGGATGCTGCAAACCCTGAATTACACCTTAATCCAATAACTTTCAGCAACAAGAGTACATGTCCTGAGAAATCTTAATACTTCAGATTTGATCACAGTGGACAAAATGTCCTGATATATTTTACTACGAAACTCCAGTGAGGTAGTTGCAATTTAAGGTACTGCCATAAGCCGTTGATTTTTCAAAATTTCAATGTTATAAGAATGCAACACGAATATAAACAATTTTTCCTGACTACAACAAAATTGGGCAGGTCAACAGCCTCATCCATCATTTGTAACCATCAGTATAAAATTTGATTGAATTTTATTTGTGCCTCTTTATTGTCGATATTAATACTATAACACCTTGATATACCTGTCTAATTACGACTGTAACAAAAATGACAGCCATTCAAAAATCCAATATGGTGACCAATTAGACCAAAAATAACAGGATCGAGGGTTGCGTGTTGTCTGCAAATAAGACAACACACACACACACACACACCCTCACACACACACACACACACACACACACACACACACACACACACACACACACACACACACACACACACACACACACACACACACACACACACACACACACACACACACACACACACACACACACACACACACACACACACCAAACACACACACATACCACTTTTGACCTTTATATCTTCTCCGAATGGTGGGGTTTTAGTTTGGATGAAATATGGTTGTAATTTCAAGGCAAGGCAAAACTGGCAATGAATCTGATTTATTGCTACCTTTGTCTCTTTCCAAGGCGATGGACATGGCAGCATGCATCGGTGTATCTCCAGGCTGTAGAGACAAGTACACAGGGTTGGCTCCTCTGTCAAACAGGGTACACAGTAGTTTAAAATGTTCTTCTTGGATTGCAGCCAAAACGCACATCTTCCCTTCTGTAAGTAAAATGGACCAGGTTTTACCTGTTAAACTTCAATAAAAAGATGTTCAAACCATCAGTAAATAATATTTCAAGTAAAACACTTCATGGCAACCAATAAAGGTATCATCAAGACCCAACACATGTAATGTTATCTTCATTTCCCCATTACATTTCTACAATAGACATGAAAAATGTCATGATTTTGTTACTTCAAACAAGATTCCACTTCATCAACAGAGAAGGTGGAAATAGCAAACTGTCTTCTTCAGAAAAGCATTTTGTTCCATTTGCCTGCAAGTCGTTCTGCCATTTTGACATCTTAATAGTCTAGTGCAAACTGTGAAGATGTCACAATAGATTCACATTCAATATCATGCCACTTTAATAGTGCAAGCAACCTTCTGCACTATCGCATCATAGTACCCATGTGTGTAGGTAATCTGAAGTCAGCGTAATGCAATGTACGTACTAATATATTCTGTATTTACCATTTTCCATGACAGCCCCACTCTCCAGCATGTTGTCTATGAGCTGAGCCAGAAGGTCGTCTTGCTTGAGAAAGGATGGATGGCGAATCACTCGGGAAATGCTGATATTTTTTGCAAAGTCTCTTAAAGATAAATCTCCGTGGTATTTACGATTCTCTCGAACCATGATGTCAACTTGCCGCCATTTTTCTTCCTTTGCCAATCCATCAATGATTTTCTGATAAATATCCACTGGAATTCTTGCCAGGTTTTCTGGTATCTCTGCACATGGAATTAAAATATTTTTTTTTTATTATTCTTACAACCATTGCATTGGATTTTAACAATTTTCATTATTTTTAACAACCATTGAATTTTTATTCAATGCAGCAAGTGATGGTGTTTCCAAAGTAAAGCCCATCGGAATTTCACACCTGAATTTAATGCAATTTTTGCACAGCTAGGTTCATTTATAAAGATGCTGTACATTTAGATCCATTTAAAAGAACATGCAAGCATGCAACAAGTGTTTGTCTCAAACTTAAATTTATGAGTATACTATTTTAATTACCAGGGTTAAAGTTCATACTGTTTGAGTCAAATTTATCAGGGTTGAAGGTCAAGCTTTTGGAGTCAAGGGTTGAAGGTCAAGCTTTTGGAGTCAAGGGTTGAAGGTCAAGCTTTTGGAGTCAAGAGTTGAAGGTCAAGCTTTTGGAGTCAATGGTTGAAGGTAAAAGTTGTTTGAGTCTAACTTTCTGAGTTAAAGGTTATATTATTAGGGCCAAACTTACCAGCATCATAGATCATGCTGTTTTAATCAAATTTATCAGAGTTTAAGATCGTGATTGCTTGAGTCAAGGGTTGAAGGTCAAGCTGTTTGAGTCAAACTTACCAGGGTTAAAGGTCGTACTGAGACTTTTCGTGACCAGTTCCAGAGCCTCGTTTACCAGTTTATGGTGTTGATTGCTACTGTTATTTTTGTGTTTCTTCCTGATCACTTTAGCCAGCGCAATGTATGCCTTCACAGTACGTTTGAGCCTCAAATGTTCCTTTCCTTCATTCATGCACTGGTTACAGTATTCACATGGATCGGAGTATGCAGGCTCTGGACGAAATGCCTTGGGCTTTGATTGTTTCTGCTGAAAATTTAATATATCTGTATGTTTACCATTCTCAGAGTATTTATAATTTCAATGAATCAATAATCAGATAATAATTAGTTATAAGGAAAACATACATCTCTACATGTAAATAGAGGAGATGAAAGCTACAGTTAATGTTAAAACTAGAACTGTCGCCAGACTGGACAATACCTCCAATAATAGGGGGCCAAAAGAGAACCCTATATAGTTTATTCAACTCCCTTTCATTTCAGGGTCTTCAGGGATGAATATAAGAACTCAAATGTGTCTTCAGGGGTAAATCTAAGAACTCAAATGTGTCTTCAGTTGTGAATCTAAGAACTCTAATGTGTCTTCAGGGATGAATATAAGAACTCAAATGTGTCTTCAGGGTTGAATATAAGAACTTAAATATGTCTTCAGGGATGAATATAAGAACTCAAATGTGTCTTGAGAGATGAATCTAAGAACTCAAATGTGTCTTCAGGGGTGAATCTAAGAACTCTAATGTGTTTTCAGGGTTGAATATATCAACTTAAATATGTCTTCAGGGGTAAATCTAAGAACTCAAATGTGTCTTCAGGGTTGAGTATATCAACTTAAATATGTCTTCAGGGGTAAATCTAAGAACTCTAATGTGTTTCAGGGTTGAATATATCAACTCAAATGTGTCTTGAGGGATGAATCTAAGAACTCAAATATGTCTTCAGGGTTGAATATAAGAATTCAAATGTGTCTTCAGGGTGAATATAAGAGCTCAAATGTGTCTTCAGGGGTGAATCTAAGAACTCAAATGTGTCTTCAGGATTGAATATAACAACTTAAATATGTCTTCAGGGATGAATATAAGAACTCAAATGTGTCTTGAGGGATGAATCTAAGAACTCAAATATGTCTTCAGGGTTGAATATAAGAATTCAAATGTGTCTTCAGGGTGAATCTAAGAACTCAAATGTGTCTTCAGGGGTGAATCTAAGAACTCAAATATGTCTTGAGGGATGAATCTAAGAACTCAAATAAAATAAATGTGTCTTCAGGGTGAATATAAGAACTCAAATGTGTCTTCAGGGTTGAATATAAGAACTTAAATGTGTCTTCAGGGGTGAATATAAGAACTCAAATGTGTCTTCAGGGTTGAATATAAGAACTTAAATGTGACTTCAGGGATGAATATAAGAACTCAAATGTGTCTTCAGGGTTGAATATAAGAACCCCCCTAATATATACCTGTTGTTGTCTTTGCCGTCTTTCTCTCTCCTGCTGTGTAAGCTTTTCCTGTCTTTCTTTCTCCTGCTGTTCAAGCTTTTCCTGTTTTTCCTTTTTCAGCTGCTGCTCAAGTTTCTGTTGTTCCTGTCTCTTCTTTGCCAGTTTTTCTTGTTGAGCTTCTGCTGGAGCGCATTCGACTGTGCGGTATGCTGCATTTTTATCTGTCTGTTCATTGCTGAAATAGGAATACATTAATTTGCCATTAAATAAAGCTATATAAGGTTGTTTTCTCTGCAATTTCAAATGCTTTGCATCTTTTCATTTGTCTGTTCATTGCTGACAATAATCATATCAAAATCTCTTCATTGTTAAAATACATAATCTTTGTCATTAGATAAAGCTATATAAGGTTGTTTTCTCTGCAATTTCAAATGCTTTGCATGTTTTCATTTGTCTGTTCATTGCTGACATAATCATATCAAAATCTCTTCATTGCTGGAATACATTAATCTTTGTCATTAGATAAAGCTAAATAAGGTTGGTTTCTCTGTAATTTCAAATGCTTTGCATGAATTTTAAATATCAAAGGAAACCTAAACTAAGAAATTTAATAAGCTGTTTACAGTAGGAAACAAGAAGATAAACTAACACAAAGAAATAAAACAAGAGCTTTTTGAGAACAGCAAAGTTCTCCTTCGACAGCCATAGAAAGGATCTAAGAGCTAATCATGAAAGTACATGTTAACCCATTTGGCCGCTTAAAATTCTTAGATTCCTGTGTTTTACCCTTATAATGAATGCCCATTGCCATAACATATAAATCCTAAGCCGCTATAACAAGGCAGAAATCAATGTCAGTTGTAAAGTAAAATACAAATTGGCACCTTAGGTTTAACAAAATTCTTAATATTCTAGTTTTTCATCATTAAAAATATTTTTTATGTTTTAATGATCTAAGACATAAATGTGTCTTACAGGGTTCACATAATCTTTTTAGAACTCAAACACACAAACACTTCAGGGTATGAATTGTAAACTCAAATTGTCTTTAAGGGTTGAAAATCAAAAAACTTAATTTTCAAATGGTTTCTATAAGAATCAAAGGTTTCAAGGGTTAAATAATGCATGCTAACTCTCTCTTTATCGTGTCTTCAAAACACAACACTCAAATCTAAGATAATATTGGGTCAAAGACAGTGTTTTCAGACAAATAAAAATTGTCTTTAGGACAAGGAAAAGAATCTAAAGGAGGGTAGGGACACTATAATAGTTGTATATAAGAACTCAAATTGTTTCATTTCAGGGTTAATAAGAACTTTAATATGTGCTGAAAATCGAAGAACAAAAATGTGTCAATTCAGGGTTGAATAAAAAAGAACTGTAAAATGTTAGTTCAGTGTATTTATACATTAAATAAGTATTATAAAGAACTCAAAATGTGTCTTGTTGAAATATAAGAACTTCAATTGTGTCTTCTAGGGTGAATCTAAGAACTCAAATGTGTCTTCAGGGGTGAAGCTAGACTCAAATCTGTCTTGAGGGATGAATCTAAGAAATAAATCAGTGATGATATAAGAACTCAATGTGTCTTCAGGATGTCTTCAAATGTTTTAAAGTTCAATGTTCATAAAGAACTAAATGTTTCCCATTCATTGGTGTTCTATATATGAAATGTTGAATTTACCTCTGTCCTTTCTGGAGGGTAAAATTTTTGAATGGACTTTTTAGGAAGTTTCAAGGTTTTGATATAAACTCAAATGTGTCTTTACATAGGGATGAATTTAAGAATCAAAGATGTGTCTTTGAATATAAGTGGGCCAGCTCAGAGTTTATTGGGGATCTTTCACTCTTCAATAAAAAGGGTAAAGTGTCAGGGTTCATAAGTCAAATGTGTCAGGGTGAATCATTTGAGATAAACTGAGACTGAAATACTTAAAACATCAAATGTGTGTCCAGGGAAGTTGATAATTACCACAATGTTTCAGGTGTTTGAATATGTTGTTTCAACATCAATTTGAAAACCTCCATTTTTGTGAAACAGATCTTTCAAAGATCAATTAAAACCAATAATGATTTTTACTTCAGTTTTGTTTCGGTCTTAAAACCTGAATGTTCCCTTTTTCCTTCATCAAATTGTGTCTGTGAATATTTAAGGAACTCAAATGTGTCTGCATGTTCACATAAGAATCTCAAATGTGTCTTCAGGGTGAATCTAAGAACTCAAATATGTCTTGAGGGATGAATCTAAGAACTAAAAATGTCTTCAGGGATGAATGAATCTTAGTGTCTTCAAGAACTCAAATGTGTCTTCAGGGTGAATATAAGAGCTTAATATGTGTCTTCAGGGGTGAATCTAAGAACTCAAAATGTGTCTTCAGGGTTGAATATAAGAACTTAAATGTGACTTCAGGGGTGAATATAAGAACTCAAATGTGTCTTCAGGGGTGAATATTTTATATCTAGCACCCCCCCTAATATATACCTGTTGTTGTCTTTGCCGTCTTTCTCTCTCCTGCTGTGTAAGCTTTTCCTGTCTTTCTTTCTCCTGCTGTTCAAGCTTTTCCTGTTTTTCCTTTTTCAGCTGCTGCTCAAGTTTCTGTTGTTCCTGTCTCTTCTTTGCCAGTTTTTCTTGTTGAGCCTTCTGCTGGAGCGCATTCGACTGTGCGGTATGCTGCATTTTTATCTGTCTGTTCATTGCTGAAATAGGAATACATTAATTTGCCATTAAATAAAGCTATATAAGGTTGTTTTCTCTGCAATTTCAAATGCTTTGCATCTTTTCATTTGTCTGTTCATTGCTGACATAATCATATCAAAATCTCTTCATTGTTAGAATACATAATCTTTGTCATTAGATAAAGCTAAACAAGTTTGGTTTCTCTTTGATTTCAAATGCTTTGCATGTTTCCATATGTCTGTTCATTGCTGACATAATCATATCAAAATCTCTTCATTGCTGGAATACATTAATCTTTGTCATTAGATAAAGCTAAATAAGGTTGGTTTCTCTGTGATTTCAAATGCTTTGCATGAATGTTAAATATCAAAGGAAACCCAAACTAAGAAATTTAATAAGCTGTTTACAGTAGGAAACAAGAAGATAAACCAACACAAAGAAATAAAACAAGAGCTTTTTGAGAACAGCAAAGTTCTCCTTCGACAGCCATAGAAAGGATCTAAGAGCTAATCATGAAAGTACATGTTAACCCATTTGGCCGCTTAAAATTCTTAGATTCCTGTGTTTTACCCTTATAATGAATGCCCATTGCCATAACATATAAATCCTAAGCCACTATAACAAGGCAGAAATCAATGTCAATTGTAAAGTAAAATACAAATTGGCACCTTAGGTTTAACAAAATTCTCAATATTCTAGTTTTTCATCCTTAAAATATTTTTTCAAACCAAAACCAAGACTGACAATCCTATACTGATGTAGAAATCAATATCAGTTGTTACAGATATCCATTTTTCAACACTTGCACCAAAACCTTAACCTGATAATATCAACCCATTAGACCTCTTGAAATTCTCAAAATCCAGTATTTTCTTCCTTAAAATGATTGTTCATACACATCAAAGAAATGAAATAAGTCAATTTACGGTAAAAAAGATAAACCTACACTCCTCCGCCTTCATGAACTCAAACATGATCCCCATCAGCTGGTTTTCCCCTTTAGGTACGTATTCTATCGCCAATCTCCCCTCGTTGTTCTTCAGTAGTGAACTGACGTTAGCATCTAACAGCTCCATGACCACTTTCACACGTAGCAGTGGAGAGGCGCGTGAATCTCGTGTTGCTACGTGAAGCGCAGTGTTACCGTGGTTATCCAGCAGGTCTTGTTCGTCCGATGGTATAACGATCGTGTGAAGAACAAACGGTAACAGTTCCATCACACCTGTGTCAACACATCATGTTTTCAAAATTCTTTAAACAAATTCTCAGTTAGTCATATACAGTAAACCAATATTCTTTATTGTGCAATTTAATTTTGAGACCAAAATATTAATTTGCAAAAGTTTATCTCCGCTAATGAATATCTACTTCTTTTACATTGATAAGAATTTCCATTCAATGTTTAATTCCGCAAATGTAATCTTCGCGAACTTGTTATGAAATGAAAATAGCGAAAATTAGTAGCCGCGAAAGACCTGTGGTTACTTTATGAACCTTGAGAGTTTAAACTACAGTATATACGTTCTATTATTCACAAAGAATTAAATTTCACTATACATGTATCTGCAGTCAAGATAATTTACGCAAACTTAAAAACCCACCAGTACAGTGGAAAGATTGACTAGAATGATAACCTATATTAGGGTATTAATGTTCAAACGTGCAAAAATTCTACCCGTGAATATTATCAAATACAAGGTGTGTTTCCTGCAAAATTAGATAATACTATATAATACTATATATAATGTATAACATCTAAATAAGTATTACTCTACATTATCACATGTGGTATTGATCAGCTTAAACTGTGACAGCTATAAGTAACTGTTTTTACGTAACGTTTTTGTAGCTTTTTGGCTATATATGTCAGTAACAGAATTTTTCAATGTTTTCAAAATTTTGAGGGTCATAGATGTGAGTGCTAAAAGTTTCACATCAAAAAATCTTTTGTTGTTGTTTTGTTAATCTTGGTATTTTTATTGGTATACTTTTATAACCATACCACATTTACATAAATTTGTTAAAATAAATTTTCCAATTCACATAAAAAGTTCCAATCAAAATTTAATTTACCTATTTATGTAATAAATTGCGAAATTTTTGTTTAGTTATATCTACCTGATGCTAGTGTCATTTTGACCACTGCATGAATGTACCGGTCACCAGCCTGGACGGACAGAGTGTTGTGGTCACAACCACACGCCAAAAATAGCTCCACCATCTCCAGTAACCACTCATCTGTTGCTAGGCGACTGAGGCTACACAATGGTCGAAGGTCAACTTTGATTCTAAAGGGAGGGAACTCCTCTTGTGTAGACATGTTGAGCTGTTTGAAGGCCACAAATGCTGCGTTGTTCTGGTTTCTACACACGAGGTCATAGGAAACTCTGGCCCACACCCCACAGGAGACTTTCTGTAACCCTGCAATCTGTTGATTATCTGTGCAAAACATAACAATGCATTTTATTTAAGAGGGATCTTGACAACCCTTCACATATAGATCTTCATCAGTCAACTCTGTCCCTCATTCCACAGACATTTGTAACCTGTTTTTTTTAAATACAATATTTTTAATAACTTGTCAAAACTAGCCCTTGTCTTATCCTGATCTCTGTGTATTCCAGCAAACTGAAAGACATTTTCCTTCTATTGTTATTTTTTGTTGTGTAATCCGGAAACTTGGCTATACTGGTCACCTAAAGCGGCTTCAGTGACATCTGATATAGACAAGTTATAATGTATGTTTATAAGAATGAATTTAATATAAGGGGGAACTTGACACTCCACATTATTAGATCTATTCTATATCTACTCCTGTCACTTACATCTGAATTCAAAAGAAAGACATACATCTCAATTTATCAAGCTTGGCGTAACGGACGGTAAATTTCATCTACAATTGTCACTTACATCTGAAATTTATCAAGCTTGGCGTAACGGAAACTCATAGTACAATCTTGTCACTTACATCTGAATTTATCAAGCTTAGCGTAACGGACGGTAAATTTCATCTACAACTTGTCACTTACATCTCAATTTATCATGCTTGGCGTAACTGGACGGTAAAATTCATAGATCTACATCTTGTCACTTACATCTGAATTTATCAAGCTTAGCGTAATGGACGGTAAAATTTCATCTACAACTTGTCACTTACATCTCAATTTATCAAGCTTAGCGTAACGGACGGTAAATTTCATCTACAACTTGTCACTTACATCTGAATTTATCAAGCTTGGCGTAATGGACGGTAAATTTCATCTACATCTTGTCACTTACATCTGAATTTATCAAGCTTGGCGTAACGGACGATAAAATTCATAGATCTACATCTTGTCACTTACATCTGAATTTATCAAGCTTGGCGTAACGGACGGTAAAATTCATAGATCTACATCTTGTCACTTACATCTGAATTTATCAAGCTTGGCGTAACGGATGATAAAATTCATAGATATCATCTTGTCACTTACATCTCAATTTATCAAGCTTGGCGTACCGGTCGGTAAAATTCATAGATCTAACATCTTGTCACTTACATCTGAATTTATCAAGCTTGGCGTAACGGACGATAAAATTCATAGATCTACATCTTGTCACTTACATCTGAATTTATCAAGCTTGGCGTACTGGACGGTAAAATTCATAGATCTACATCTTGTCACTTACATCTGAATTTATCAAGCTTGGCGTAACGGACGGTAAAAATTCATAGATCTACATCTTGTCACTTACATCTGAATTTATCAAGCTTGGCGTAACGGACGATAAAATTCATAGATCTCATCTTGTCACTTACATCTGAATTTATCAAGCTTGCGTAACGGACGATAAAATTCATAGATCTACATCTTGTCACTTACATCTGAATTTATCTAGCTTGGCGTACTGGACGGTAAAAATTCATAGATCTACATCTTGTCACTTTACATCTGAATTTTAATTTAGCTTGCATATAACTTGGACGGTAAAATTCATAGATCTACATCTTGTCACTTACATCTGAATTTATCAAGCTTGGCGTAACGGACGGTAAAATTCATAGATCTACATCTTGTCACTTGAATTTATCAAGTCGATGGTAATTTATCTAACAAGCTTGTCACTTACATCTGAATTTATCAAGCTTGGCGTAAAAATTCATAGATCTACATCTTGTCACTTACATCTGAATTTATCAAGCTTGGCGTACTGGACGGTAAAATTCATAGATCTACATCTTGTCACTTACATCTGAATTTATCAAGCTTGCGTAACGGGACGGTAAAATTCATAGATCTACATCTGTCACTTACATCTGAATTTATCAAGCTTGGCGTAACTGGACGATAAAATTCATAGATCTACATCTTGTCACTTTACATCTGAATTTATCAAGCTTGGCGTAACGGACGATAAAATTCATAGATCTACATCTTGTCACTTACATCTGAATTTATCTAGCTTGGCGTAACTGGACGATAAAATTCATAGATCTACATCTTGTCACTTACATCTGAATTTATCAAGCTTGGCGTAACGGACGGTAAAATTCATAGATCTACATCTTGTCACTTACATCTGAATTTATCAAGCTTGGCGTAACGGACGATAAAATTCATAGATCTACATCTTGTCACTTACATCTGAATTTATCAAGCTTGGCGTAACGGACGGTAAAATTCATAGATCTACATCTTGTCACTTACATCTGAATTTATCAAGCTTGGCGTAATGGACGATAAAATTCATAGATCTACATCTTGTCACTTACATCTGAATTTATCTAGCTTGGCATACGGACGGTAAAATTCATAGATCTACATCTTGTCACTTACATCTGAATTTATCCAAGCTTGGCGTACTGGACGGTAAAATTCATAGATCTACATCTTGTCACTTACATCTGAATTTATCAAGCTTGGCGTAACGGACGGTAAAATTCATAGATCTACATCTTGTCACTTACATCTGAATTTATCAAGCTTGGCGTACTGGACGGTAAAATTCATAGATCTACATCTTGTCACTTACATCTGAATTTATCCAGCTTGGCGTAACTGGACGGTAAAATTCATAGATCTACATCTTGTCTTACATCTTATCAGCTTGGCGTACCGGACGATAAAATTCATAGATCTACATCTCATCTGAATTTATCCAATTTATCCAGCGGTAAAATTCATAGATCTACATCTTGTCACTTACATCTGAATTTATCAAGCTTGGCGTAACGGACGGTAAAATTCATAAGATCTACATCTTGTCACTTACATCTGAATTTATCCAGCTTAGCGTAATGGACGGTAAAATTCATAGATCTACAACTTGTCACTTACATCTGAATTTATCAAGCTTGGCGTACTGGATGGCTAGCTCTGCCAGTACTTCTCTGCCTACAGACTCGGACTCCTTGGACGTTAGAGACGAGTAGGCATTGACCAGGGCCTTCACAGCCTGGTCTTTACGTTCAAGTGCTCCCAAAGCCTTTCCGACCCGGAGATGGGCCTAAAGTACAAAAGTTTATACAGTAAAATATAATTATAACGAACCTTTAAGGACCAATGGAATCGGTATAAGCATAGTTTATTACCGTATACAAATATTACAAATATATTAGGAACATTGATGGGGAAAGAAAATTACTACGTTATATAACCATGAATTATTTGTAAGCACATTTGATATATACATAATTTACTGTATATAACATATAGTTAAGTAAAAACGGAAATAAAGATCTTAAGATCAAGAACCAAATAAATATTTCAATTTTTTTCATATGTAAATTTTATTCAATTCGGATTCAAGTTTTCATAAAAGAAAGAAAATATTTTCATTTTTTTTTATTACTTTTTCATTTGTAAAAGAAAATGAACTATCAAATTTTACTTAATGACACTTTTTTGGAAAAGAATGTTAAGATATTTCATCCATAACTGCCAAACCTAAACAAGTTATTTTTTCTTCTGAGTTCTTCTTCATGTTTAACGACCTTTAAGAGCCCTACCTTGTACCAGTGTCCGTCATTGGACACGCCGTCCATGGCGTCTTCGAGAGATTTCTGGAACTGACCAAGTCGAAGGTGACATTCTGCCCTGTTGCCGTACAACTTACACAAGTCACAGTTTTCTGTCGGGGGAGTCGCTTTGATCGCCTGTAACATACATGTACTAAAATCAACTAGAACTGTCACCAGAGTGGACTCTCTGTCGGGGGAGTCACTTTGATCGCCTGTAACATACATGTACTAAAATCAACTAGAACTGTCACCAGAGTGGACTCTCTGTCGGGGGAGTCGCTTTGATCGCCTGTAACATACATGTACTAAAATCAACTAGAACTGTCACCAGAGTGGAACTCTCTATCGGGAAGTCGCATTTGATCTCCTGTAACATAATGTACTAAAAATCAACCTCCAACTGTCACCCAGAGTGGACTCTCTGTCGGGGGAGTCACTTTGATCGCCTGTAACATACATGTACTAAAATCAACTAGAACTGTCACCAGAGTGGACTCTCGCCTGTCGGGTCACATACTCTCTGGAGTCCTAAACAATCCAACTTGATCGCCTGTAAACATACATGTAGTGGACTAAAATCAAGAGGTACTCATTCACTTTGAACGCACCTGTAACATACTATGTACTAAAAACAACACCAACTGTCCCCAGAAGTTGACTCACTGTCGAAGGGTAGTCACTTTGAATCACCTGTAACATACATGTACACAAAATCAACTAGAACTGTCACCAGAGTGGACTCTCCTGTCGGGGGAGTTCACTTTGATCAACCTGTAACATACATGTACTAAAAAATCAACTCCAACTGTCCCTAGAGTGGAGATTCTAAGGTATGGGGAGTCACTTTGATCGCCTGTAAACAAAAAATGTACTAAAATTCAATCTCAGAACTGTCCCCTAGAATGGACTCACTGACGTGGGATGACACTTTGATCGCGACTGTAACATACAATGTAACTAAAATCCAATAGAACATGTTACTAGAGTGGACTCTCTAGACGGGGGAGTCACTTTGATCACCTGAAACATACATGTACCAAAAATCAACTAGAACATGTCACCAGAGTGGACACCTCGTCCTGGGGATCGCTTGAACGCCTTAAACATATACCTGTTCTAAAATCAACTGAAACTGTCCTAAGTTGTAACTCTCTGTCGGGGTGATCATTTGATGTAACATACAATGTACTAAAATCAACTAGAACTGTCACCAGAGTGGACTCCTCTGTCGGGTGGAGTCACTTTGATCACCTGTAACATACATGTAATAAAATCAACTAGAACTGTCCCCCAGAGTGGACTCTCTCTGTCGGGGGAGTCACTTTGATCACCTGTAACATACATGTAATAAAAATCAACTAGAACTGTCACCCAAACAGGACCTCTCTGTCGGGGTGAGTCACTTTGAATCACCTGTAACATACATGTACTAAAAACAACTCCAACTGTCCCCCCAAGTGGACTCCTCTGTCCGGGGGAGTATCACTTGATCACCTGTAACATACATGTAATAAAATCAACTAGAACTGTCCCCTAGAGTGAACAACCAATTTTGTTTAATAAACTCGCATTAATAAGAACACATTGCAGAACCCTATATAATTTACTCAACTCCTCTTTATGTCATGGTTCTGTGTACCAAATTTTATCAAAATCTGTCAAGGTAGTTTTAGGAGGAGTTTGCCAGACAAAGTTGTGTCTACAGATTATAGACGACCGACAGTGTACCCGGGCCCTCTTAACTTCAATTGTCCTGGGACATATAATTTTCAACAGCATAAATCCAATCATTGAAATAAAGAGATGCATTATACAAGCAAGATACAAAAAAACTTTACACTATTAAAATCCAAGATGGCAGGCCTGAACGGCCATCTGTTAACTCTGATCGGATCTGAAAATACAATATATGCACAACTACAGCCCAAGGGGAACGCTGCACATGCAATTTGACACAGATCCCTTCAGTACTTTTCTGAGAAAATAGCAGTAACAAACTTTAACTGTCAAAAATCCAATATGATGGCGTCCTGGTCGGCCATCTTGTTGACTCGATTGGTCCCCCAAAAAAAATGCAATATGCACAACTAGACCCCTAGGGAACCTGCACATGCAATTGACACAGATCCCTTTGGTAACTTTTTGAGAAATAGCGGTAACCAAACTTCAATTGTCAAAATCCAAGATGGCGGCCTTTCGGCCATCTTGTGAGCCGATTTGTCCCAAAATACAATATGCACAACTAGACCCCCTAGGGGAACCTACATGTGAAATTTAAAAAAGATCCCTTTAGTACTTTCTGAGAAATAGCGGGTAACAAGGAATTGTTAACGGACGGAAGGACGGACGTACGACGGACCATGGACAAAAAGCGATTTGAATAGCCCACCATTGATGATGGTGGGCTAAAAAATACGATAATATATTATATTAGGCTACCGCACGAGTACTGAAGATGTGAACCCCATTAAAAAACGAAAGGTAGGCTAATTATGAGTCAAAATCATAAATCACCCGATTCAAAACAAGAGGCCCAGAGGGCCTGTATCGCTCACCTGGTTTTTTTTTTTTAGTAATTAATCACAAGACTCTGACAATTAAAAAAAAAAATAAAAGCAAAATTTGACTTCCAAAGTTTAATTTTGTATCACAACCATTCAATGATGCTAATTTGATACATACAAATATGCTATCCAATACATAGGTTCAGAGACAAAGTAATTTATATGAAGGTTAGTAGCCTAAATGACCTTTTTGACCTCGCTTCTACATGTATTGCCGTCTAAGGCCCCGGAAGTCAGCCCTATCATTTGTACAATTTCAAATCCCAACCCTATAAGGATGCTACCATTGCATTATAAGTGCTCTTCCATTCTTAGTTGCAGAGAAGAAGTCGTTTTATATGGGAATTAGCTAAATTAACCCTTTTGACCCCACCCTTCAGGCCCCCGGGGGGGTCAGCCCAATCATTTGCAAAATTTTGAATCCAAACCCTATAAGGATGTAACCATTGCATTATGATGAGCGCAATCCCATGTTAAGTTGCAGAGAAAAAGTCATTTTATATGGAAATTGACCCTTTTTTACCCCACCCCTCTAGGCCCCCGGGGGTCAGCCCTATCATTTGCACAATTTGGAATCCCCACCCTATAAGAATGCTACCATTGCATTTATGGGTGCTATACCCATGCTTAGTTGCAGAGACAATTAGTCATTTATATGGAAATAGCCAAATTGACCCCTTTTGAACCCCGCCCCCCGGGGGGTCAGCCCTATCATTTGCACAATTTTTTTGAATCCCCACACTATAAGTGATGCTAACCATTGTATTATGGGTTGCTATATACCATGCTTAGTTTCAGAGAAGAAGTCATTTATATGGAAATAGCCAATTGACCCCTTTTGACCCCGACCCTCATGCCACCCGGGGGGGGTCAGCCCTATCATTTGCACAATTTTGAATTCCCACCCTATCAGGATGCTACGATTGCATTATGGGTGCCTATACAAAATGCTTAGTTTCAGAGAAGAAGTCGTTTATATGGAAATAGCCAAATTGGCCCCTTTTGACCCAAGCCCTCAGGCCCCCGGAAGGTCAGCCCCATCATTTTGTACAATTTTGAATCCCCACCCTATAAGGATGCTACCATTGACTCATTATGAGCATGCTATCCCATGGCTGGTTTTGTTTCAGAGAAGAAGTCATTTACATGATGGAAATAGCCAAATTGACACTCCCTTGTGACCCCGCCCCTCAGGCCCCCTGGGGGTCAGCCCCATCATTTGATACAATTTGTAGAATCCCAACCCTATAACGATACTACCATTGCATTATGAGTGGACAATCTCTTGCATAGTTTCAGAGAAAGAAGTCGTATTTATGAAATAGCCAAATTGACCCCATTTACTGAACCCAATTTGACCCCCGCCCCTCAGGTCCCCGGGGAGTCAGCCCCATCATTTGTAACAATTTTTGAATCCCCACCCTATAATGATGACTACCATTTGCATTATGGGTGGCTATCCCATGCTTGGTTTCAGAGAAGAAGTCAGTTTTATATGGAAATAGCCAAATTGACCCCTTTTGGCCCCCCCGCCCGCTCCAGGCCCCCCGGGGGATCACATCAGCCCCCATTTGTACAATTTTCAGTTAGTAGCCATAAGATACTACCAGTTCAAATTTTGTTGAAATCCGACCAGCGTGTTAATGGAGACAGAAGTCGATTGTTGACGGAGACGCCGGACGCTGTGGTATCCCATAAGCTCACCTCGGTCCTCCGGACCAGGTGAGCTAATAAAAAACCTAGAACTAAATTAAATTGTAAACTACCCTTATAGATTTCAAATATTTTTTCTTAATCTCTATGTTTTTCTGTATTTGACCAAAAAAAACAGTAACAATGAAAATGTTTTGCTATGGTGATTTATGCCTTACCATGATAATTTATATACAGTGTACCATTCCACAGATGGTTTGATTTTGATTCATGCCGTAATTGATGTGCAGTAGTATTTTTGAGATGACGTCATTTCAAAATTCAAATGATTTGATTTTTTTTACAGTTACAGTGACTTGATTGTAAGCACCTGATTGGTCCATAGATTTTATCTAGTTTTGTGTGCAATATGTGAATTTTACGAGCAGTACAGAGCTTTTCGATCCAAGATTACTCTGTTGTCGTGTGTGAGCTTTACTAAGTGGACTGACTGTAGTTGGTGTTTGTGTCCATGGTGAGTTTATGTAATATTGGTTGTATGTCTGCACTGTCCTAGTGTTGTATTGTTGGGATAGAAGCCGGGAGCTGGTCCCTCATGTATATGTGTGTATGTGTCCCAGCGACGGCCTATAGTTAAGAGGCAATGTGTGTGTCGTTATATGTTGTATATCTATATGACTGTGGTCAGTATTCAATAAACCTGTTGAAATGTTTATGTGAGTTGTTCATTTCTTTGTAGTAGACGCCCAAGACCCCTAGTCAGAACCTGGGTCAGGTGTGGTGGGTGATACGCCTACAAAAAATGATCTATGTCTGACAATAGAAAGATCGGGATGTTTTCTCCGCTTTAAAAGTTTCCATCTCTCAAAATCTAAGATGATGGCAAGTTGCATTATGCAAATCTAGGGCCTAAAAAAATGTGGAGCCTAAACATATGAAATTTGAGAATGATCCCTTTCAGCGAAATAGCAGTAACATCCTTTTACTATCGAAATCCAATATGGCGGCCATTATATTTGGGCCATAATATAGACCAATCTGTCCCAAAATGCAATATACACAACTACTGCTCTAGGGGAACCTACAATTGGAATTTGAGAAAGATCCCTTAAGTGCTTTCTGAGAAATAGCAGTAACAAACTTTAGATTATCAAAATCCCAGATTCTTTAATGCCTGCTAGCCATCTTGTTGACTGATTGGTCCCAAAATGTAATATGCACAAGTAGGGCTCTAGCGTTTATGTATTTAAGCCAATATTGGTACATGTTTACATCTTTTTATACTTTACCAGTGTATATAATTCTATCGCCGCTGTATAATCCCCATTGGTGTACTCCTTGTTCCCAAGTTCTCGTAGCTGCTTTGGATCGTCCAGCTTGACTTCTTGTCGGAGTGGATTGGGTGGAGCTGGTGACTTCTGTTTCGACTTTCCCGGAGGCTTATCTACTGAAACATACATAAGAAGATCCTACATGAGTGGCTATGTGATATGAAATTTATCAAACGAGTTCAATAATTTGATATGTCACGAGCCTTTAGGCGATTTGCATATCAAATCATTTGTCGAGTTTGATAAATTCCATATCACATAGTCACAAGTGTAAAATTTGAATTGATACCATAAGGCCATTCCAATTAGATTTCTTGTTCTTCGGATTTTGGAATTTTAAAATAAGAGCGAGCGAGTGAATTTTTTTAGTTCTAAAATATTTTGAAACCGGAAAAAAATGGAGGGAGCGAATATTTTCACAGGATTTTGAATCAGACTTTTATGCTTATTTCTTGAAATAACACTTAATAACCTAATCTTTATGTTAAAATATGAGTTTTGCTGTTTTCTTCAGTTTTCAACATTCATAACTGTATCAAAGATGTGAAAAAGGAAGTCAAATATTAACAAGGTATTTGTGCAGCTATTGAAAATCTACTATCACACAAAATGCTTTCAATGCATGGTATATTTCAATTTGAAGACAAATCATTACAAATTTAACATTGGATAGCGATGTTTAGTACTTGAAAGGAAATAAGAAAATAGACAAGAAATCTACATGTATGTCTTAGTAAACTTTACTTTTTGTCAATAATTTCAATAATTAATTTGCTGTTGACAGAGTCTTCAGCAAAAACAAACAAACAAATAACCAGCGATTAGCATCAATAGAAAATCTTTTAAACCAATATAACCTCATCCGACATGTACATTCTTTCTTAGTTGTCACATAATATTGTATGAAACTGACAATTTTTTATTTAGCATGTCACTTATTTAGCTACTCATATTTAAAATGAGATATGTTTATACATGTTACTACAAAAACTATAAACACAAAAATTATTCATTTTAATGACATTCCTTCATTGCCTTTAAAAGACAAATGTACAAATGTATGGACAGCATGCCTCAAAAGTTTCACGACATGTATATCAGCATTCATATCATAAAAGATATATTTTAATTTCCTTTTTTTATGATTTTCTCATGAAACGCTTTGGTAATTCAAACGCAAACATATATATATATATATATATATATATATATACATATAACCTATCAACACAAAAATGAAGGCAAATATATGTTACATTGTTGTAGAAGTCAAAATGAAACATAAGTAACACAAGTTTGGATCCCAGTTAAGTGTATAATTTACTACCGATATTTGACCGAATAGCAGATGATTCGTCACCTTGCTGTCAAAACATGTTGTCGAACGCAAGCTATGCGGGCCACATGTCAAAATACACACTGACCGGGTCTTACGGTCTTAAGATATAAGGTAACTAAGATGTTATTTATTTAGCGATTGCCATCATATAATTGACATGCCTGATTTTCATTTTTCGTTTGTAAGTCCGCCAGTCAAATCACCTGTCATGGTCGCTATTTTTAATGTCGAGATCGAACGCAAAGTCTTTTAAAAGAGTTGTGGACATCGGCAAAAACAGACTGAAATCAGGACACAACCTATTAAAAAGTTGGTGTCCCTCAGTCTCTATCTCTAAGTACCACTCTGTCTGCACATGGTGGCAGAAAAGACTTGACATTTATGTTGTTGTAAGACACTTGCGTGTTTGAAGAACACAAATAATACAAACATCTGAGAGACCAGTAAACGGTGACTAGTAAAAACGAACCCTATAAAAAATTATTTTATTTTCATTTCATTTTTTGGAAAATAGGAGCGGGAAATCCGATGAACAAGAAATCAAATTGGAATGGCTTAAATTTTATTATTAGTAATATAAGTGAAACTTTTAATTTCGCCTCTAAATAAAACAGTAAAAATTCAGGTCGTGTGTGATGTTTCCGTCTACAGAGACAATCCTGCGACGTCATATAGAGATTATGACATCAAATCTATATGCGATGTCATAATAGTGTTATTACACCTGTGATAAATATTTTTCTCTGTACATCCTAATGATTCAGAACCAACATTTACTACAACACATGTAAATTTCCTCTTATTTAAAAGTGTAAATATCTGGAACAAATAATTCATAAATTTCCAAACAATTATCCTATAAAGGGGAAAAATATACATTTTTTTTTTTTTTTTTGCAGGATAGGCTGGGTCGATCATCGGTGACCTGAGGTAGCTCAGTCAGTAGAGCATTTGGCTAGTGTTTGGTGGTTCCGGGTTCGAATCCTGGTCTGGCTGCTACATTTTTTCCTCTCCTGTTACAAAATTTGGGCCCAAGTAAACTATCCACGGTGGTAGTATAAGGGTCTCATATGTCTAAATGGGTAAAGTATGGGTGAAGTTCTAAATCTAAATTATTTTTGATATTTCATTCCAAATAATAATTTGTCTATTTTCTCAACTACCTCTACACTGACCTTTACTATACTGTTTGAGCAGCAGGTCAAACAGTGCCTCCTTCTCGCCTTGTTTTACGTAGTCTATGGGTGTACGGCCATTTCTGTCCTTGACCTTGACGGAGAAGCCTTTATCCAGTAGAAGGCGTGAGACCTTAAGAATGTGGCCCATGTCCTTTGTCTGAGGATTCTTAGTAATGACGTGGAAGATAGAGTCGCCACGCTTGTCAGTAATCTCACCGATCGCTGAGCCAAAGGGCAGGTATGGGATGTCATCAAGTATCATGGTTAGTCCTGTTTAACAATGAACATTCCTATCACTTAAAACTTCAACATCACATAAAGAATTCAACATCAGTGGCTAAATTGTGAAATATCTGTAAAGCAATATAAAGATGCCCATCTGCCTTAACACACTCATCTGATAACATTGGCCAGGAAACTGAATTTCATTGAATTGATATGTCTATATATTTCTTTGGAATCCATTTTGGATTTTAGACAGACAGGACTGCTCTTTCCTTTAAATTCATACAAATAGTTAGCATCAATAACTGTATAAAAAATTTTTCAAGATGGCATCCAGTCTTTAGATGTCCGTTATAACTAGGACCCTAGGGGAACCAAACATGTGAAATTTGAGAAAGATCCATTCAATTACTTTCTGAGAAATACCTATAACAAACTTTGAATATCAAAATCTCAAGATGGCTGCCTGGCAAAGCAATCTTGTTGACAACGATCGGTCCCAAAATGCAATTTGCACAACTAGCGTCCCCTAGGGGAACCTAAATATGAAAATTTGAGACAGATCCCTTCAGTACTCTATCTGAGAATAGCGATAACAAACGTTAAACTATCAAAATCCAAGATGGCGGCCTGGCCAGGCCTCTTGTTCACCGATTGGTCCAAAATGCAATATGCACAACTAGGGCCCTAGGGGAAACCTACATATTTAAATTTAGAGAAAGATCCCTTCACGCACTTTTGAGAAATAGGGATATCAAACCTTAACTATCAAAATCCAAGATGGTCCGCCTTGTTTTTCCTATCCAGCCTCAAAATCTGTATGGCACAACTAGGGACCAAGGGTAACCTCCTAATGTGGAGTTAGTTTGAACAAAATCCCTTCCGTAGTTCTCAAGAAATTGATGATAACAAACTTCAATACTGCCAAAATTAAAGATGGCTGCCTGGCGGGCCATCTTGTTTTTTTCGATCCAGAAAAAGAAAAAAAAAGAAAAAAAAACCCCCAAAATCTGTATGGCACAACTAGGGACCAAGGGTAAACCTTCATGTGAAAGTTTGAACAAAATCCCTACAGTAGTTCTCAAGAAATATTGATGACAAACTTCATAACTGCCAAAATCAAAGATGGCTGGCAGCCATCTTGTTTTTCCGATCAGCCACAAAATCTGTATGGCACAAATATGGAAAAACTCACCAGTACTTTGTAAGGGAGAACTTGACCGCGAGCATGTAAAGGGGCTATATTTGTGTCTGTTCGTGGTGGCTTGCCAGTAAAGGTGAGAAAGTTGGCAGCAAGTCCATGTTCGTCCCGCCTCCGCATCGTTGTTCAAGGAGAACTGTTAAGTAGAAATATTCATCCATTCCGTGGTATATACTCGTCTATTATTACTCGAGTATGAAGGGAGAAGATGGTCGCAAAGGTCATCTCCGGTCGTTGGTGGCGTTTAGGTGCTACAACCAAATCCCTTTAGGCTCCTTTATGAAAGTTCCAACCTACATAAAATCTGAATCGTTAAACTTACACAAATTTAAACAAAACAATTCAATGCCTTCAACAAAATACTATTCACTACTAACTGCAAACTATCTTATTTTTGTGGCAACTGAATTTTGTGCTTTTCTGCAGAATTACTTATTCACGACAATTTACTTTCACGATGTAGATTCTATTTCAATTTTACATGTTTTTTATAACAATATCACCTCGACCGTTATTCTTTCGATTTGTGATTTCCTATCACCTGCAAAATACATGTACATGCTGAAGTTTTTATACAGTAGCATTAACCAGCCTACAAACGACATTTTATCATTTAACAATCTATACAAACATTCCGCTCCTGTTTTATTTGTTACGGAGTGACTTGAGTCAAAGGGAGAAATCAGAATTTGTTGGAACAACTTACACAAACTAGCCTACAACAGAATGTCCTTTTGACAAAATTGAAACTAATAGCATTCATTTAAGTCACCTGCAGACTTTAATTTAATGCTCAACATCGAGTCCTGTAAATTGTATAAATTTTATTGTTCCATATTCAGTCACCTTCAGACTTTTGATTTAAAGCATTTGTATCGAGTTACCTGCATCCTTGGCATTGGTCACTGTTCGTGAGCTGCCCATGACCAGGTCACGAATGGTTTTCCATTCTCCAGCCCTGGACAGTCTCGCCAGGACATATGTCCAGTCTGCGTCAGTATATAAGCCTGTAGCTTTGGGTACAACCTGTCGTGGTATGTACCAAGTCTGAAACAATTACACCCGCCGGCTTATGACAGATTAACCTTACTTTCATGGAGGCTAATGATCTCGATTAAGTTCCTACCCTCTGATGAGACTAATGATCCATTAACCTTACTTTGATGGAGGGCTAATGATCCATAAACCTATCTTTGACTGGAGGTTAATGATCCGTATAAACCTTTACCTTTGGCGGCTAGTCCCTATGCTCCCACTGATCAAGCTTTGGGATAATTGATCCCATAATTACAACCTAGGTTGAAGGAGACTGTATGAGTTGATTACTAGCCTACGCTAATTGATGGAGGCTTCATTACGACCATTCTCGAATATTAACCGTCAATCGCTTGTCAAGTGACAGACCGTTACCTCCTTTGATGGAGACTAATTGATCGATTAACCTACCTTTGAATGGAGGCTAATGATCCATTTAACCTACCTTTGATGGAGGCAAACGATCCATTAGAGCCTACCGTTTGATGGCGACCTAATGCAACCTACCCTTTGATGGAGACTAATGATCCATTAACCTACCTTTGATGGAGGCTAATGATCCATTAACCTACCTTTGATGGAGACTAATGATCCATTAACCTACCTTTGATGGAGGCTAATGATCGATTAACCTACCTTTGATGGAGGCTAATGATCCATTAACCTACCTTTGATGGAGGCTAATGATCCATTAACCTACCTTTGATGGAGGCTAATGATCGATTAACCTACCTTTGATGGAGGCTAATGATCCATTAACCTACCTTTGATGGAGGCTAATGATCCATTAACCTACCTTTGATGGAGGCTAATGATCCATTAACCTACCTTTGATGGAGGCTAATGATCCATAAACCTACCTTTGATGGAGGCTAATGATCGATTAACCTACCTTTGATGGAGACTAATGATCGATTAACCTACCTTTGATGGAGGCTATCCATTAACTAATTGATGGAGACTCAATGATCGAATTAACCTACCTTGATGGATGGAGGCTAATGGTCCATCCATTAAAGGAAGATGATCGTAACTTTTTGATGGAGGCTAATGATCCATGTAACCTACCTTTGATGGAGGCTAATGATCCAGAACCTACCTTTGATGGAGGCTAATGATCCATTAACCTACCTTTGAATGGAGGCTAATGATCCATTAACCTACCTTAACCTATGGTAGGCTAACGATATCGATTTAACCTACCTTTGATGGAGGCTAAATGATCCATTAACCTACCTTTGATGGAGGCTAATGATCCATTAACCTACCTTTGATGGTAGAGCTAATGATAGCCATTAACCTACCTTTGATGGAGGCTAATGAAATCCATTAACCTACCTTTGATGGAGGCTAATGATCGATTAACCTACCTTTGATGGAGGCTAATGATCGATTAACCTACCTTTGATGGAGGCTAATGATCGATTAACCTACCTTTGATGGAGACTAATGATCCATTAACCTACCTTTGATGGAGACTAAAAGATCCGATTAACCTACCTTTGATGGAGGCTAATGAACCTACCTTTGATGGAGGCTAGTAATAATTTGATAAACCTACCTATGATGGAGACCTCCATTAACCTACCTTTGATGGAGGCTAATGATCGATTAACCTACCTTTGATGGAGGCTAATGATCCATTAACCTACCTTTGATGGAGGCTAATGATCGATTAACCTACCTTTGATGGAGGGCTAATGATCCATTAACCTACCTTTGATGGAGGCTAATGATCGATGGAGACATTAACCTACCTTTGATGGATGGCTAATGATTGATTAAACCTAACCCCTAATGATCGATTTTACCCATTGAGGCTAACTGATTGGATTAAACCTACCTTTGCGATGAGACTAACGATTGAATAACCTAACCTTTGATGTAGGCTAATGATCCATTAACGTAGCTAACCTAAAACTACCTTGATGGAGGCAAATGATTCAATTAAACCTACCTTTTGATGGAGACTAATGACGATTAACGTACCCTGAGGAGAACGAATAATCCATTAACCTACCCTTGATGGATACTAATGATCCATTAACCTACCTTTGATGGTAAGGCTAATGATCCCATTAACCTACTTTATGATGGAGACTAATGATCCATTTAACCTACTTTTGATGGAGACTAAATGATCCGATTAACCTACCATTGATGGAGACTAATGATCAATTAACCTACCTTTTGATGGAGACTAACCTACCTTGGATCCCAATAACCTACCTTTGATGGAGGCTAACGAACCATTAACCTATCCTTATTGATGGAGATCTAATGATCGATTAACCTACCTTTGATGGAGACTAATGATCGATTAACCTACCTTTGATGGAGGCTAATGATCGATTAACCTACCTTTGATGGAGGCTAATGATTGATTAACCTACCTTTGATGGAGGCTAATGATCCATTAACCTACCTTTGATGGAGGCTAACGATCCATTAACCTACCTTTGATGGAGGCTAATGATCGATTAACCTACCTTTGATGGAGGCTAATGATCCATAAACCTACCTTTGATGGAGGCTAATGATCCATTAACCTACCTTTGATGGAGGCTAATGATCCATTAACCTACCTTTGATGGAGGCTAATGATCGATTAACCTACCTTTGATGGAGGCTAATGATCCATTAACCTACCTTTGATGGAGGCTAATGATCGATTAACCTACCTTTGATGGAGGCTAATGATCCATTAACCTACCTTTGATGGAGGCTAATGATCGATTAACCTACCTTTGATGGAGGCTAATGATCGATTAACCTACCTTTGATGGAGGCTAATGATCCATTAACCTACCTTTGATGGAGACTAATGATCCATTAACCTACCTTTGATGGAGGCTAATGATCGATTAACCTACCTTTGATGGAGGCTAATGATCCATTAACCTACCTTTGATGGAGGCTAACGATTGATTAACCTACCTTTGATGGAGGCTAATGATCCATTAACCTACCCTTGATGGAGGCTAACGATCGATTAACCTACCTTTGATGGAGGCTAATGATCGATTAACCTACCTTTGATGGAGGCTAATGATCGATTAACCTACCTTTGATGGAGGCTTAACTGAACCGATTAACCTACCTTTGATGGAGGCTAATGATCCAAGATTAACCTACCTTTGATGGAGGCTTAATGATGTCCATTAACCTACCTTTGATGGAGGCTAATGATCGATTAACCTACCTTTGATGGAGGCTAATGATTCCAATAACCTACTTTGATGGAGTTAAAATCCATTAACCTACCTTGATGGAGGATCTAATGATCCATTAACCTACCTTTGATGGAGGCTAATGATCCATTAACCTACCTTTGATGGAGGCTAATGATCCATTAACCTACCTTTGATGGAGGCTAATGATCCATTAACCTTACCTTTGATGGAGGCTAATGATCGATTAACCTACCTTTGATGGAGGCTTATTGATGGCTCAATTTAACCTACCTTTGATGGAGGCTAATGATCCATTAACCTACCTTTGATGGAGGCTAATGATCCATTAACCTACCTTTGATGGAGGCTAATGATCGATTAACCTACCTTTGATGGAGGCTAATGATCCATTAACCTACCTTTGATGGAGGCTAATGATCGATTAACCTACCTTTGATGGAGGCTAATGATCGATTAACCTACCTTTGATGGAGGCTAATGATCCATTAACCTACCTTTGATGGAGGCTAATGATCCATAAACCTACCTTTGATGGAGGGCTAATGATCCATTAACCTACCTTTGATGTGAGGCTAATGATCCATTAACCTACCTTTGGATGAGGCTAATGATGATTAACCTACCTTTGATGGAGGCTAATGTGATCCATTAACCTACCTTGATGGAGGCTAATGATCCGATTAACCTACCTTTGATGGAGGCTAATGATCCATTAACCTACCTTTGATGGAGGCTAATGATCCATATAACCTACCTTTGATGGAGGGCCAAATGATCCATTAACCTAGCTTGATGGAGGCTAATGAACCAGTACCTTTGATTGGAGGCTAATGATCCATTAACCTACCTTGATGGAGGGATTCATAAAACCTACCTTTGATGGAGGCTAATGATCGTAGATAACCTACCATTGATGGAGACTAATGATCCATAAACCTACCTTTGATGGAGGATGGTGCTAAATGATCCATTAACCTACCTTTGATGGAGGCTAACGATCCATTAAACCTACCTTTGATGGAGGCTAAAATGATCCATTAACCTACCTTTGATGGAGGCTAACGATCCATAAACCTACCTTTGATGGAGGCTAATGATCCATAAACCTACCTTTGATGGAGGCTAACGATATTACAGCCTCGGCCAAGAAACTCCTCTTTTGGTCAATAGTAATATCTTTACTGTTGGCAAAACCAGTGAGGAAAGCATGAAAGGACGCAGCAAAATCTTCCAGAATTCTCAGGACTTGTCCCTTCCTCCAATGCCCCTGTAAAGTATAATTCATGTGATTCAACTGGGAATTTAACAATTCATATGTCCCATACATAAATCAGTATCCCTGTATATTCTGATTTCATTGAAAGTCAACAATATACTATGTATATCTATACAATGCTCACACCAAATATTCCAATATTCCATGTATTGTCAAAGCCTGCTTGTACATTACATAAATCAGGATTCCTGTGTATTCGCGCATTATTGTATGGCATTTTCCTAATTAATTATTAGGGGGTTACATTGGCAAAAAAGAATAGGGTCGGTAGGTCGGGATGGATTTTTTTTTTTTTTTTTTTTAAAGTGTCTTTAACTAAAATAAGTTCCAGAACTGGAGTCTATCGAAATCCCGACTTTTAATTTTGTTTTGGAAGAAAAGTAAAAAAAATTAGGGTCGGGGGTAAAAAAATAAGGGTATCGTCAGGTAACCCTAAACAGACATATTATTTTTTTGGCCTTATTGTGAATTATTAAAACCTGTATAATGTGGAAACCTACCTATATCGTCCAAATAAGCTGGTCCCGATGACATCTGATTTAAAGTTATACTGTAATTCTTCAGTTGAATTACACAATATGAAATATTCACAACACAATTCAGATGATTTAGGAACAGTTCCATTGATTCAAATGTAAAAGGATTCCAAACATATCAATCAGATTTTTTTTTATCAGCTAATTTCTATCATCATTCCAACTCTAACATGTAGTAATATTTTATCACCACAATGCAGATAATTTAGGAATTTTTAGGAAATTATTCGAAATCCCAAAATCAAAATGGATTATCAGTTCTGATTTTAATTTTTTGGCAGGATAACTTTCGATGAGAGACATGACATGGAATTATATCCTCCCATACTTGACATGGTTATCGTGTGGTTGCTTGGGAAACAATAATTCTGTCTTTTACCCGGGTAGGGAAAGGACAGCTCACACGTACGTGCGCTAGACAGTAACAGGACGTAATCATTACATGCAGTGACTATATGTCAACGAAGTCATCAATTTTGACACATTGGGCCATTTCTATGATGGCAGCATTTTGGAAATGTTTCTAGATGACTGCGTTTTCATAATGTTTTGTTTAAGTAATCTTACACTCAGGTTGAGATTAATAGAATCTTACATGAGTTTGTCAAGTGGACATGGGATATCTCAACCCAAGTGAAAGATTTTGGCTAATCACCCGAAGCTTGCCGAGGGTTGACGGACAAAATCTTTCACGAGGGTTGAGATATTCCTGTCCACTTCATAGACCCATGGTCGATTCTTTTTCTCCCATACTTTCACAAAACATTATGAAAATACAGTTTTGGAAAGATTACCAAAGTGCCCCAGTGCGTCAAAATTATGATGTCGCCGAAAATAGACGCAGCATGTATTGATGACGTCACGTTATTGTCTAGCACATGTGAGCTGTCTTTTCCCTACCCCGGTAAAAGATAGAGTTATCTTTCCCTAGCAACCGTGGGATAACCCTGTTAAGTATGGGAGAAATACCTGTCAACCTGACAGACCCATGTAAGATTCTATTAATCCATTGGTTCTCTGTAAGAGACAGATAATCATCCAACATGTGGAGATTTTCTCTCACCTTATATCAGCCTCTATCGTATTTCTCTTTAAGAGACTGATATCTCTCACCTTATACCAGCCTCGATCGTATTTGATAGCCATTTCAGCGTCAGCCAAGGCCTCCCTGTGCTTGCCCTGGACGCTGAGGACGTTGGATCGGTTCGTGAGAAGGACTGCCGCTTCGTTGTTGAGGGCCTGACAGCTGATGCACTTTGTAAAGGCCTGGGTGTAAAAGTCGACAGCCTGGCTGTGGTAGCCATTATTCTTATGTGCCTTATTACCGGCCTCTTTTAGTTGAAGTACGGCCTTTCTAATCTCCTCCACTACAAATTAAATCAAATAGTAATTAACAGAAATATTGTAATTATTTTATTCTCTTTATAATTTGGTAAGCTATAATTATAGCACAATAAAAACTAGACAATTTCATAAATAAATGTCCCCCAAAACATGACCTGGGAAGTTTTATTTCCCTCTCTCAACTCATATACCAAATATGATATTCATGCATCTCATATAGTAAAAATGATGTTACAAATATGATATTCATGCATCTCATAGACGAAGGATAAGTAACCTGACCACAAACTACTAGGTTATGTAGAGCTGTACTGCCGACATTGTCTTTAGCATCCTTCCCTTCAGCAGTCTTCAGATAGCTCTCAAATAGATACTTCAGGAAGTCCACTTGGCCTGTCTAACAAAGAGAGGGATACTTAACAAAATTCTCAAATTGATATTTCTAGCAGTTCATATTGGCCTGTCAACATTATTTTTGTCTAGAAGCAAGGAAAGTTACACAAGCGTTGAAAAATCCTTCGAAATTCTGTTGGTTTTTTATTAACCCTCACAGTATGGCATTCAGTGACTCCTCTATCATGAGTAAAGGTGTCCTATTCTGTATCTAATCAATCTCTTTAAAACCATACTGCATAATCTTAGAAAGAATGTTTTCATGTCCTAGAATTTAGACTATAATTGCTCTGGTAGTAACCTGTACTCATAATTTTAGCAGCTGTCATATTTCACAGATTCTAAGCATGCACCCGCGAAATACGCATAATATAATCGAAAGCTAAAATTGGGTTGGTGTTAGCTAGGAATCTCTTATACTTACCCACTGCCAAAAGCAAGACGTAATTCCTGTGTGTATAGCGGGCGTCTCCAGTCGTTTTTTTATCCTATGTCCTGAATCGATGCTCCGTTTTTACACAGCGACACCAGAAAGCTTATCTGGCCCCATCCCCATCTTCTTCAGAGTCTCCCGTGTTTTTTGTATCAACACTTGAACCAAGAAACGCAACAAAGACCTGATGTCTGCAGGGTGTTTTATATGCGGACACCCTTCCCATGGACTGGGAGGTCCAGAATGTAGTTTCCTAGGACCAGCATACTGATCCTATCCCATTGGTTAAACTAAGGCGAGCTGTAACACAACCCGCGAGATGAGAGAGGGGTTGTAGGGCACTATTTAAGGTTATCAAGCCACTCAGATGGGATCCCTCAGTAAAACGAAGTCAAACGATCAGTTAAAATTTTATGTTATATTCAAATTCAGATTTGGTTTAAAGCAAATCCAGGGCCCAATTTCACGACCATTCCTTGAGGAAAAAATCTTAAATTTCCATAACTCCTTAACTTACAAAACTCCAGGAAAAAATCTTAAGTTCAGGAGCCCTTCCTAATCCTCTCCTTAAGAGAATTTTAGGTTAAATATAATATAACATTCAAATCTCATATAGTAAAAATTTTTATTCAGACATATTTTTGGTCCAAGCATTTACGATGCTATTTTTTACTGCAGCAACAATGTAAAGCGTAGGCCAATGCTTCATAAAAATGTCCCCAAAAACATGGAAGTAAACAGTTCTTCTCTCAAATCGGTTTTATTAAACAAATATGATATTCATGCATTGTCAAATCAGAAGTGCGAGGAATGATGTTACATACAAGTATTTTTGACAACTTTGTACACCAACTACTAGCCTTTTATGCAGCCTATTATGGCATGGTATTTGTTATTAACTCTCTGCCCTCTGTTTGTGCGCTGGCAGTCTTCAGATATGGTCTAAATAGATACTTTGTATTAGGAAGTCCATCTGACTGTTAAATGATTTATAGCGCGGAATATTAGAATGGCCGTTACACAAGTCTTAATATGTTCAGGATACCAACAGAATCTACAAATTGTTCATTTTTCACGAGATTGTCTTCCCCTTTGTTTTGATGTGGCCAAAACATTATGTCTTTGCTAGAATTGTCTTTAACTTAGGATGTTCCACTCAAGTCGTCAGATAATTCTCTCAAATAGATACTCCCTGGGTCCACTTGGCCTGTCAATGCTCCGTTTTAAGAGAAGGATACTTAAGCTATAATTCTCAGATTGATATTTCTAGTGAGTTCATATTGCAAAAACGCAACTCAACATTATTTTTGTCTATCATCAAAGTTACACAAGCGTGAATAATTTGTATTCGATAATTTTAGAAAGAATGTTTTTCATGTATTATGCGCCAAACTTCGACTCACAATTGGCATTCAGTGATCCTCTATCATATTATTTTTCTGTATCTTATCAATTGTTCACAGATTTGAAAAATCCAAACTGCATTAAGAAATTAAATTTAGAAAAATATGTAATTTTTCAAAAAATTTTCTTCCGCTATCGAATTTCACAAAAAAATTATTTATTGGTTTGGGCTACAACAACCTAATGTTCTAATCATTACATTTGACCTAATTTTTGCAGCTTCATATTTCACAGATTCTAAGCATTGCGCCCGCGAAATACGCATAATATAATCGCAAGCAATAATGGTTTTGTTACGCTAGAATCGTCTATACTTACCACTAGGCCAAAAGCAAGACGTAATCCGTGTGTATTGCGGAGCGTCTCCAGCCCGTTTTTCCATTGTCCTGATATTGATGCTCGAACGTCCGTTTTTATCACACGGGACAACCAGAAGCTTCTGCCCCATCTCGGCCTGATACTCACTGTGTGTTTGTATAAACCTCTTGACCAAAAATACGCTACAAAGAGACATGTTGTGCGGGGTTTTGGGTATATGCAACACCTTTCAATGGGACTGGTAGGGTCCAGATTGTAGTCCGAGAGGACCAGCAAACGGATCCCACTTCAATTGGTTAGGACTTGGCGAGCTGTAACACAACCCGCAGTGATGGAGAGAGGGGTTGCAAGCCACTCTGATGGTGTCCTCTGTAAAACGAATCAAACATGACGATCAGTTAAATTTTATGTATATTCAAATTCAGATTTGGTTTAAAGCAAATCAGGGCCCCAATTTCATACAAATTTTGGCGCAAATGCGGAAAACTGTAAATTATGATTTATTTGCATGGATTTAAATTCTATGGTCATGTAATTTGCCCCTATTGGCTATGAATGCCAACTGAAAGAAGTTCACTGTTTAAATGTTGACACTATTGCTCTATAACCCTGAAGTGACTGATATAGTGATAACCTACCCTTTAATGAACATGTTGTGTTGATGGTCTCCACCATGAAGTTGACCGTTTCTCTATCCTCAGGATCTATACGCAAACATAGGTTGAAGCCCTCTATAAGAGGTTGAAGCGAGCCGTAGTTATCCTTCAAACCCTTCAAAGCCATCGCTGCTCTCCAATGTCCCTTTTGAAGAAAGTCAAAATTTATTGTAGACATCACTTTCTATTGAAGAAAGACAAAATTTATTCTAGACATCACTTTTCCTGTTTTTGTTTCAAAGCCACAAGCAATAGCACAGTGAGTTTTCTTTCAAATTAAAGCGATTTGAAGGTTCTATACTGCAAATAGCCGTTTACAAAATTTAGCGCTGTACATGATTGTTGCATAATCAACTTAAATTAAATAAAGTTTATATTATACTTTAGGCCAGCGTGGAAAGTCAATAGTGCATCTGTTGGCGTCACGCAGTGCTCCCCTGAAGTCTCCGATCTTAGCCAGAACTAAGGATCTGTTACTTAGGGCCCTTGGTAACTCCTCCATCAACAGCTGGGGTACCTATGGCAACATGGAAACGGCCGTAGACATTTATTTATTACATGTTGTTGAAATTTACAACAAATTCTAAATTCAATTTCTGAAATATCTTAAAATCGGACTAATTCACGTACCAAGTGATGCCTGATAAGGTTTTTGCGGAACTATTGTTTCTATTGCTGATGGAATGATATGTCAAAAGATGATATCCTGCGCTTATGTCATTTCAGCGGGAAGATTACAAAGAATTACATTCCATCACCACTGAAGATGCTAATCCCGCACAAATGTTATCAGTTATCACATGGTACATGAATTAGCCCCATTGTGGAGTCTTCCACATTTGTGAATGCCTAAAGGTGCCCCATAATTTACTCCACTTATATCCTCCTTTATGTCAGGAATCTGTGTACCAAATTTTATAAAAATCTGTCAAGTAGTTTTGGAAGAGTTCACCTGACAAATTTGTGTCTACAGAAAACCTGATTCCAGTATACAGGGCTCGAATTTTACATTTTTTGTCACTTGCTAAAAATAGCAAGTGCCCTAAATTTGTACTTGCTAAAAAAAATTTAACTTGCAATTAAATATCGGAATACAAATCACAGTTTTGTTAAATATAAAATCATTTATTTTTGCATGATGATATGAGGTGTATGTGTACATTATGTATATCAACAACATTATTGCAAGAAGTATGTCTTCATATTTTCACATAGAACAATATTTCACAATCGATATGTCATTTTTACAGTTGTCCATGAAAAAAACTACTTGCTAAAATAAGCAAGTGCATATTTTTTTCACTTGCTTTTCTGGTATATCTACTTGCAAAAAGCAAGTGAAACAGTATGAAATTCGAGCCCTGAGTATACCTCCCCCTTCCCCACCGTAACTTCATTGTGTGAGGTATAATAAAACAAACACATACCGATCATGTATCTACCAAACAATATTTATGCCTAAAAAGACCTTTACCCTTATAAACATTTTCAGTACACTTACCTGGGCAACCATTTCGATGATTTGTGAGTAAATGTCCACAGCCTGACGGTACAACTGTTTGTCCACATAACTCTGAGCACAGGCCTTCAGCTGTGATAAATGCTGCATATAAATCACCTCTGGGAATACATCTGAAAATAAACGGTGGGAAATTATCAAGTAAGTATTCTTGTCCATCTCATGCACCAAATTTTTACCATAATTTTCTAATTAGTGTTCTGGAAAAAATTTGGTTATTTATTACTATAAGACTCTTTCATATGTGGATATGAAGGATAGGAATATTCTACCGGAGGGTCACAAAACATTTTAAAATCTGAGGCTTGCCGAGGGTTTTGCAACATTTTGTGATCCTGAGGGTAGAATATCCCTATCCTTCATATCCACTTAAGAAAGAGTATTTTTCTTTCATACCTCGACGTTTTATTGCAATTTTACAACTATAATATCCCGCCATTTTGAAATAAATTCGAAGAAATCGATGGCTGAAATTCAATTTTTCATACATGAATAAATAAGTGATATTTTGAACATAAACTCCGTTGTTTGCATCTTTTATAGTAAAACCAGTCAAGTTTGTGAAAAAAAATGTTAAAATTTTACCGAGGAAATAGAAATTCTGTTCACGCTGTAACTTCACGAGGCTTTATTGCATGGGTAGCCATGCAATACAGCCTCAGGCGGTATGAGTGTATTGCCCTAGACCAGCCAGTATTACACCCGTAGGTATGAAAGAAATATATGTATGTTCTATTGTAATGCCAACCACTGTTATTTCTTGGCAGGCCAAATGTTTAGATGGTCGTAAATCCAATACAACAAGAAGTTCCACAGTTATAGCACGTTTGACTCATCTAACATTGAATGAAGGTCAAAGGACATGTAATCCAACAAAATTGAAAACTCTTAGGAAATCAGGAAGATCTAAACATTTATATAGTTAACAGTTTTAAATCAGATCTTTTCATATAAATTGGACTGACTTAAATGAATATACTTATGAACAACAAAATGAAACACAACATTCACCCACATGCCTTACCATGGTTACAAACAAACCACCTTCTACATACCACGCATGCCTCGCTGTGGAGCAAAAGGCAGCGGCTGGTTCCATTGGCCTGCCATGCTGGTTCTTCAAATCACTGATCTCGTCCAAATATATAACAAAACATGATCGAGGAAGCTACATAGCTTCCACTTCAGACGGTCCTGGTCCGCACCTAAATAAAATTTTAATACCACTGGTAAATCCATGTATACTGTACATCCTTAATTTATGCTACTCCTCTATCAAGATTTTACAAAGATACAAATCACAGTGCATGGACCCATGATAATCGAACACTTTTGTCACCATGCAGCCTGAACTGTCAGGATTGCACATTTTTCTGGACTGCTACTTTCAATTTAGTCTGCAAATCATTTATTTATTATAATTTCCTCGTCCTCCGATTCTTGTCTGTATTGCAGGTTTTCCTAACTGTCAATGTTCGGATTATCTACATGGGTCAGTCCACTGTAGATTTTTATTTTAAGCCAATATCTATATTATAATTATAGCAAGACTACAATGAATCTAAATTAATGGATATAACTGAACAGAAGCATTAACTATACCTGATATTTGTATACAGATCTATATTTTATAGTACCGTATATGATCCAATAAGCGCTTCTTTCCCTGTAAGTTTATAGCTAACATCGGTAACCCTTCCCCTTATTGAGACCTTAATTTCACTGACCTTAAATTAAATGCAGCCTGCAGACATGTATAACCCTGCCCCCCCCCCCCCCCCAATATTTCATGGTGAGGATATATATATACACATGAAGCAAAAAACTTTATGTATAACCCTGCCCCCCCCCCCCCCCCCCCCCAATATTTCATGGTGAGGATATATTATATACACATGAAGCAAGCAAAAAACTTTAACTTATTTTCAGGTTTACAAAATTACCAATATGTCTAGATCTGTATACATGCAGACAAATGGGTATAGGTTCCAATGAACTAGCTATAGCTGTTTATAATGTTTCATCAGTCGATTTATAGCTAGGCAATTCCACAATAAGCCATGATCTCATACAACAAGAATTACGCGTAATTATAAGTATCGCTTGTACCGCATAACTATGATGGAATATTTAAACACATCCGAGAAAAAGAACACTAAGTTTCACAGCCTCTGCATCCCACAGCCTGAAATGAATCCTGCAATAATTAGGTGAGTTTGAAGTGATAATGATCGATGTCCTTCAGGTATGTTTAAAGTTTGGTTAGGATTGGACTTAAAACTTTTCACGAACTATTGTTGTGGGCAATACAAAAACATAACTTGGTATTTAAATTTACACTTGATCAGTTCTATAATAAATGCAGAGCTCAAGTTTAAAAATTACAATTCACCATGCCATGTAGTTCTTACCTTGATCAACGTATCATATGTGCTATTGTGCTACTATGAAGGCTATTTAGTCAGTTTTAAAAATAGATCTAAGGTTAGATAAATGCTGAGACTATCATTCCATGAACTGTGTATACTTTCGGTTTTAGAAGTTTTCAGATAACAGGTGCATATATATAGTCACTATTATCAAAGGTTTCATTATAATCTTTCAGGAGAGGCGGTAAAATTTCAATTTCAGGGGGTACTTTTCTTTACTATCAGGCAAGTACCGGGTACGGTCTGATATTGAAACCCCTGTTATTATCATATACTGTAGTGTAATTGGATACTGCCAAATATTTTCAATGATATATCAAGGTCATATTGTACAACTTCCTAATTATGAAATGGATTTACTTTGTGGTCACATATAAACATAGTGCAACATGTGACATGTGTGATTTTTGTAAACAATTATTATCATAATGAATTAAAGTGAACAGTCGGGCATGGATGGCTAAAGTTGGTAAAAATGGTGTGAATGTATCCAGTATAATTTCTTATGAAATAGAAAAATAAAATCTCTCGCCAAAATCTGTCTGCGTACGAAGAAATTAATTTAAATTATAGGAATCCTAAAACGTCCTCCCGACTGACTATGTCCATGGTTACATTTACACGCAGCCTCGCTTTCAATGCTTTCAACTTTCCTTTACTTTAATGGTCAGAACTGGGAAACGTAAGCAGAACTTGGCCGTCGTTAATATGTGAGAACTTTTGGAAGGCCAATGAACGCATTTAGACTGGTTTTCTTTGCCCGACTATTCACTTTAAGACAAAGAAATATTATTTATTTGTACAGCAATGCAGGCGCATACAAAATGTTCTTGGTTTTGGACAATATTCTAACTTAATTGATATTAGCAAAACATAATCATGGCCACATTTGAAGCAATTTAAGCTATTAAAGCTATTAAATCTCAATCTGTAACTGAAAAACAGAAGAAGACATTAAATAAATTCAAAAATTTTCAAAGTGGCTGCAGCTATCTTAAATTTCAGAGTGACACAATTAGTTTCAACAAAATCTCATTGGACCAAATAGGGATGGGAAAATCTTAAAATTTTTAAAACATGTCTTTCATAATATCAAATGTGGTGGCCATCTTATATTTAGGCTTTGGAACGACTTAAAATCTAACATAATTTGGTCAAGACTATCTCAATATCCTCAGGTCAATCCCATGATTCAGTGGTACTGACGCAGAAGCATTAATTGTTTATTTTTTTGTTTATTTGATTATTTAACGTCCTTTTAACAGAACAGGTCTTTAAACTAATACTTGTAACTCAGCCACTGCTGCAGATATGGCAAGATGTTTTTGAGGCCATAACATCTAAGTTACTTTTGATATGGGCTGACTTTTCCAATGCAACAGGGCTCGACAATTACGTTTGTCCGTACCAGTGCAAATCTCTGTCGGACAAGTATATCATGATACACACTTTCACGCTCGGACAAGTGATTTTTAGCTGTCAGAACTTAATTCTCAGAAATGCCGAAAAATCGGATTTGAATCCAGGACCTTTAGAACACTAGCCAAATTCTCTACTGCTGCATAAGTTTAAGCCACCTGGTCATCGATGATCAACCCAGTCCAATCCTGCTACATAATGTACATGTTTAATTAGCTTTTCCTACCTTTTACAGTTCTAGCAGTTTCCTTATAACTTAAATCTTCAGATACAAAAACATCTGATGGACAAATCCCCATTACTGTACGTAGGTCATTTTTATAAAATATGGGACAACTAAGTTATTACAACAGTGTGGACAAAATATTGTCATTTTCTTAAGGCGATCTACCCCTTTATCAAACCAGGAAAAGAACAAATAAAATTACATATCAAGGACAGTAACAGATGTTCACAAAAAATAAACATATCGACACATATTATAGAACATATTATAACTATATTATAAAACAAGGACATAGTCATTCAGATCCCCCGCCAATAAACAGCCTTGACATTTATATTAGACTATAACACAAATGATGGGTGGAGTTTTGCAAAGTAACATTTACCATGATATTTTCAGCAATGTTTCCATGGTAACAGAAAAAGTGCAAAAAATGAAAACCTAAAAATAGCAAAAAGGTACTACTAGACCATAAAAAGAATGTGTCTATGAAGTTTCATGGAAATATCTATGCTTGTTTTAGAGTTATGCTCCGGAAATGAACCTGCTACAAAAATATGATATTTTCAGCAATGTTTCTATGGTAATTACAGAAAAAAAGCACAAAAAGTGAAAACCTAAAAATAGCAAAAGGCACTACCAGACCATAAGAACAATGTGTCTATGAAGTTTTCATGGAAATATCTCTGCTGGTTTTAGAGTTGTGCTCCGGAAAAATTCTTACACAAAAATCTGCAATTTTCAGCAATGTTTCCCTATGGTTACAGAAAAAAGTATAAAAGTGAAAACCTTAAAATAGCAAAAGGCACTACTAGACCATAAGACCAATGTGTCTATGAAGTTTCGTGGAAATATCTCTTTTTCTGGTTTTAGAGTTCTGTGCACCAGAAATGAAACTCCTAGTACAAAAAATATGATATTTGTCAGCAATGTTTCCATGGTTTACGGAAAATTTGCAAAAAATGAAAACCCTAAAAATAAGCAAATGGTACTACTAGACCATAAGACAATGTGTGTATTAAGTTTCGTGGAAATATCTCTACTGGTTTTAGAGTTATGCTCCGGAAACCATTCATACGGACTTACGGAACGGAGGGAACCCATTTGTATATCCCCCCCAACCAACTTCGTTAGGGCGGGGGATAATAATCCTACTTGCAGTTTCATGTATATAGTGTGAAACATTTAAAACATCATCAGATACCACCGGTTTTATAAGTCTCTGATTTTACAGTCATAAATTAATTAGTGAGAATACACTTCAATATTTAATATTATGTTTTCCATTTATTTGGAAATGTTAACAAGTTCTAATATTATAAAATAGCCATGGCATACTTGCAGTACTATATAGTGTGAAACATTTAAAACATCATAGGATACCACTGGTAAAAGTATCTGGTTTTAATTGGTGAGAATACACTTCGATATTTCACATTATGATTCCATCTATTTGGAAATGCAGACAAGTTCTAATATCTCATAAACATTATTGATAGAAATCAATCTAGGCGTATCAAGGAAGTGTACGGGGATTCCCCGATCAATGCACGTTTTTGGCAAAATTCACGAGTTGTCACAAACTTCTCTTTGCTTTGCTTTTAGTGAAAACTTCAAACTTACCGTTCAAACATGTATACTTTCTTCAAATCATGTATCCTCAACTTCACAATGGAAATAAATAATCAAACCGTAGTTTCTGAACACCAATGACTAGACACGGCGAAAAAGAAAGTAAAAAAGCTGCCTATTCAACGAAATTATTTCACATTAATTACGTTTCTATCTATTTGGAAATGTAGACAAGTTCTAATATCTCATAAGCATTATTGATAGAAATCAATCTAGGCGTATCAAGGAAGTGTACGGGGATTCCCCGATCAATGCACGTTTTTGGCAAAATTCATATATGAGTTGCCACAAACTTCTCTTTGCTTTGCTTTTTGTGAAAACTTCAAACTTACCGTTCAAACATGTATACTTTCTTATGTATCCTCAACTTCACAATGGAAGTAAATAATCAAACCGGAGTTTCTGAAAATCAATGACTACACACGGCGAAAAAGAAAGTAGAAAGCTGCCTATTCGACGAAATTGTCCGCCATTGTTTACAAAAAAGTCGCTGTAAATGAGACCAATGTTTGGGACGCAAGATAACGAATATGAACGATAACTATCATATACTTATCACACAGTTAGATAACAATATCATTAATTTATCGTTCTTACCATCTCTGGTCGTCTGACATCTTGATTTTAGATTGATATTTAGTTTTTAGGCACGCACGTCAAATTTGACAGCACTTCCCGCCACGGTCACGTGTCAACTAATTTTCATTTACACCTCTCGCACAACGCTATTTGTTAACGACTAATCGTTTAGGTATAGTCTAATGCCAATGGGCGGGAAAATTTCAGTTTGCTATCAAATCTGATAACATCAAGAACTTTAGTTTAAAAAACATATTTCATACAGTTAATCACAGAAACCTATGTGTTATGGTTTTTGATAATTTTTTGACGTTTTAAATGCTTCGAATTTTATGTTTTTGTTGAATATGCGACAAATATATTACACTGTATATTACAACATAGGCTAGTTCTACATGCAATATGTTTAGTTCTACATGCAATATGTTTTAAACTTGTATTCATACTGTACAATCTTTTAACTTCTGCAAAAAGAAACTATTTTTCTGTTTCGAACACTTACGAATAAATACATGCACATGAACAAGGACGTAGATATAACTTATAAATCCTTGAACAATATTATCATGATAACATCCACGTTTATTTAAACATTTTTTCGTGCATAGGTTGAAGTAAATGAGCTCAATCCTGGTGTAATGTGAAGAGTCTGTCGACAAAATGGCGACTTTATTCACCTGTAGATCTCCTTCAACCCCAGGATTTTATAACTTTTAAGCCTAACATGAAATGGGTTATTTTTATGAAAATCTCTAGCCACAGTCGTATAAAAAGATGAACTATCTCCTACCCAGAAACGGTATTATTTCCATTATCCCAAAGGCAAACAAAGCAAGAGAGTTTCTGAAAAACTGGCGACCAAAATCACATTAAACGTTTAACCAGGGACGTACAATGTATATGAGACTTACTTATAAATCCTTCGTTTAAGCTTGTCGAATTTAAAAGAAAAATCGATAACCTCATTCATTAGAAACAGAAAGGCTTCATGAATGATAGATTTATTGGAGGAATTACAAGACAACTATATGATATATTTCAGCATACGGGTACCCAAGACACTAGTACTCCGGTATTATACTTCTAAGAGACTAAAACATAATCTGACAGCATGTCTTATCAATGTAGGATTAGAGAATAATATCTTTATTAAAACAAAATATGCGCCCATATGATATATTTTGTCTTTTATTCGTAAAGTGTTAGATATGTTATTGTGGTAAAGATTTTATTTCTATTGTTGGATATAGTCCACGATCTATTTAGTGATTTTAAAGTTATTTCACAAGATTATAATATCCAACCGTAATTTAAAGCGTAACTTAAACCTAGGTGGAAAGTTCACTTTTCATTTATTTATATTTGTCAAAAATGTGCCAAATATCCGTGCCGTTTGAGAAAAGGAATGGCTGATGAATTTCCCTCCCTAAATAAAACATAATGACGTGCACTAGCCATTGTTTTGTTGTTTTTTCCCCCATCAATAGAACATGCCTATTATTCTAAAATACGGCTCGGATACACACACAACCTACAATGTAGATCGGATTAATGCGCTGCTGGGTCTTGTTACTTTCCTTGGAGCTGTAAGTAGGTAAAATGCAGTTGACAAATGTCTTTTCAATGAAGTAGACAGTATGAATTTGTTTGTTTGTTTGATTTATTAACGTCCTATTAACAGCTATGGTCATGTAAGGACGGCCTCCCGTGAATGCGGCGTGTTGCGTGTATGTTGTGCGAGGTGCTTGGTAGACTACGGTATATTCATGTTGTGTCTTCTTGTATAGTGGAACTGTTGCCCTTTTTATAGTGCTATATCACTGAAGCATGCCGCCGAAGACACCAAGCAACACACCCCATCCGGTCACATTATACTGACAACGGGCAAACCAGTTGTCCCACTCCCTGTTTGCTGAGCGCTAAGCAGGAGCAGAAACTACCACTTTTAAAGACTTTGGTGTGTCTCGGCCAGGGGACAGAACCCAGAGCCTTCCTCACAGGGGCAAACGCTCAACTCAAGACCAAAAAGTGAGGCGGTGCCAAGGGAGGCATTAGGAAAGATAAAGTCAGTTAGGAAGAAGAGAAAAGATAAGATCCTAAATTTAGTCGCCTTTTACGATCACGCAATAGGGGCAGCAGGTACAAATCTAACGCCCTACCTGCAGGGCCAGGACAGTATGAGACAGTATGAAACCTAGCACATCAGTATTGTGTAGTAAATAGTCACAGATTGGGATAATATAAATCGGATGTTTTATCCTTTGTTTTCTATTTTGCTAGTTTACATTGCTTATATGAAATGAATATTGATAATAATATTATTGCATAGTAAGTACTATATGTAATTAATGTAGATCATTGATTTGTTATTTGCAGAAAAGTAAATGTTACAGATTTTAAGAGTTTTTATTTGATAAGGCTAAACATGTAAATTAATTAAAACTAAAATGATTTCCTAATATTCGACATGATTTATTCTTTCCCTATTGAAAATCAAATTCCGGTAGAAGTTTGTACTGGCTATATTTCTGTTCGATCAACATTTATCTTTTACCCAGAAACTTCACAATTATTTCAGAATTTATTAAAATATTCTGCTGCTCAGTACTATCTAAAGTCAGGTATGTGTCATTTGGATATTGTGATAGTAAGACATGAGAGTCATCTACTGTTTCTAAATCGAATTGCAAGGAATTCTGCGCATACAATGTAGTGTAAAGATCTATAGCGCAACTGGATTGCCTTGTCTACAGCCCCGTTTGACAGTAAAATACATATGATGAAAGATATTCCGCTAATTCTGCCTATTTTACCTAATATATAGTCTATATATAATGCGAAAAAAAGTAAAAAAAGCCTTATGATATAGGCAGGTTTAGCGGACTACATGACAGTTTTCCTTGGTTTACAGATACATCAACATTATCATTGAATAATTTCGCACAGTTTTGTATGTCAAGTAATGCCATTTCCAAATTTTCGCACACATCGCAAGAAGTTAAATTGCATCCGCAGATTTGTTGCCGTAGTAAACAACCATGCTTCAAATGGCAATGCTTGTGTTTAACAATTTAACGATCTGGTAGGAACGAAATTATGTTCATCTATCCAGATTCTACTACAGTGCATCCTCGAAACTCCAGGGGTTCCGATCACGTACGATCTCTGCACCCCTGGACTATCTTATAGTGGAATTGATGGCAGCTAAGCGGAAAACATTTGACCAATCACAGGCTAGCAAAGATTTCCTTTGAAGACTACAGAGAGAGCGACGCCTAACATCAAAGCCACACAGTCAACCACAGTGTACCGTCATACGGCTCTTTTGATGTACATCAAATGACTAAATCACCTGTTCTGTTCTGTTGCCTCCAGTTTAACTACGAGATAGTCCAGGGGTATAGAGATCGTAAGTGATCGGAACCCCTGAAATATCGAGGATGACTAAAGTGTAAACTTTTGAAAAACTATATAGAATTACCATTTTAGGACTCTTTCGTTGTTATAATCCAGACCAGGTTGTAAAGGTATGCACCGTCTTGTTCAAATAAATGTTCCATAAAATCTTGCTATCTTGAATTTGTATTTTTTTAATAGTAGCTCCAGAATATATATTATTCCCACCATCGTCGTTTCTCTTAAAAATACATTCAAGTTCAACGAAATCATCTCACTCTCACCCTCTTTTTTGCTGCTCATTCTTCTGATTCCTTTGGTGATGTGGGCGCCATGAGTTCCAAACTTTATTGGCTTGGAGTTTCAGGAAATATCTCTTTCACAACATCGATGATTTTCCCTGTTGGTGAGACTTTACAACTTTCCCGAACTAATCTCTTTCTTAAAGGCCCACTACCTTTCCGAAACGGCTTTTTATTTTTAAAATGGGAATGTAAAACGAGATCGATAATTTTGTAGAGTCGCAAAAGTTATTGACTTACCGTTAATACTACATATACCATCACCTTCTAAACAATTTAATCAAAATAAAATAAAATGTTAATTTTCATAACGCGGGTCGTCTTCTGATTCCCGTCGTCGTCCTAAATACCGCGCGGTAGTTGATTATGACTTTCCACTGTTTTCATATATTACGCGGTGAATCTTGCATATCTTTGGTGTTGCAACCTCTTCTTAGGCCATCGGTACATATTTTCTGACGTTATTAATGTTTTTAAGAAATCTTTATATTTTGCTCCGGAAAGGTAGCGGGCCTTTAACCATTGGTTCTCTCGATAATGCGTTTTATCGCGATCTTAGAAATCCTCTCATTCTGAACATCTATACTAGTATTTCTTGTGACGATGCACACTTCAAACGAGTTTCAGGTCCCATTATCAGCAACTATATGTGTCCTGGGGATGCAGGCTGAACGAGTTCTATGCCATTTTTTCCATTGTCAGCAACACTGTTTTTCTAGGGAATGCACGTGTGTTGCTCGTGGCGATACTAACTCAACGTGTTCTATGAGATTACTTAGTCCCAGTCCCTAAAACTGGCTGCTCTAGGGCAATACAATTATGCCACCTGAGGCTGTATTGCATGGCTACCCATGCAATAAAGCCTCTCGTGACGTCATGGCGTCAACATAATTTCTATTTCTCGGTAAAAAAAAAATTAAACATTTTTTTTCACAAACCTGATTGGTTTTACTATAAAAAAAAATGCAAACAACGGAATTTTTGTTGAAAATATCACGTAATTTTTCATGTATGAAAATTGACTTTCAACCGTGAATTTCTTCGAATTAATTTCAAAATGGTGGGATATTAGAGTTGTAAAAATTGCAATAAAACGTCGAGGTATGAAAGAAAAACACTCTTTCATAAGTGGATATGAAGGATAGAGATATTCTACCCTCGGGATCACAAAATGTTGCAAAACCCTCGGCAAGTCTCGGATTTTACTACATTTTGTGAACGGGGGTGGGGGGGGGCAAACATGTCTTTTTGCCTCCCCATTTTCGCCGAGTGAAATGTTCTAAAAATGCACATTTGAAAGAAAAAAAGGGTCCTCATGCACATTTTTGTACTTAGTTTTAGAAAATTTTCCGCTGCGCGGCGCGTTTCCTAAAACGTTCAAGCACGTAATGTTCAAACCTTTATCAACGAAAATTCAATACACACGAACTAGACTAAAAATTCCATCAAGGGATTATACTATCTAAAAAAATGCTTCTTAAAAAGATTAATTTGTTTTATATGTCTTCAATTCATTATTACTTTGAGTTACACAACAATGTGCCGATGGTGTGAATCCGGTATGTTCAGATCGAACAGGGTTGCATAATGATATGACGAACTCACAATTTTCATTTCTAAATGCAGGTAACTTTAAATCGAAAAATTACCGTATTAAGAATGCTTTCATATCAGCAAAATACATTGTAAAACTCATCTCAGCTATTCCAAATCGTAATATTTTTTTCTCGGGGGAGACCCCCCTGACCCCCCAAACAACAAAATCTCCCGCCTTCGGAGCTCGCATATTCATCAAAATACATCGTAAAACTCATCTCAGTTATTCGAAATCTTAATTTTTTTTCATTTTTTCCCCGGGGGAGAACCCAGGACCCCCAAAACAAATAAAATTTCACGCCTTCGCGCTCACAAATTCATCAAATACATCATAAAACTCATCTCTGCCAATCTAAATCTTAATTTTTCCTCCGGTGGAGACCCCCCCCCCCCCCCCCCCCCCCCCCCCCCCCCCACCCCTGGACCCCAGAAACACCAAAATCCCGCGCCTTCGGCCCTCGCAAATTCAAGAAAATGCGTCGTAAAACTCATCTCTGCCATTCTAAATCGTAAATTTTTTTCCCAGTGTAGACCCCCGGACCCCCCCCTCCCCCCGAACACCAAAATTCCGTGCCTTCGGCGCAAGCAATTTCAACAAAATGCGCCGTAAAACTCATCTCTGCCATTCTAAATCGTAAAGTATTTCCCGGGGGAGAACCCGGACCCCCCCAAACACCAAAATCTCACGCCTTCGGCGCTCGCAAAATCCTCAAATTCCATCGTAAAACTCATCTCAGTCGTTCTTTATCATAATATTTCAAAAGGGATAACCTTTATTTGTGTATTCATTAATTTCCTGTTAGCGACACACCACTGTTTATAGAAATGTACAAGGATTATATGTAATGATATTTGAAAAAAAGTACATGTATATCAATTACCAACTATGGGTGCGGGGCGCCCGAGGGAGGGGGGGGAGTTGTTACGAAATATTGAGGACCTTTGCCCCCCATTACGTTTCATCTTCCTACGCCACTGATCATGAGTTGTCAATTACTTTTTCAATTTTGTAGAAATTATTGATAGTGGGACAGTGTTATTGTCATAAAATATGGTTAAAAACTGAAGCAACATCAAAACTTTTTTAAAGATATAAAAAAATGCTTAATCAAGGTGATAATAAATACTCTAGATAATAATATTTTATGTTTCATTAAAGCAGTATGGCAAGAATTTATAAGTGACGTCCTTGAGTATGGTGACTGTGGCTGAGGGGTATTATAAAAAGAAATAAAAAATAATTAAGAACAGTAAAAATAATAGAGCAGTAGTGAGGATCGAACTCGAGACTATTTCAACTTGTGCCTTATGCAGTGCAAACCGTTTTTGCAATAAACATTATATTAGGAGCTGGGATGTCCTCGGGGACGTCCGAGCAAAATTTTTACGTTAGAAGTTTTGAGATGAATCAGATGATCCCTGAAAACAGTCGAAGTTGGTCTCGGAGTCCGTGTCTGATCGACGTTAGAAATGTCTAATATGAGCACAGGTGTTCGTTTCTATTATAAGTATAATACTGACCCAGTATTATACTTATACTTATATTAGAAACGAACACCTGTGATATGAGCACATCATACTGGTATTACACGTACAGAATGAGTATTTGAAATATCCAATTAACATATTGCCGTAAAATATTGTGGGTATCAAATATTGTAATGTACAAGCTTTATTTTTATGATAAATTGTTGATATTTTCTCATGGTTTCAAAACTCTTGTGTTACTTTGAGATTGTCGCGACGATGTTCGGAAGAGTTCGGAATAATTCGGCATCTTTCGAACCTTTTTTTTTTAACTTTCATAATTAAAAGCACTTCCAGTGCTGAAACTTTATAAAAAAAGTGGTAAAAGGAGGAGTATTACTTTGGGCCGTTTTACGGCCACTCAGTGATAAGCAAAATATTGCATGAAGATACATTAGGGTCAGCTGCATATTGTATGCTATTCAGAAAAACCGATTTTTTCTGCGCTCGTGGTGATTTCAGAGGTCAAAGATCAAAGGTCAAAGGATGAAAATTCAAATTTTCATTGTTTAAGTCCTAGTTACAACAGAGATAACATTTTTTTCCAAACTGATGATAAACTTAAATAGCTTAAACACTTGCATTGCTTTTAACATGGAAAATCAAAAAGTTACTTAGTTGACAGACAATAACATTCATTGAATATGACCTAATTTATGCACGTGACTTAGCAAATGTGACCCTAGGATGTAATCATCTTAAGCAGGTCGTGTCAAGATTCTTATGTAGTACTTAACATCAATTTCAAATCTTTGAAAAATCCTAGTTTTCAGCAAAAATATTAAAGTTTTTAATGCTAAAATAGAATAAATGCTTAACTAGGTCATTCTGACCTACTTTTTGAACATTTCGTTGTTTATTACCATTTTTCGTAACAGTATAATACCTTAGCAAATTTACAACAAATCTTTTGCATCGAAAACTGTAATCAACGTTTGTTTCATTTCGAGAATTGTTCGTATATAAATTCCAGTTGTATTATCTGTTTTCGGACTATCGGGCCTTTGGACTAATGGGCCTTCGGTCTAACGGGTCCTTAGGACAAATGGGCCTTCGGATTAAAGGGCCATAGGAGTAATAGGCATTCGGACTAACGGGCCTTCAGATAGGGATATAAAGCGGTCACCGATATATGCACTTCCTGTGAGTGAAAGATTCGCGTGATAAACCGGAAGTTGTAAACAAACATCTTGCTTTGGTCGTTCGAAGCAGTTCATGTTAAATTTGTTCAAAAGGAACTCAATTCATCACCCCATAAAATCGACTGGTGTAAGATCCAATCCGTTTTTTTCTAAATCTTGTATTAATTATATTTTTTTTCTAGAAATTCCAGGGACAGAAAAAGAGTCGTTCCCTACCTAGGGAGTAGGAGATTCAATACCAACCCTCTGCATACTCTACTAAACCTGCCTATATCATAAGTTTGAAAAAAAAAAAAAAAAAAAAAAACAGATAGGTATAGTCAGCTCGACGCGATACCTATTAAAACTTGAAATCGTAGGACAGATTTGGCATACGCTCCTTGAACAGTGGCATATATCGCATCGTGCATGCTTTAGTCCCAAACTTGCCTATATTCACAGGCGTTTGGCTGTATGGACACTTTACTCTCTATATATGTACACATATATAAAGTTAAGAGCCTATAGAACCAAACGCCTGTGCTATATTATTAGGTCTTCGCGCTTCTATGCGGTTTCTAGCAAACCCCTGTTGCAATAACCCACCGCTAGGAATTATGGGTAGTTAACCCCTGTCACAGCGTTCCTAATTTACGGAATACAAGCATGGTGTACTACTCTGGTCATCCTTCTTGACCTTTGACTGTTGGGCGTTATCAAAACTAATTTTTGATATGCAACAAGTGAATTACATGTAAGTATATATAAGTGAAACAAAAAAGCCCCCCAAACTGTGTCTAGGCCCGTCATGAGCAGACGACAATTCCTCCCCGTTACGTTTACTTGCCACCGACCTATTCTCGAAATAACCTCACAGTAATCATATATTTTACAATAGAAAGGTCAATCAATGTACAGTGGTGTAAGTTTTCATGGCATGTTACTGAACATATATTATTTTGTGATTTTTACCACAAAAAAAACCCAACTAAAATCTAAAATACAGGCGTATTATGTGTGGTGGAATAAATGAAATTCTACTCGATAAGCTTCAATGACTTGTTGATATTTTTGCGTACTTTTGCGTCAAAATTACAGTAGTTAGGGTAGGAGTACATGTACTGTACACTTGGTATTTTTAAATTACCGTGCCGTTAACTTGCGGCAATATTCCATGCTAGACCTATATGCACCGAGAAAGGCTTTAGTATATACTTGAATTAACAGATTCAAACATGTTAAACTTCACATTTGTGTGTAATTAGGGGCTAATGTGTTAGAAGCAATTTATTAGATCTATATTCAGTTTGTTAATTCAAAGACGCCAGGATTGAAGCCATCATACAACATTATATAATGCATTTAAAAGTTCGCGAGATGTCAATCGAATCGGAACTAGGATCAGTCTGTGACCTTTTACATTATTATATCTCAAGTAAGAATCATGCATTCTGATTGGTTGAGATATATTTGGTATTTTACACTATAACACGGCAGTTAGCATTACAACAACAGGAGACAATAGACACGTTCGAAGCAACCCCCTAGCAACGGGTGATTAACCGCCCGAAAAAGTTGCGCATTCGGTTTTTTTTTCGACGCCATTTTGTTTTTTAAGCGACGCTTCAAAATTTATTTGGAGCTCTTTAGTAGGCCTAACAGTTTTGCCAAAACAGTCTGTTTATCAATATGTTTTTTTATTTTTTTTATTCACTGACATCGTAATATTTTCCTATAGCAACTATTACAGGAAATTCTTTTTATCCGGTATTGAGTTCTGTGCCCGACTAATGTGGATATTAGAGCTGAAAATGCATCGTTTCTTGATATTGTTCCGCTTCTTTTGTAGAATTTAAATTCGTTAAATAAACTTAACCCGCGCAGGGCGTCAGAACGCTTGTTTTCAACGAGAATAAACACCGTAATGATAAAGACCTTCCAAGTATTGCAATAGCGAATATTTGCATCAGGAAAATAGTGACACAAAAAGTCGATTTTCTCCAAAAGAAAGTAAGTTACACTACATTAATTTTGCTGGAACACTTCAAAAATCGTTCTGATTTCAGAACAATTGGAATTATGAAGATACCTATTACAGCATTTTTTTATTATCATATAAAATGTAAGTTAATTATTATTTTTATTTTTATTTCCTCCACTTTCTTCCGCCGCGCGGGTTTCCGCAGCTTTTTTCAGAAACTACTAGGCCAATTATCACGAAACTTCACATACAAACTCATTAGGGTGTGGAATTGTGCAAGGTCTTTTTTCCCCAATTGGAAGTCCAAGAAGGCCGCCAGAGCCCATTTCCGGTTTTGAGATTTTGGAGTTGGATTTCGATGAAAATTAGTATATAGTGGTTATTTGGGACACCGAATAACATGGCAGCATTTTCGAAAAGCTCAGTTGTCATGGTAACGAAATATAGGCCTCTGATTGCACGGGGATTGTGAGGTATGCTTATCTACATGGCAACAGGTTTGAAAAGCTGTGTTGTCATGGTTACATAATGGAGGCCTATGATTGGTTGATTTTACATTTTGTCCGATAAAGCTGAAAATTAGTACAAGGGGGTTAAAGGGTATGCTATGTTATATTGGTACATGGGGGTATTGAGGTATGCTAACTATGCTTATCAACATTGAATCAGTTTTGAAAAGCTGTGCTGTCATGGTTACCTAATGGAGGCATCTGATTGGTTGAAATTTAGATTTTGTTACATTAAGCTGAACACATTATTTGTTCAGATATCACACAACCTGAACTTTGTGATCATTTCCTACTGCACAGTTCGTTTGCGGGACATCTGTAATGGTCCTCCATTACAATCATTACTTGTAAAGTTCATATTATTCAATTAATTCAAATTTTGGAGTCTACTGGATTTTCTCAAAGTTTTTCATTGGCTATTTTGATATCAATAAAATATAGATATGCATTTGTAATAAATGTAAGTGTAGAAAGTAATGTTATTTCCATATTTTCTAAAAACACTCATGTATACACAATGCGGGCCATTTTGATTGGCCACCTCTCAAAAAATAACCACCAAAAACCTTATCTTAAGATCACGTTAAAGGTACAATTGGTATACAAACAGCTTTGTAGCTTCAAAGTATGAACTTTTATTATCTATATTTATAGCGTAAATAGTGTTTTATCACATAATCCTCCTGATATCTAGTAATTTCGCCCGTGTAATATTTTTGCATATGCCACTAGTGTAATATGACCTGGAACGATTTTCATTGGCTAGAAATTCATTGTGACGTCAGACAGAAACAATAAAATGACATCAGGAAAAATGACGTGACGTCAGGATTACGAGGACGGTAGGGCATAATAGCGGCCTCTGCTGGATTTTCGGAATTCATTTAGACGTTACATTCTTTGATACATGTGTATGTAGTTATTTGTAGATATGTGATAAAAAGTATCTTAAATTTGTGATCATTCATATGAGATTTTATGAAACTCGTCTCGAAGTTTTTATTTTTGCGAGCCAGGCCTATTCTTATACTTGTTTCATAAAATCTCAAATGAAATGAACACTCATGTAAGATTCTATATATCTCGCAACATACATGTACGTCCTTTTCATTCTTTGTTTTATACCTATTAGCTATTGTACTTTCTGTTTGCGTGATCAATTAACCACAGATAACGTTTTCGCATACATGTACAAAGAAAAATAAACGGCTTTATCCGGACATTTTATTTTTTACTTTTAGCAATAAGTTCCCAGATTTGGTAGGTTAAGAAAAATAAAATAGACTTAGTCAAAAACTGTTCTGTGAAAACGAAGAAATATGTGATCGTCAGCGACACGGTACTTTAATAAAATTCAATCATTTTCGTTCTGAATCAAAAACGTCTGACTTATATTAGCAACCGGATAAGCGCAAACATATCACTGCGCATGGGTGTTGGTGTAAACCTATGTTCGAAAGGTTTTAGGAAATTTCTTGATTTCGGAGAGAATCATTTTAAAGGCCCACTACCTTTCCGGAGCAAAATTTGAAGGTTTCTTAAAAACATTAATAACAAAAGAAAATATATATCGATGGCTTAAGATGAGGTTACAACACCAAACATATGCAAGATTTCCTGTCTAATGTTCGATAACAGTGGAGATTCATTTCGCTGTTTTGCTGTCTGGCGCAGTGATAGTCAACTATCGCGCGGCATTTAGGACGACGGCGGGAAACATAAAACGACCCGCGTTATGAAAATTAACATTTTATTTATTCTAATTAAACAGTTCTGAAGGTGATGATAAGTGTGCTAGTAAACGTATAGTTAATAACTTCTGCGACTCTACAAAATTATTGATCTCGTTTTACATTCCTGTTTTAAAAATTAAAAGCCGTTTCGGAAAGGTATAGGCCCTTTAAACAGTTTAACGGACAAACACCATCATAAACAAAGATAATTAAGTGTCGTTCCAGTCATGAAATGACATTTATACTGAATCAAAAGTGACATCTCGCCGCCATATGTGCTTCAAAAAAATTAACCGCTGCCAAACGAAAATTATTGGGTGTCAGCAAAAATTACTGTTCTCAGTTATACTAGGTGGATCTTCATACGTTTTTCGACACATTCTGAAAAAATATCTGTAGGCGAGTCTGATATCTCACAGTCACATGTAGAATTATATATATTATATCAAATGTTGAAGTTCCTAATCAATATCTTTACGGAACTGGGCCGTATAATTTCGATTCCGTTTTTCAAAAAAAAAAAAAAAAAAAAAAACCTGAAAAGTTTAACTAAATATGACGAAATCATGGTGAAAGGCCTCCAACATAAACAAAGTACATCGTTTTTCTATTTACATAAAAAATACTTACCTTTACCTATACCTTTACATTGTACGCTAGGCCTAACAGATCATCGGCTATTGCGATACACAGAATACAATGTAGGTTTACATAATAAACATAAGTATAGTACCTATTCGACCCAATAAGCGCCCATGCCCCTATAAGCGACCCTCCTCCTTTTTGAGGCCTCAATGTCAGTTGCCTTGGCACAAAATAAAGACTAAAACTACACATAATTGTATAGGTTTGCAATAATTTCGTCTTATTAAGCACCTTTTCATTTTTACATTTTTTTAAAACGCCCTGGGCGCTTATTGGGTCGAATAGGTAATTAAAATAATTTATTGTTTTCACTACAATTCACAATGGTGATTGCTTTTGTATTTCTCATAAAGCCGAGGAATAATTTATTTTTCTTATCACTGGTGTCCTCTTGTTTACCGATGACCGCCATCTTGGAAATGTACGCGGTTCAATAAAGAATAAGAAGTGAACAAGCATAAGGATGATCGCATATTTTATCATTTCTAAAAAGAATCTTCATTCACTTTACAGCCAGCTGTCAACTTTTTGAACAAATACTTCCCTAATGATCGGAAGCGGGGTCATCCATACTCGATATGAAATTAAACTATCCCATAATGCCAAGCGCGCAACAGGAGACGAGTTCCAGAATGATCGGAAGCAGCATAATCGATATCCATGTTTTGCGATATTGCGAGCGCACGCCCATTGCACGCATCAATCAAAGGTAAGTACTGTACCCAGATTTTTTTATCTGTTTTTTTTTATTTATTGCAAGACGGTGCATTTAAAGGCCCGGTGCAATACGGAAACAAAAATTGAAGTATCTTAAAAACAATTTTTTAACGAAAAAGTTTTATGTCGAAAAATAATTTCATTACTTCTTTGTCGTCTTGTGCAAAGATAGCCAACTCATACGCGGTAATTATCTCGTTTTACATTCCTACGTGGAAATTAAAAGCTATTTCAGCTTATATAATATGTTTTTGGCGATGGTGGATCGCCAACCAGTATATTGTTTTTAATTAGCCCACCATCATCATTTGTTGTGGCCTTTCGTTCGTGGTCGGTCTCCGTCCTTACATACATGACCATAGCTGTTAATAGGACGTTAATTAATCAGACAAACAAAGTGGTCGGTCTGTCCTCCCGTCCGGTAATTGTTACTGCTATTCCTGCACATAGCATTTTTAGATCGATTAACAAGATGTAAAATCGGCGGACATTTTGGATTTTAGATGGTTGAAGTATGTTACCGCTATTTCTCTCAAAGTACTGAAGGAATCTGTTTCAAATTCCACGAATAGGTTCTCCTATAACCATAGTGTGCGACGCTGTGCGTATTGCATTTTGTGTTTCAATCGGTCAACAAAATAACTGACGGACAACCATTTTGGAATTCGATTGTTGAAGATTATTATCACTATTTCTCAGAAAATGCTAAAGGATTCGGCCTCAAATTTTATAGAAAGGCTCCCTTTGGGCTCTAGTTTGGAACTGATCAAACCACAAAAGGACCGACATGAAGTGATCTTTGATTTTATTTATTGAAGTTTATTAGTACTATTCCTGAAAAAAATAATGACATTTTCTCTCTGAAATTCATATATTATATGTAAGGTTCATCTTGGTGCCTTAAGTTTTGCTTATTGCATTTTGCATGTAAATGATCAGGGAACAGCATGTTCAATAAGCAGACCTCTTAGATATTAATACTTTCAAAAATACTTCGCACGCAGTGGCCATATGTGGAACATACCAATAGAAGTGTGTTGCTGCGTGTAGAATTTAGGCAAAGTTCTCGATATGTATTCAATATTTTCAAAGGAAGATGTTAGTGAAGGGAAAAAACAGAGAAAAGCCAGTCATTCCATTGACTGACGTAGATCATTTAATGGTGGTCGCTAAGATTTTTCTGAGACCTCTGGTTAAAGCTGATAATGCAAGTTAATCAAAGTGCCAAGGCCACTCATAGATGCTGTGAATGAAGGACTCAAACAAAGGAATAAAAGAATTGGTTTATCATTTATATTAAATTTAGTTAACATGTTGTAGAACATTGTATTTATATAATGTGCAATGTTGAATTTTGGAGTTAAACAAAAGATATTAATTGTTTAAATATACACAAAGTTGATTCAACAACCACAAGTTAAATAGGTTTTTTCCTGAAATGACTGATATATATTTTATATATCAAAATTTCTTATTTCTGAAATGAGTAGATTTATCAAACCAATAAATCTGTTAAAAATCTGAGTGCTATTTTCTTTTAATACATGTAAGTAATCTATATACACATTCTAATTACTGAAATTATCAATTTCATCAATGTCCCTTTAAAAGAAAAGAAAATGAGTTAGATCTAATTAATATCCATTTAATAACAACAGAAATATTCCTTGTTAGAAAGACTAACATGGCTGCTTGTATGTATGTATCACTTTGCTTTGCCTACTTTTGACTTATAAATCATAGCCAGATACTTTTGTCAAATAAAAAGTCATAATTTGGTTACCTTTTACAACAATCCCTTTGATGTTATGGAACATTGTTGCAAATATGTTGTGTATCTTTGTTTAAACACGGCTTGAACAAATAGAACAAGTGCTATGCAGTGCACTTTCACTACGGTGATATAGTAATGAGGTTTTAAGGGAGGCAACTCGAGCTTTCACATCTCTAGAGGGTAGAGAAGATATAGTTCGGTTTACTACGGTATGTTTTCAGAAAAAAAAGAAAAATGGAATTAATGTTGACTAGAGATTGAAACCACATGTATAATTTCTATATGTATTTGTTTTAATTGATCTTGGTGAAATAATTAAAAGGTAGCTATAAATAATTAATTCCTGCAATGAAAGACCTAATAGCAATGGCGTTTAAAGTGAAGCAACTCGAGATTTCACATCTCTAGATGGAAGAGATCGTAGTAATTTAAACAGATATAGTTCGCAACGTCAACCAAATAAGACTTTTGCAAACACACTTAAATCTTATTTTTTGTATAAATCATTAAAACAAACATAATTAATCATCATTTATAGCATCAATTTTGTATCATTCAACTAAGTAGATAATATAAGAAAATCTACTGCGGAGGAATAAATTAAGAAGGCGTTGTGTGTGATTTTCGGAAATACACAAGATCTGAACCAAGATCAAAACGAAATAGTTCTAAGTAAACATCGGAAAACATCACTGATTGCGTAATTGTATACACCGATTATTATTGTGACAATTATGATACATGTGTGTTTTATTATGTTATACCTTCAATTAGGGTGTGAAAGTAACAAAACAGCATTTGATTTTCATCGCGGATTCTTATTGTTGTTTTGATGTGCTCAAGCTTGCTTAGCGTACCTATGATTGCTGTTTGACAGCATCAAAAATGTATGCATTTGTGATTATTTTTTTTCTACAAAATTCGTTTTTGAGACCATCCCTTTCGTTTCTAAGTTAGTGCAGTCGCAATTTTGTTTGAACTCTGCTTGAATACGAGATGTTTGCGACCCCTAATAAAGCGCGCAAACCACACGCACGTACAATAAACAAAAACGAGTATGATGGCTAATCAGGTCCACTGACTCGACATATTTCTAGTAAGAATTTTTTTCCTCTCTCCCACTCTCTATTTCCTCTTGATTTTCGCCTACTTCCATCTTTTTTGTCACATATGCACCAACAAATACATATCACTAGCAGCTACATGTAAGTATGTACTCCATTCAACAAGCCGTCACCATTTCCTTACTATGGTATGTCTAGAAATAGGTCGGGGCGGTGGACTTGAATGACCGTCATGTCTTCTCTCTCTCTCTCTCTCTCTCTCTCTCTCCCTCTCTCTCTCTCTCTCTCTCTCTCTCTCTCTCTCTCTCTCTCAAACTTACTCACTCCTATATAATGTATATTTTATGTCTCTCCTCCTACTCGTTATAAACATACCAAAACAACAACATCACTTCATTCATACATCCCACGATAGGAAATAATGTGTATTATGTATTTTCGCCTATTCTTCGAGAGCATGTACACGAAGTCCATGTTGATCTTCAATAATCACGTTATAAACATATCAAAACAGCATTACATCTGTCATAGTATCCCACGATATGAAATAATGTTTATTATGTAGCTTCGCCTTTTCTTCGAGAGCATGTCATTCATGTTGATCTACAATAATCACGTTAAAACATACCCCAAAAAATAAAAATAAACTTCATATATGATCCCTCCCCCAAGCACTCCCCTATACCGACCCCAATTCCTACCATCTTCTATCATAATATTTTCCCTTTACTACTATTTAACGTGATTTGTATACAAACCTCTGCTTTAGTAGGACAGACTTGTAGATGATTTTACACAGTAATCAACATTCTCCCGAAAATAAACATTGATTGTAATATAAACCACTTCACCATATACATGTAACTCATTTTTTCTACTTCTAACAACCCCTGTTCGCGCTATAAACTCTTTATCAATCTACATCTGTTTTTTAAACCTTTAATGCCACCCGACGCCTACTTAAGATAGCCAAGATTCGTTAAAAACTATGGTATCTAAGATTCCCACTTTAGATACTAAACCCCTAACTATTAATTACTTTCAGTTCATCGGGATATTCCAATTCTGGCCAGCTCCATCATTGGGTGGATGGTCTTCCTTCTTGAGACGTTTCGGTGCTTAATCCACGACGTCCTCCAGAGGTGCGCCGACTGGATGATCAATCCCAGTCAGGAACTGACCAGCCCTTGTTGCTGCCTCTATGTCACTGCAGCCTTCTGTCATTGGTTATCGATACAGCTTAGTTCTGCCTGCTGCATCACGTCTGTGTAGTGACGTCCTCTGACTCGTCACCGTGTGTGCCTAGCACTGTTCATGGTGACCGCACCATGTCCCGCCCCTCTTTCTCTCCAAATCCAGCCTGATGCCGCCTCTGCCTGTCTGCTCACGGCTCTCAACAACTTCTTCCTTTCTGCTCCCACGACGCCCATTAATCTCAGAGTTCTCCACAGTGACTGAGCTGGGAACCCTCGAAATCCGACCTCAACTGGAAGGCACCATGTCCTCCAACCTTGTTTCTGGCAATCCTTCACGAGTTGCAGGTACTTTAACCTATTCCTCTCGTGTGTCGTTCTAATCCTGTCCTCCCATGGTACTATGAGTTCCACCATAAAGACCTGCTTGGAGTTCCGGGGCTACAACACAATGTCTGGGTGAAGGGGCGTTGACACGACTTCCCCTGGAAATCCCATGCGTTGATGGATGTAAGCCCTCATCTCCCAGTCTGCTGCCGTTCCTAGTATCCCGCCTAACTCCACGCTGCTCTTTTCCTTCCCTCCTGCCTTCACAAAGTTGATGAACTTTGGTCCATTCGACAATGCTCTCTTCTTCTTTTTGGTACTGTCAAGGCTTGCAGCTATCTCTTTTAGGACCTGGTCGTGGTGCTATGTGTATCTGCGAGAGCAATTGTTAATAATGACAACACACGTGCCAGTTTTGCTGGTCACCTCATGGAATCTTCCGTTGTCTCGCGTCTTCCCAATGCAGTTAACTCCCCTGTTATCCCAAGTTGACAGCTCGCACCTGTCTAGCCATCTCCTCAATCTGTCTGACCTTTGCTTGAGTTATGTCCCGTCGCCCGTCGCTCCCTTGACTTACACTGCGCCATGTAGGTCTAGATATCGTGCCCGGTCCTAGTCGCCCCGCTGCAACCGTCCCTCTGATATCTCAATGATACAATCGTGCTTCTGCCTCTCTCACAGTCTTCTTAAGGTACCACTTTCGTCCTAAGCGTGGCGTGTATCGACCCTCGCATCTTTCACTTTGGCGTCTATGCTGTCCCTCAACATGATGACCTGTCGTACTTTCGGCACCTTGAACTCCTCCGTCACCGGCTTGAATGGTAGCTGGAGGTTCGTCCCCGAGCTGTACAAGCCGATAGTGTTTAAGCTTTGGGGAACGCCAAGCCAACGCCGAAGGTGTCCGCTGATCATCCTCTCCAGCGCTTCTACTGAGGAGAGTGGTACTTCGTAGACCAACAATGGCCACAGGAGTCTGGGAAGTACGCCGTGCTGGTAAATCCAAGATTTAAACTTCCCTGGGAGCCCACTTCCGTCGACAGTCTTTATCCAGTCGTCAGCATGCCTGCGCATCTCCACCACACTGTTTCTGTCGTTCAGGCTGTTGTCGAACCATTTTCCAATGCTCTTCACTGGCTTCTCGGATACCGTCGGTACGTCGCTGCCACCAACCTTGAATCTTTCATCCTTCACTCTGACTGTCTTCAGGACGAGACTCCGAGACTTTGTCGGTTTGAGTTTCATCCGTGCCCATGTGACTATGTACGTCCTCCAGGTCTCTCGGGGTCCAACATCCTTCAACGACTGTCTTTGTAGTCACCGGCATGTCGTCCATAAAGGCTCTTATTTGTGGTTATCTGATACCTGCCACCATGTATGGCCCTCTGCTCATCTTCACCCACGGATTTAATCAGCAGGTTCATACTGTGCATTCGATCAGCAGGTTCATACTGTGCATTCGATGTCTTCCAGTCTCTGCCACGTTGATGTGTAGTTGCCGATGGTGAAGCACATTCTGAAGTAGTCAAAGTAGTCATTCAGCATGACTCTGAACTTCTCAGGTATGTGGTACTTCTTCAGCATCATCTCCATTAGCTTGTGTGGTATAGATCCGTAGGCGTTCGCTAGGTCCAGCAAAAGTTCTGCCAAGTCGCCTTTGTTCTCCCGTGCCTCCGTGGTAATCTGGATATGCACTGGTGTGCTCCACACATCCGTACACTCCGAAAATCTCTCTTTTCTGCACTGGGATTTCCATGTATCTGTTGTTCAGCATATACCTCGTCATCTGTCTAGCGAGTACGACGAGATTCACCTTCCCTTAATATAAACCACTTCACCATATAACTCATTTCTTCTGTTTCTAAAAACCCCTGTTCGCGCTATAAACTCCACCCTTTATCAATCTTCATCTGTTTTTTAAACCTTTAATCCCATCCGGCGCCTACTTAAGATTGCCAAGATTTGTTAAAAACTATGGTATCTAAAATTCCCACTTTAAATACTAAACCTCAACCAATGAATTGCTTTTTATGTCGGAATCTAGTTCCATCATCCGGTGGATGGTCTTCCTTCCTGAGACGTTTCGGTGCTTAATCCACGACGTCCTCCAGAGGTGCGCCGACTGGGGTGATCGATCTCAGCCAGGAACTGACAGGCCCTTCTTGCTGCCTCTATATCACTGCAGCCTGCTGTCTGGTTATTGATACAGCTTATTTTGCCTTCTCTATCAAGTCTGTGTAGTGATGTCCTCTGACTCGTCACCGTGTGTGTCTAGCTCCGTTGCTGGTGACCACCGCATATCTCGCCTTCTTTCTCAAATCAAGCCTGATGCCGCCTCTGCCGGTCTGTTCACTCCATCAACTTCTTCCTCTCTGCTCCTACGACGCCCACAATTTCAGAGTTCTCCACAGTGACTGGCCGGGGAACCCTCGACATCCAACCTCAACTGGAAGGCACCATGTCTTTTCTGCACCGATATGTCCTGTTGTCAACCATATACCTCGTCATCCGTCTAGCGAGTACAACGAAAATCACCTTTTCTTCCACATTAAGAAGTTATATTTCCTCGGATCGCTATTTGTTTTCCTGAGATACACCTCTCCTTCTTCCCTCGGGCAGTGCAGACTTCAAGAACCCTTGCTTAACAATCTAAACCTACCGTCGTATTTCCTGCATGCCGTTATGCTATATCATACTGTCTAACACGACCACTCTTCTGTCCTTCGGGAGGAACGCTAATCCGGGGCCCGGTGTACTGTCAGTCATGCCATGTACTTTAAAATTCCTCTGATGGTATTCGAAAAGAGAAGGCTTATTGCAAGCCGCCACAGAGTAGGCGAAATTTGCCGGTCGACGCATGTCGGCAAAATGACTCGACCGCTGTTTTAAATCTGTCTCCGGCAATTAGATACTGGAAGTCAGTAGAAATGGTGTCTCTGAAGTATTACACAGGTGCTGAACCTGGCAAATATGTAAACTGCATAAGATAAATTATATAATCATGAAAACAGCTGCCTGGATACTAATAGAAGGAAGTTATGTTTACTTCAAATATTCACACTAATGTTTGGTCCGGCAAAATCTTGTTCGGTCCGGCTTACTCAGTCCTTGCCGGTCCGAATGTCCGGCCATCTGTCTAATATTAATATGTTAATATAGATTAGATAGGGTAATTACATAGGGTCGATGAGCGCCTCGGAATATCGGTAGATAGAAAAACAAAATGGCTGACCTCGACAGGGGGATGTCTCATTAACGATTCTTGAAATACAAGCGCACTTATATTTTTTTAATCTTAATTTAATATTTTTTTTAACTCTCATTGTCAACTTTAAGTACAGAAACCCTTTACATGTATGCTATAGAAAGACCGATGTCTGTATTCTTAAATGTGTATTATTTTCGTTAGGTTTCATAGATAATTTTACGCGCTTGTGGTAGAGCGTATTAATTTGTACAAATAGGTATACTCTCCAGCAGCTTTCATTTTGTTTGAAATTTAAAAATTTGTTACGCATAAACTTATATGATCAGAGGTTATTTTCTGGATGTGCATAATATCAACAAGCAGCTGAATATGCCATCTTTCTAAACATCAAACATTTGGTATGCTAAGCCATTTAAGGGAACAATTCTCGCACATCAGTAAATGTGCACTTTATTTCTGGTTGACGTAATTAGCACAGAAAGTGATGACGTCACTTAAACATAATACAATTTGACCAATACATGTACATGTTGATGTATATTTTGTGCGGATTTACTGAGCGTGGAAAAACAACACCCTTCAGGTATTGCTTGTAGACGGAAGAAAAGATGAACATATAATAACAAACACATGAGTTATTTTTTATTTATCTTTAATGTATTTTCCTGAATTCCATTGAACTATAATGGGCTATACAATGATGAAGATGAAAGAAAACAACATATTCAATCAGTTATCTCCCCTTCTTAGTCACGTGATTGTACTGAGTGATCCTGATCGTTTCTCTCAAAAACCAAAATTCAGAGCCAACCAAGGACCATTCACGCAAAACAAAATGAATGTTAATGACCTGAACCTCTCAACAACGTTGCGAGAATAAGCATAAAAAATAACAACACTATACTCTGTACAAGATCATTGTAAACATTTAGTCTGGCCAGACACTTCTTATCAACAAAACACTTATGTTTATAATACAATAACAACATAACAAAAACTTCACAAGGTAAAATACCAACAAACAAAAAAGATGAGTTTCTGGGTGAAATAAAAGTCTTACAATCATCAATATGTAGGAAAAATCATTTTCCTCCTTCTACGATTCAGATATATACATAGTCCATAGCTATACCGTATGTATATATACATATATAATATATATATATTCTTTTTTCAAAAGAAAGATGATGTTAGCACTTGAATGAAATATGAAAAAAAGGTAACGACGAAAATGGATAAAAATGCAATTTTCCGTCAAATCCACCAATGTCAGCATAACAAGGAGTGATAGGAGAGAAAAAAGAACAATAGAGAAAAAATCTTGCATGCATGGAAAGAAATTCAAACAGGTGCATGAAACAACTTAGCAAACTATGATGAGCCTCTTCATTCGCATGTTTTAGTAGCCAAATGCCATCATAAATTGTATCGTTTATTATTGAACAGAACATTAATGATTCAAATCGAAATTGGTTCCGTGATCATACTGACAATTTACAGAATATCTGATATAAAAATACTTCGAATTGGCTACATAATTATGTTTATCTCCTAAACTTTTGCATTGATTGTGATGAAAGCTAACTATGCAGCTATATATCAAACCTACTGAGATTAACTTTTGAAGAATTCGAATGATCCGATTCATTTACATCTTTTGATTTTGTCACCTGTATGAAAACAATATTGATTTGAAACAGGTATTTGGGTCAGGGGTGTATACAAAATCGTCACTAATAATCTTAGGCTATCCCTATCTCATTATTGGATACCTTATTTCACAGCTTGAATTTCAATCAACACAGAAACATTTCAAAAATCTTGTATTGCATAACATATTTCAAATATATTTTAGGGGATTTAGACAATATAATTCAACAAAAAAAATCCTCGTCTTATTGAAAGTATCATCCCTTGCATTCAAGATATTTCACTCGGAGATAAAACAGAACATCACCGGGAATGTAATTATCTCCCTTGGAATTAAGACAAAGTATTTTAATTTGAACAAACTATCACCTCATTATTGTTCTGCACTGATGTATTTACCAACCCTATGTGGGCCAGATACTTTTTTGACGTTGTCGCGACGTTATTCCTAACTGACATCGAGAACTTCTAGTCTTAGGTTTGACACACCAAATGTTCAGTTCTAGAGAAAAACTGAAAATAAAGAGTTGGATCACACCCTTCTCTCTTCCCTCATATCCTACTCGACTTTGGACGTCGTTACAGCTTTTTAGTTCAGATTTTATTATGCATTAAAAAGACACATGCACATCCAGTGCGAAATGGATGGATTGCCTTATAACCCTACGTCACAGTAGTTCTAACATTGCTCATGAAATTTTGAATTTCTCTTACAACTGGCAAGAAAAACTATCACAAAATATGTACATGTATATTATCTAAATTCGAATCCATTTCATTCCTATTGAAACTTTACAGCCCTACAGTCGTTTCTTCACAACCTTTACTTGGTACTCCCAGAGTAACATTGACCAGGTCAAACTGTATCAGAATCTCTACTAGGTATTGTTTCTCTAGGTTATTTCCCTTCAATGACACCTTGCCTCTTGCCCTATATATTACCTATCACTCCAAACAAGTAAACACATGCCAACATGCAGAGCCATATGCAATAAGCTTGCTGTTTACATATAAAACTCTTCTAGTTTTACTTCTGTAGAAAGTTTGATAATTATTAAGTTAAAATTATCTTTAATACCTGTGTTTAATACCCGATGTGTTTTGTATTGTCTAAACAAGTAAACTATGTGAAAAACAAGTTAAGAAATCACAAAGAATTTTCTTCAATCTTAAAGTATCATCTTTGATGACTGACCGGTTTTTTTAATACATAAAATGTTATCTTTACGAAAAACAAGATTTCAAATGACAAAAGTGAGAGAAACAAAAGACAAGTAGACGAAAAAAATCAACCGGTAAATGTTGTGTATTGTTACTACACAGTACTGAGCCCAGTCTTTGTATACTCATTAGAGTAATTACAATATCATACAATATGTCTGGCCATACCAACAGTGACAAAAATACATCATTTTCCAGCCACCTTTGCTGCCGCTGGACAACAAAAAGATTTTCATTTCAACTAAAATTCATAAGACCTGAGTACACAAGTAACATTTTATATTGCAATTTCATCTACTTCAAGTATTTTTATCGTAGGAACGCTTTTGAGCAAGTCTCGTTTGACCCGTTTTAATTATGTTTGAAACATAACACTTGTAATTATAAATCCATTATATTGAATAATGAACAAAATTGTGTGTGATTAAAACAACTGTTGAATATGCTACAACTAATATATATATACTATAGTGTAGACACGAATCTAACCATAGAGCAGCATTCAACTATTGACTATTAGTATCCTATTTCAAGACTTAGCTATTGTTTTACAATAATTAGAAGTCTTTGTACTGGCACAGAATGTGCGAAAATAAAAAAGGAGGAATATAATCCATATTTTACATAGGTAAAATAATCTTACCGTATTCAATCCAATAAGCGCCTAAAAGGTATTGCACAAACCGATTTTTAAAAGAAACTACGGTATCCATGTTTTTAGTTTTCTGATTAACAAGTAAGAGTCCTCAAAACAAAGGATGCTGTTGTTCTTTTAGAGATAGGAGAAATTATTGGCTGGAATACGGTACAAAGACAATTAAAAAAAATCCTTTTCGATACTTTATCAGTTCAAATTAAAAACCAAGTACCCCGAAACATTAACAGTTACAGGATTCTATTTAAAAAAGTTGAATTCTTCGTATAGGTTTATGAACGGATACAAATTAATACAGTATCATTGCATTACAGGTAGCAGATAGCTAGCAACAGACTTTAATACAGAAATTCATTACAAGTTTAAAAGCGTGAGGTGGTACATACATATGTATATCATATACTATATATTTATAGGTAAGCAGGGTTCCTAAGATAAAAATATTTTCAAGAAGTTCAGCCTTTTTATAATTCCTTTTCTGTGATAAAAAACAAAACAAGGACAAAAAAAATGTGCGTTGATACCACATGATGTACGAGTTATATACTTACAAACTTGTAATGTTATCAATTTATGGAAAGAAAAATAGGGGTATGATCTTGATGAAAATGAATCGATGATTTGTTATGACCATTACAACAGTACTCTGTAGCTTAACACATTTTTACTCCAAAACATCAAATGCATGAGTAAATAAGACATATATTGAGATATATAATATATTTATGTATATATATATTTATATATGGACATGTTGTTATATACACTTCCATCAAGTTTCATGTGTTAAATCCCCACGGGAAATTTAAAGGAATTGACAGTTGTATTGAATACCACCTCAAAAACTCAATACTTTAATTTTGATTATGGCAACCTGTAAAGAAATGCTTCACAGACTCGGAGCAATGGCATGAAGACAAAACCCATCATTGCTCTAAAACTGACACTTAGTGAAGAGTTCCTCGTATATCACGTAGAAAATTGTCTTTTTGTCATCACCGTCTTCTGTAGGGAATTTGTCCAATAATGACTTCTGTAAAACCATGCATTCTGACAAATTGGTCAAACACCACCAAGTTATGTTCAGTTGAAACTTGCATCGTTCAGTCGAAATAAAAAGATCATCACAATTCATGTTCACAGAAAACTCTTTTACCATAACTTCGTTGTAATGTAGCAAAAGCCGGCCTTTTGATTTTAAAGGAAAACATTAAGAAACACATCCACTCAATGTGATTAGAGTCAAAAACTAAAAAATTGTGAGATCTAAATGATTAATTCCTTCCCTCATCACCAATTATTAAAGGCAAGAGATGTGACTTTGAATTTTTCAAATATGTCTAAGGCATTAGCTCGACCAAATTCAAAAATAAAAGGAAAGGGGCCTACATATTAATTAGCTGCCTAGAATGAAATATTTTACATACTTTGTTGAATCAACATCACAATTACGCTCTGTTTTAAAAGTAAGATGATTTCTGGCATTAACAGTTTGGATGAATCACAAAGTTTAGGAGAAAAATGGCCTTAACTAAGCTTTCATATATTTCATAGAGACAAAATATCTGCCCGATTCGTGGAGAATTAAAGATGAAGAAATTAATTCACAGGAATATTCCTCAAACTCCATTAGTAAGTGATGATGAAACCCAAAGAAATCTATACTTCTTCCTTTGCTGTCAGGTAAAAACACCATACATATCTTCCGTTACGAAAAATATACACTTATTCTATAAGGTTGAAATGAAGAAAAATCCCTGGTTTATCGTGATTTGATTAGGCACTTTGTGCTGTAAACCTGATACTGGCTCCAGCACTTCGACGGGTTCCCATAACATGGGAGAGTAGCAGAGCGGCTCCTATTGTTTCCTGCTTTTCTTCTGACACTTCCTCTCCCACTAATCTCTCTTCAGAGTTATGGGAGGTGATCTATAACGCCGAGAGAGGCATTACCTCTGATCATTGACAACCTCTGTAGGCAGCCATTTTGTCTTTGATTGTCAGCCTCGATAGATATGCTTTTGTCTGTTTCTCGCCAATTCCATTAAATGTGGTGACCATTTTCATTCCTAGTAATCGGTGTCTTCATGGTTAACAACTGTGTCTGTAGACACTGTGTGTCTATCTATGGCAACCATGCTTTGTCTCGTGACACTTTGTATCTCTATGGTTACCAAATCTACGCACAAGACACCGTCTTTTAGTTTTTAAAGTACATCACATCTGTAGCATGGAGTGAAATCCAATGAAAATCAATCCAGCATTCCTGAAGGAACGTCCTTATTTCAAGGATATAATCCACTACATGTTTTGCCTCCTTTGCACTCTAAGCAATCCATTTTCATACTTTCACTTCAGACTATAACACACAAAAGTAATGAAATTCCTCCACGTCATCATGTCTATTTTTTACTGAATGTGGAATCATATTGAATCCTCAGTCATTGAAAGGTCATGACCTTGCACATGCAGAGTGTTACGTACATCCACACTTTAACCAATTCTTATTCCAATCTCATCACAACTCCGCCCACTAATAAACCACATCTGGAATATCACACTCTGTATGGATATGTCTAATGTATAATCCACACAAAGTAGAAACATTTTATGACCCGTGTTTTCCATTCCATACTGATTAACAGAAAATAACTTTTTTTCAGAATCTAAGCATGGCGTTTCGTCATTCCGATGACAGCAGCTGCTGCAGAAGACTGTTCTTATGCTCAGCTGGCTTGATGTCTTCACAATTTGTCTGCAAAAGAGAAGATTCAATGAGCAAACGTAATAACTAACCCACCACAAAACAGCGAAAAAATAAGAGTGATTCTCAAACAAATGCAGAAATAAAACGATTTATTCATGAAAGAATGAATACCAGGTTAATATCAATCTTGACCTATCTGTTTTAAAACTTCACTAGGTTTGATAACAGTAATTGTGCTTACCCTTGGTTCCTTTTGTACCACCTGAACTTTGAGTCTATCCACCAATCCCTGTTGCCTTACACCTGTCCCAGGTTGCTGGCCAGGCTGTAGAAGCTGGGCTCTAAATAAAGATGTGGCCTTCACCTCAGGGTCAGCTACTTCTGTTAACGAGTGATAAGGTCAAGGTCAAAGAAATAAATCAAAGTCATATGACATGTTCAAATGGCAATATGCTTACAATCACTTATAATGTTTGTAACTGGGAAGAATGACTAACATCTAAGCATGTTAGTGTATCTTAAATAGATGTCAAGTATATATAGATCTATCGTTCAGCAAAGTCAACTACTCGGCCAAGTAAAGGGTGAGAAGTTCATTGAAGGTTATTGCGTGAAAAAGATTTTTCAGTCAGATTTAAAAGATATACATAAGTCAACGAGATATAGCTAGCTGTGATACCTGCTGGTTCCGGTTTGTCTAGTTTCGACAGAGCTTGGAACTGCTGATAACGATCTTTGGCTTCCTGTCGTTGTTTCTGAACTATATCCTCTTCCTTGAAGTCACCAAGGTTAAGACTAGTTCGTGATTGTCCAGGGTTAACACCGTGCTCCTTTGCCATCTCATCAACTGTAAGAATAAAGATCAAGGTCATTCATTTGAGTTAAGTTGGTAGCCTCTCTTACCACTACGCTAGAGTCTTAATATCGGTCTCATCAGTGAACAAAAGATCAACTAATGATACTAAAAGGACTTTATTCACTATTTCTATTCTATTTGTGAATGAAGAGACTCGTACCTTAAGTGGATAAAGCGTATGTAATGGTGCTAAAATCTAAATAAGAGCCTGTAATGTCATGCAATGTACCCAACTTACTTTGCTCAAATATGTCTAGAGGAATTTCACTGGACTCGTAACTAGAGTTATCTTGTTGCTGCTGTTGCTGTTGTGCCATCTGCTGTTGTTGTTGTTGCTGTTGCATGGCTTGTAGCTGTTGTTGTTGCTGCTGTTGTTGGTTTTGTTTTTCTGATCGAGCGGCACATATATTTCTCAATTCTTGTTTGACATACTGTGACGTGGAATTCACACTCATTCCCATACCAAGTTCTAACTTTTTACTAAAATGAAAAGATAATAAAATTACAGAACTAATCTGTACTCTACTCACCATATGAAATTTCCAACTTAGGAATGATAAATCACAGAAATTTTATCGAATCCAAATCACTAATAAGAACATGCTATTACTTTTATTAAAACGTTTTCCTCATTAGTATGTCAGCATGTTGTATATTATCTGTTTTTTTAATATGCAGATTAAGAATTTCTTCATAATTTAACTGCTACATTGATACTGCGACAAGATTTTATAGTGAAAATTGTCTAAAACGGCATGGAGTAGCACATTTGGCCGGTATATCCAGGTTTCCGAAATATACAGGTTTTAATTACTATTAATTAAGAAGAAAAAAGAATATGCCGGAGTATACAGGTTCCGGATCAAACAAGTTGTACTGTACATTTTGAACATTGTGTACCTTGTTTCCAGGTCACCAAACTGCATGTCGAAGTCGTCAAATGATGTAGATGCCGGTACTGCCCCCTGCGAGTTAGCCACCTGACCAAGTCGAGACATCCCCGACATCGGTGGATTGAAACTTGCCGTGGACACTGATTGGTTGAATGGCGGGCTAACCTGATTGGTTGGAGGCTGTCGGTGTGATGTGTTTGGTGAAATAGCATGGGGCGACATCAAAAGGGGATCTGGACTGCTCCCAAAGGGGCTATGAGGTGTACGGGGCGACGCTCGACCTGTCGGCAATTGAGGACAATAAAATAAGAATCTACATAACAGATTATATGGTGATTTACTGCATATATATACCACATTAGAAATAGGAACGTTTAGGATAATTAAGTCAACTAAACTCATCAGGATATATGCTGTAACACTAATGGTATTATCTTCACCTTGACCTATAAAAAATCTTTTTTTTTTTACCTAAAAACGTCAGTAGTGATTTCAATATCAAATCTAATAATGTGAAAATTCCATGACAAACTTTCAAACCTCACGTTCATTCCAAACTTTCACACCTCACATTCATGACAAAATTTTAAACCTCGCATTCATGGCAATCATGGCAATCATTCAAACCTAACATTCATGGCAAACTGTCAAACCTCCCATTCATGGCAATCTTTCAAACCTAACATTTATGTCAATCATTCAAACCTAACATTCATGGCAAACTGTCAAACCTCCCATTCATGGCAATCTTTCAAACCTAACATTTATGTCAATCATTCAAACCTAACATTCATGGCAAACTGTCAAACCTCGCAACCTCACATTCATGGCAAACTTTCACGACTCACATTCATGGCAAACTTTCACGACTCACATTCACGGTAGAATTTTCAAACGTCCACACCTCGCATGTATTATAATATGTTGATTTGTAACCAACCTGGAGGTAAACTCATCTGTCGCTGCATCATTCTATTCTGACTAAACATTTGTTGTTGTTGTGACTGCTGATTAAACATGCCCATCGTGTTCCCGCCCGTCTGGTTTCCGCTGAACTCTCCGGGAAACTGGAAACGACTCTGTTGATGGTTCGAGTTGGGTATGGATCCTCCGGACATTGACCGATGGCGATTCATGTTAAACTGTGAACCCTGGTGATAGGAAATCATGGAAGGTTTATATGGTACTGAAGAAAATGTATATTAACAGGAAACAAGTCGGTGGTAAAATCTAGGGAGAGGCTGTCACTATGTGAAAACGTGTGTCCAATCACTTTTGTCAACGGTTTATGACAATGAAACCCGGCAAAATCTTTTAATACATACACATCCTAAAACCAAAACTATCTGAAAGACTTTATCTTGATTCCCTCAATTACCTTACTTGTAGTATACATGTAGGGCCAGACAGAATGCAAGGGACATATTGGGATGAAAACCTGGTAAGATCTTTTAATATATACACATCCTAAAACCAAAACTATCTGGAAGACTTTGTATTAATTGCCTCAGCTGTAGTATACATTTTGGCCAGACAGAATGCCAGGGACATATTGGGATGGTCATATGAATGTACTTGTAATCTGTTGTACTTGTATATACATAGGGCAATCTCAAACGTACCTGTGGTATGCTCATTGGACTTTGCATACTGCCTGGCTGTTGTGATCGAGGGGCGCCCCACTGGTTCTGTGGCTGATTAAAGTGAGGAGAGATCTGGGATGAGGGTGGCGTTGGACCCATCATAGGGTTCGAAGCCTGAGGCGTTGGAGGCCCCTGTTGAGAGATCTGACTGTTGGGGGTTCCCGGACCAAGAATCTGCTGGAGACCTGCCGGACTATAGTGCGGCGACATTGGTCCAGGGATTTGGTTCCGCTGTAAGTAAACAATACATTAATCAATGTTGAAGTTTAATACTGTTAACAGGCTTCTTTTAAACATTTAAATTAATCAACAAGGTAGGCATATGGTATGTTGTCAAATCCTATATGAATGGAGTGAAATTAAGGATCCGTGTTTTAGATTGATTTTAATCAGTCCAAAAAACAATCAGGGTTCCATAAGTACCATACGAACCTGTATAGTAACATTAGGTGCACTGCCGCTGTTCATTAAATCTCCAAGATTTTCCGGAAATGCTTGATTTTCCATTCCCTGTAAGGACAGTAATTTCTTCAATGTTTATATTAACCAAAATATGTAAACACCCTTTTTTATTATGAGAATGTTTGTGATACCCGTAAATTATTCTAGTAGAATGTGATACCCGTAAATTATTCTAGTAGAATGATATTTCTAGTTCCAATAATCCAAAAAAATGAATGTGATGAGAATAAATGAAGATCATGGTGAGAAGGGGGATAACTCCCACTTTATTAATGCATAAGAGAGTTCCTTGGTACAGTTATACCAAATAAATCAAATCGTGGTACGAGCATTAAAAATAATGATTAAAGTTAATAGATTGTTGGGGAAACGAAAAATAAGGCTCATAGATATGTTCAGTTTACACTTCTGATTCACATTCAATTTTGTGTAAGACTGTTGAATTGGTCCCCTCCTATGTGAGAACACTTCATTGTATTTTTGCAAAAACAAAAATGTTTTTTTTAACCTTGAAAAAAATAATTTTCTGATTCACTTACCGGTGGGAAATGCTGGTTGAACTGCTGACTCAGTTGACTCTGAAGTAAGCGCCGTTGCCGCTCCATCCTTCGCTTCTCGATCTCGCGCATCTGCTTGAGTTTTTGCTGATGGAGGAGGGACTGTCTCACCTGACTGGCTGTTGAGTTGGGATTCATGTTGAAGACTTGTCTCTGCTGCTGGTTTCCCTGTAAGGCACTGGCATGGGGCACTACAAGGAAGAGCATTTGTCAATGGGTTACATATCATTCGCCTGGTTTTGTTTATCCTTCTATTTAATAAGAAACTTAACAATAATTTTGAGGTTTAAACGCGATAATTATTTTGTTTATCGATGTATAGACCGAATCCGAAGTGTACACTGCTTGAAAACTGGTTGTTTGTTGATATGATGGTATCAAAAACTAAGTTTCAACTTTAAGTCTAAGTCTTGATAGTCAAATGATTTAACAAATAAGGGTTTGAAGGAGAGATATCCAAACCTCGGATTCACCGAGCTTCACGCTATACGAAGGTTAGTAATTCCATAAGAAATAAACTTTTATATGAGCCAGTTATTAGTAATTCTTACACCTGAGCCCTACTCAATTTGCCCTCTTATACTTGTGCTTCTCGAGTATAACTTCAGATTGCTAAGTTTGTAACTCTCCTGATTCTGGAAATTCTTCGACTATGAGCCGATTATGCTAATTGAATTTGCACTGTTCTAAGAGAAGTGAAGTCTTTCGAAAGATCTTACAGATAGAGCTCAACTCAATATGTGCTCTTCTGAGAAATATTCTCAAAACATCTTTCAAATCATAAATAGAAGAGCTACCAGAATCAAAAGAGCTACAAAACGAGTGTCTACAAGTTATATTCTAGTAGTAGAAGAGGGCAAGTAGAATTAGGCTTCGTATAGCTTCCAGATGCAGAAGAGCTTCATGTACAAATCAAGTGATCAAAAGCTTTATTCTACAAGATTTCTGAAGTAGAAAAGGGCAAATGGAGGTCAGCTTCGGAAAATACTGTGGGAAGACTACTTCCCTTCTAAGAAGAGCACAAATCAAGTTGACTTCTGTAGCGTTGTTTTAGTACATATTCACAAGAACTGAGAGAAGTGACTGACCTTGTGGACCAGGAAGCCTCGGTCCCTGGGCGCTGAAGTTGGAGGGAGCTGCCTGATTAAAGCCTTGTTGCGGGGACAGAGCAGATTGCTGCTGCTGCTGCTGCTGTTGGGCCCGCGGGGACATCTGCTGGAGTTGGAAACGGATGTTGTTTACCCCCATCCCCGGGGACATTTGTCCCATCTGTTGTTGTTGTTGTTGCTGCTGCTGCCCTATCACCCCCGGGTTGAACCCCTGGGGTTGTTGAGCCATGCTTGACGTGACTCTGGTCTGGCCCCCCATCATTCCTGGCTGTGCGGCTTTCTTAGCCTGCGACGGCTCTTCACTCATCAACTGTTGCTGTATTGCTTTTATGGCCATATCGTCATTGGCGTCAGTGCGTACCTTACTGGCGTCCTGGGTCAGGCCCAGCATGTTATCGAGCTCGGAGAAGCCCGAGTCACTAAGGACCTGTTCTAACTGTGATATAATGGACTCGTCTGTGAAGTTGGGAGTGGACCTCTGTATGTTACCTTGAGACATGTCCTGTTGTAAGTCGGCAGCCTGCTGGAGAATCTGGTCAAGTAGAGCGTCCGGATTATCAACCTGATCTATCTCCATATTAGAGGGTGGCTGGTTACCAGTGTTGGTACCCGACAACAACTGCTGTAACTGGGCATACTGGTCTTGGTACTGTTGGCTTGTGTTACTGGATGTTGCCGTTGGCAACGAGTTGAAACTCGATGACGGTGCGCCCATATTGTTATTTGTGTTTACACTAACATCCATCGCGGGATTTGTGAGTCTACTCAAACAGTCATCTTGTTTACTCGACCCATTAGCAGAAAACGATGGCTGTTCCATTTTGATGTCTTTTGCACAGCCATCCTCTTTAGACTTTTTCGAAGAGCTCTGCTTATCAGAAGGTTTCAGGACCATGATTTTGTCTGACAAATTCTTCGGTAATCTATTATGGGGATTCTCACAAGGATTCAGCGATTGTCCTATTGTCAATTGAGTTAAAACTTTTGTCTCTTTTGCGTTTTTACGTGATAACAGTCGGGCAAGCAGCGCATTCTTTTGTGTCAGACTACTGCTCTGAGGCTGCTGTTGTTGTTGTTGTTGTTGTTGTTGTTGCTGCTGCTGTTGCTGCTGTTGCAACTGCAGTTGTATTTGGGCCTGAAGTTGTTGTTGCTTTATATTATTCAAAGCCATCTCGGAGTCCAATCCATCAGGGACATCTGAATCTGAAGGCGGTGCTTTCCGTTTCAGTGCCTTTGAGGCTAAGCTGTTACTAGATACACTATTTTCTTCGTTTCCCTTCTCCCAGAAGTAGTTCAGTAGGTTATCAAGATTTTTGTCTCCAAGAAGAGATGAGGTATTTGGGATCTTTTTGGCGCTGTCCGAGCCCGTAGGAGCAGGTACGGGGCCAGAAATAGAGGCCTTGGCAGCGGGTCGGTCCATTGTTGATTGAGCTTGCGAGTATGAGGTCCCATGTTGTGTTTGTGTTGAGGATATACTGGTGGGTAAGGAGCCACCGCCCTGGGGTAAGGTCGGGGTCGTTGGAGGTAGTGGATGTTGTGGGGTCATTGGGGTTAACGGGGTCACAGGAGTGAGAGGCGTTAGAGGGGTCATAGTCGTCGACTGGGGCTCCTGGGGTCCTGACTGATGGCGATGACGTGACGCAGGATCGTTTTCTTGACTAGTGCTCTCCTGTTGATATAGAAATTTTATAAAGAATAAGCTTACAATAAATTAATATGGTTATAATCAAGTACATCTCATTCACGGTCTAGGAAAATATTAATTGTTTGCAGTGTGTTTGCAGAGAATTTAACTGGCTCCCAAAGGTTCATCATTTACTTTACTGTAAAATTGATTAAAATAGTTTCAAATGCTGGTGTTTTGTTGTTTTTTTTCCGTTTTTTCTTCTTCTCCATTTTGAATGCTTAGAGCTATTCACAAACTTACACTTAATGTACCTTGATATTGCTGTCATCATTGAATTCAAGAACATTTCCATGTATGACTATAATATGAAATGTCTTAACTGGTTAATGGTACATCTCTATACTTGGTGGGGAACAGTTTTTGCTGTTGACTTGATAACCACCAGGAAATGTCTAAACTGTTGACTAAACCTGAACTGTAATCTCTACTTGGCTGGGAAATAGTTTTTTTCTGTTGACTCGGCAATTAATGCTGTTACAACTTACGGCTGGTGCTGATGTACACGTCATCTCTTCCTCATTCAGTAGTATCTGTAATAGTTCCCCTGATAGCTTTCTCTGTTTGCCTTTCCCTGCCTCGTTATTCTTTGCCTGAAGATGGGCACTATCTTCTGAACTTAGGAGTTGCTGGAAAAAATATTAATCAAAAATGATCATCATGAATCATGAATATGGCAGGTCAGACACCATAATACTTCAATTACTGTAAATCAACTTATTTCTGTGTGTGATGAAATTCGACATTTGCAGGCGATAAGAAATCACTAAAACGTTAATCATAATACTGCCACTGAGTTACGATAATCCAATGTATTTACGTATTATGTAGGCGATAAAAAATCACTAACATAAATCGCCAAGAAAATGTTTCACCCATTTAGTCCGCCAAATAGGGTCCAATGAAAGTTCCAATCAAACTTGGCAGGGCCAACCCCCCCCCCCCCCAGTAATATTTGATTTGCGAAATTGAATGAAAAAAGCTGAAAATGCTGTTTTTTGTTAATCAAAGGCCATTACTCTGCCAAAATCAAAGTCCCGATCGAACTTTGCCAAGGCCCTAAGACATTTAAGCATTTTACCAAATTTCGAGAAAATCGCTTAAGATTTGTGGCAGTTATTGCACAGAAAAAAATCATTACAGAGAGAGAGACGGACGGATAGACGGACAAACCCAAATTAATATCCCCTGTTATGCGTGAAAAGCTAAATCAAGTTGATGTGAAAATAAGTCTACATTATACAGTAAATCAACATTCTTTCGTGGCTAAGAAATTTCGCGATTTCTGTTTCAAAGTATTTTTCGCCGGGATTAAGGTTTGCTTATTTAAATATTAAATGGAAAGTGAAATCCAGCCATGTTTTTTTTTTCTAAAATTTTTTTCGAGAGCCATCAATGCGTGTTTCTTGGCCGATTGTAAATCGCGAACATTTATTGTTGTGAAAATGTTTTGAACAAAAGTGTAGTAGTTTCATACGACTATAAGTCGCAAAATTGAAAAGGCGTGAAAAAGCCATTGTGCATGAAAATGCGAAATAAAGTTGCTGTGAAAATAAGTACTGGGTTTCCAGTATACTAGCAGTGAGATGTTGAGCTCTTAATTCCAATAATTATGTATAAACATATATTTTTATCACTGAGTTAACAATTCAAATACCTGGTACTACAAACCAATTTTTTGATATTCCAGAATTTTAGTAGCATTTAATATTCATAGGAATTTTTTTTCAACCATAGCATGTTTTTGAAATATCTGTATATTTGATTAAGTACAAGCAAAATTTACCTGGCCCTGATTTCTTGAAACATTAGCGCAGAATCAAGTCAAAACTGAAGTTTTACTCCTTATGTAACTTAAGTGAGAAAATTGACTTCTACGTCTGTTTTTATTTTTACTTCAGTTTGTTTCAAGAAATCGAAGCCAGATTTACAGCTGCGACTAACCTTTAATAAAACGTTACTAGGCTTTTTAGCCTCAGCTTCATTTTTATCCATGTCCCCGCCCATTTCCTGCACCCCAGCCTCGTTGTTTGACTTGTTCTCAGTTTCCTGGTCAGTTTCATCGTCCTGACTGAGCAGCTGTTTGAGGATGTTGTTGCTCTGCTCCGACTTTGACTTGGACCTACTGTCACCCTCATCGTTATGTGTGGTGCTCTGAGGTTTGTCGGGTGGACTTTGTCCCGGCCCCGGCTGAGGACTCTGGTTCACACTATCAGCCGGGGATTTCACAACTGAACTGTCTAATATTTTATTTTCTCTTACGCCTGACGCATTACTGTCTACTGAGGAACTCCGACTAAACAAATCGTAGTCGGAACACGAGGAGGTTTGGGTCAGTAGCATACACAATTTCCCCACTCGGGCGTTTGAGGAGTTGCTTCTCTTGTCCAACACCTGGCTTTCTGAGCCAGGGAAATTGAACTCACCTCCTGACAGACGAGGGGAGGGGCTTACATGGTTTGAACCAATCATATTTGATTGTTGTGTGTCCATGGACTGTAGTGCTTGTAAGGGAGTAGCTGATTGGCTAGTTGTCAGACCTCCAATGTTGCTGACTTGTGGTGGATGCATTCGGACCCACGATTGAATCCCCTGGTTTCCAGAAACTGTGAGAGAAATAATAGTTACAAAATCAAAGAAGAAAATACCAGAAGTATCTGCAACAGTTAAGCCCCTTTCCCTATAAGATATCAGGATGGGAATGAATTATAATAATATACAATTAACTATTGCACCCCTGAAATTTCATAATGGACTGTTCTAGTTCTTGATTTAGAAGAGTCTTAAGTGTGTCTTCAGGGGTGAATGAGTTTATACATGATAATAATGACAATAATTACTAATGGATAATTTTTTTACACTCAAAACCTTCAGCTATGAAAATCATTTAAGACTAGGTAAAAGCATTATATTACAATTTACCGTGATCTTACATTTGACAAGAAACAAAAGAACCCATTTTCATTTAACTCTGGAATTCAAACAAATATTTCATAATAAGACATACAAACACATCATACAAGTGCGATTGCTTTGTTCTTCAATAATGTTGTGTTTTTCCTTTAAAAGTAATGTAAAACAATGAAACCTTACCTGGAGGGGGCCCAGACGACATGGGTGGTGTCCGTTGGTGCGGATATGGCACTCCGATATTCCCACTTCCTGCGGGAGACATACGATTCATAGATCCTGAACTACTTCCTGGACTTCGCTGGTTAGAATATCCCATCATGCCTCGCTGATTTGGCATAGGAAATGACATATTTTTAGGATTTGAGCTTGGAGAGAAACCTGGACTTTTCTGTCCTCCGGTTTCAAAAGAGTTACTTCTCTGGAAGTTCATAGCAGCTTGAAGCTGTCGTTTATCGGCCATCGAGACCTGCTGAGGAAGAGGAGCCATGTTTGGCCTCTGTTGTAATTGTTGTGCCATCACTGATGATTTCATCGGTCCGATGTTGTTATTCCATGAATTCATGTTCACACTCGGAGACACAGGTGTCCGGGAATTTCCACTGGACATTACAAAGTTTCCGTTACTGTTATTGTTATTTCCAACCGCAGAATTAATCCCGGAAATCTCGGATGCGAATGTATCCCAACTGTTGGAGGAAGCAAAAAGGTCCAATGTCTCATCCTCCTGAGGGGGGATAACTCCACCGGAGCTCATCCCCTGCGACATAAACGAGGGATTTAACGTACCAAGCATCATGGACAATGAATTCTGATTAACTGGACTTGTTGGATTTCTCTGGCCGGTCAATAACGGAGACTGACCAATAATAGACTTCATAAGACTGGACGAAGCCGAGCCCTTTAGTTCGTTATCAGAATCACACTGACGAATGATAGAATGAGTTGACATAACAAAGTCAGGATCACCATTGTTCTGGTTTGTGAAGAGCGTGCTCTTTGTCTGAACAAACACATACCGACTGCCTTCTAACTTAAAGCGGTACACACTACTTGTGTTGGTTCGTGATTTAAGCACTGTGGAAACCAAAAAAAAGACATTAGTTAATTCATCTTTGCTCAATACAGAGTTACCTCCCATGTGGGAAGGTTTTCGTTGCGATATGAATATTTTGTGAGCGAATTTTGTGTCATTTTCCCTGAAAAACAAATGTTATTTCTTCTCTGTACATTACAGAGTTACTTCCCTTGCAGGAAGATAATCATTGTGACGTCATTATTTTGAGAACGAAATTCACATTGTTTTTTCTAAAAGCATGATGTTAAGCAAACACATGACATCACAATTTTATATTCTGATTTTTTCACTTTTATCAAATAAAATACTTAAGTTTTCACATCATTTAATGAATAATTTAGCATTTTTTTAATTTTAAGTAAATATACAATTAACAATTGTTAAATGATTCTTCCATATATTGATATATACTTGATATCAATTGTGAAGAGAACTAACATATGCATTGCCTGTTGTTTGATCCATTTTCAATTTAATTTAATTAAAATAAAGTTTTGTTGAAATTGAATTAATATACATTTATATCTAACATTGTATGATTTAATTAATATGATAAACATATTTTCAGACATAATCTCCAGTTCAGAATGTCAGTTAAACTGAAGATGACCAGTTTGCCAACAGCTGACTATTAATTAACAGGTAGGTTATAAACTGACAGGTAAGTTATACCCAAACAGATACAACGAACAGTTGTAGATATGTTCATTACAGGTCAGTCAAGGTGTTATAATCAACATCACTTGTGTTAGTGACAGTCTTATAGCTGTAGTGATTAAATTGCCAAGTTATGAGATATGTTCAGGTGTCAAAGCATTGTGCACTATCTCAAGTCGCCATAATAACAATTCTAAAATGTTTTATACTACATACATTTTTTTTTTTTTAAATTGATGTCCAGCTCTATTATAATAACGTTTCTTTCAAAAACGAACCTCATTTTCAGTGGGTTTCACCAAGAACGTATATGAAATAAATCTTTGGTTTTACCTACATAAAAATTAGCCTATTTATACTATTTCATTTGATGTGAATGAATATATGACACTTTTTAGTAACATTACTTTCATTACAAATAAGGTCCCATATTTTATAAGGTTTTGATAAGAATTTGACCATATTTCTTTAAATTGAATATTTTACCTTTGCTCTATTTAGTAACATTTCATTCGATACAATTAGGTCCAATATTTTGTAAGGTTTTCATCAGAATTTGACCACATTTTACTGAAGTTTGACTGTTTTTATTTTAATTCAATGGTTTATCCTGGCACTATTTAGTAACAATATTTTCAATGAAATTTAATCCCATATTTTATAAGATTTTGATAGGAATTTGACAATATTTCAGTGAATTAGTTTGACTGTTTTTTTAATTCAATATTTTGCATGATTTAGTATCATTACTTTCAAAACAATTAACGTACCATACTTCATAAGGTTTTTGATGAGAATTTGACCATATTTTATTGAAGTTTGACTGATTTTTTTTTTTAATTCAAATTTTTGCCCTTGCACTATCTAGTAATAATATTTTCAATGAAATTTGGTCCGATATTTCACGAGATTTTGATAAGAAATTGACCATATTTTAGTAACGTCAACTGATTTTTGCCCAGCTTTCACCTGTATTAATGACAGGTATGACATTCTTACCTTCCTGTATGTGCTTAGATAAGATTTGTACGTCGTTAAGATGGCAGAAATCCTGTAAGTTCTTACCTTCCTGTATGTGTTTAGATAAGATTTGTACGTCGTTAAGATGGCAGAAATCCTGTAAGTTCTGTCCAATAAAGTTTGGGCAGGTATTATGTCCTGGCGCTACACCACTGCAAACACAAAGCAATCAATTACCATATATAGGTACATGTATGGAGGGAGTCAATATGGTGTTATACTAACCTGGTGAAATCAAATAATGACCAAGGGTGAAGATCACCTTCCTGAGGAGCTCGACATTGTGATATCATGATTTTGTGTTTTTGAAATACAGAAAGTTATTAGCCAATGAAAATAATGGAAATTTACCATCAGATTACATCTAATAAACATATTAATATTACTGACACTAAATCAGCAACATTAATATGTAATTATCTGTCTTCTATTCTTTTTTGTCTTAACTTATTTTATTCATGTATTCAGAGTCTGCATTAACATTCCTGAACTTTAAGGAACTCCTTCACTTAAAATTCTTCACAAGAAAGCATTACACAAGTTAAGAATTCTCCTTAAATGTAAATGGTGAGACAAGCCAAATTTCTGGGTAGAAGTACATATATGCTTACCATCATATTCCATTGGACAAGACAGAGATTGGTAATAACTTTTGTCCCCTAAAATTCATCACCGTGACATTATAAAACTATTGATAGATTTTACCCCGGACATGCAGTCACCAATAATATTCTGTACGTACATATTACAGAGTTATCTCCCTTATGGGAAGGCATCAATTGTGACATCATTATTTAATTTTCTGAGCGAAACTTAAATTGTTTTCTCTAATAAAACAAATGATGTAACAATCAATACCTACTCGCAAGGGCAGATAACTATTTAATATGCAAAGACGGAATTACATTAAACTAGTTTTTACCTTGTATCATGAGCTATAATTTTTCCGTTTAAATCCTGTTTCGTAGTAAATTGTTCAATACCCAGCATTGTATTTGTCTTCTCTGCTAAAGAAAGTCGTCGTGCAATACACACTAGACAAGACTGGCCTTCTGTAATGATAACAATTTTTTTTTTTATTAAATTAAATCAAAGTATTGAAAGTACTGAAGAATATATGAAATACCAGAAAAAACATGTTCTGTATGATTTGAATTTTCCATACTTGCTTTTTATTTGGGATAACTTACATATTGATTTTGATTAAGAAAGCCGAATATTATAAAGATGACAATTTCACGGTATCATCATAATGAGCAACGTGTAATAAGCTGTCATTATTGTGTGTAAATCTTATCCTGGTCACACACTCTGAACCTATCTTAAAGCCAGCCATTCTTTACATTCCTGGGGTTATTTTCACTGTCATTATATCTACCCCTGGACTATCTTACAGTAAAACTGACCAATCACAGGCCAGCTTCCTTTGAAGATTACAGAGAGCGAAGCCAGTAAAACTGACCAATCACAGGCCAGCTTCCTTTGAAGATTACAGAGAGCGAAGCCAAACTCTAAAGCCACAAAGTCAACCACAATGTACCCTTATTCGATTTTTTTATGTACACCAAAGGACCAAATTAATTGCTTGTCCATAGTTGCACACAAAGCCTTGAAATGCCTTCAGTTTTATTATGAGATAGTCCAGGGGTGGATATTATGTCAGTGATAGTAACCCCTGGTATGTCGAGGATGATAGTTAACATCCTATGTAAATCAGCATATTGGACGATTTAACTTTTGAAACCAGAAATAATAAGCTGTTATCATGTGGAATTTTTCCAGCCAAAAAAAAATTCAGCAAAATATTAGCCTGTTCACATGCTCTGAAAACCTCTCTTATCTGATCACCTGTGTAATTGGTACCATACCTGTGCTCTCCGATGCATCGGAAAATTTCTCCCCGGGCTGCAGTATGGCAGAAATTTGCATATTCTCATATTGAGACACATATGTTTGTTTAACTTCCACATCATCATTTTCTTCACCTGACAAACACAAAAACAAGACAATAGAATGGATTCATTTCATTTCAATTCATTCACCCCCAAAATTCTATAATGAACTGTCCCAGTTTCAGTTTTAGGTGAGTTCAAATATGTCTTTAGGGGTGACTGAGTTAAACTAGATATGTGTGTAACACATATATTTTAACTCATTCACCCCCGAAATTCTATAATGATCTGTTCCAGCTTTAGTTTTAGGTGAGTTCAAATGTGCCTTCAGGGGCGACTGAGGCAAACTAGATATGTGTGGCAATACATAATTTTCAAGATTTTGTGTAGATTGAAGCAGGACAAGATGGGGCAGCCCCTGTTTAAGTTGTGTTCCTCCTAGCAGGGCTCAAACCCATGACACCAGACAAACAGTATGCTGCTCCACCAACTGTTGAGCTAAAGGGAAATTCCCCTTAGTGCGAAGCTTAGAGGTGATCATATCACTATGTACAATTAAAACCTGCTACATATATAATACCGTATTCAACCTAATAAGCGCTCATGTCCCTATAAGCGCCCCTCAACCTTTTTGAGGACTCAATTTCAATTGCCCAGGCATAAATTAAGACCAAAACTACACAAAATGTATAGATTTGCAATACAATTTCGTTCTATTAGCACCTTTTCATTCTTTTCAATTTGTATACGCCCTGGGCGTTTGTTGGGTCGAATACGGTAAATTAATTCCCATTGACCCCAGAATTTGATTTTAACTATGTTCTACTGTATTTCTGTCTAACATTATTGTGTGTCCATGATTCCTGCATACTTACTTGGGGGTTTTATCAGCATACGACAATTAAAAGTTCGGCCTTTGGCCGCAGCCTCAGTGGACCAAGGGATTACACTCGCTGGAAAAGAGAAACAAAAGAATTATCGAGTGACTGTAAAAACAACAACAAAACTCCAAAACAAAGAATTATCGAGTCACTGTAAAAACAACAACAAAACTCCAAAACAAAGAATTATCGAGTCACTGTTATAGAACTGCTTAAAATCTGTTGTAGCGGGATTGGACTGGGTCGATCATCTGTGACAAGGTAACTCAGTCAGTAGAGCACTCCACTAGTGTTCGGAGGGTCCCGGGTTCGAATCCCGGTCTGGCTGCTACATTTTCTCCTCTCCTGTTACAGAATTGGCGCCAAACTAAATAACCCACGGTGATGGTGTTTAGAAGGGTTTCGTATATCTTCGAGGGTGAAGACTTCGAGAAAGGAGGGAGGAGTGTAGCGGGATTGGACTGGGTCGATCATCGGTGACCAGGTAGCTCAGTCGGTAGAGCACTCGCCTAGTGTTCGGACGGTCCCGGGTTCAAATCCCAGTCTGACCGCTACATTTTCTCCTCTCCTGTTACACTGTTTATGAGTTGCATATTTTGTAAACATCTGCAACTTGCTACTGTGAACAGGGTCACCCTCAGATATTTCAATATAAAGTAAAAGAACTTTCCTCAATACACATATTTTAACTTAATCAATGCCAGAGGTCGGAGAGATGTGACCCTGATTGTAATACAATGTACCATAAGATAGAAAACCTACATAATCCTTTGTTTTTAACAATACAGAACAAGTTAAAATAAAATACCTGCAATATATTAAATCGGTTGAAAGCACCTGTTCAGTGCCTGGTAAATATATCTAACAAAACTACAGAATGTTTGTAAGAGAAAACTGTCATCTGAAAAGTGGCTTTCACAGCATCCTGATTTTTTCCATTTAACATTATTTACTTAAAATGATACATGAAGGATGTCGACCACTTGGAAGACAAGTCTCTGACTCAAAGTGTTATCAACTCTAAATAAAGTCTATTATTATTATTATATCAACTCATTCACCCCTGAAATTTCATAATGGACTGATCTAGTCTTTGATTTAGAAGAGTCTAAATGTGTTTTAAGGAGTGAATGAGCTAAGGTCTGCAACCTTTTTTTTTCTAAACTAGACTTACATTCTATTCCCTCTGTGTGACAGTATATCAAGTAATAATACAATTCTTTGAGATATTTTGAGAGTAAACATAACTGAATTTTTGTGTTGTACTTACCTAATGAAACAGGCAGTACTTTGCCCAAGGACATAGGAAGCAGACTACTACTAAATTTGGCATGATCCCCTACATGTATAATATTATAGACACTCTTTCCAACTAGGTCATCCTGTAATGAAAGACAATTATACCGCCATGAATCAAAATTATACTGTAAACCAATTTTTTTGGTTGTGATATAGAAATTTTTCGATAAAGCACAAATGTGAATTCTAATATTCACGAATAATTGTATAAAATGTATTTAAGCATTGATGTTACTATTTTTTAACTTCAAAGAGGTATGAAAGAAATTTTATTTGCAAACTGTGTGAATCATTCTCACAAAAGATTGCAAACAAAATTTATTTCATACCTCTATGAAGTTAAAAATAGTTACATCAATGCTTATAATTAATTTTTCAGACTACTTTATAACATAAAATACATTTAAATGTACGATTCTATTGATTTTCCAATGGATTATTTTTTCTAAATTCATACGCAACTCTATTGTGACATCATCAATAAGTCGGATGTTTGCGCCATTCTCGGATTTTTTCTTTATAGTATATGAAGAAAAAGAATCTTCCAATCAGAGAGTTGGATTTAGTATGATAACAAATTAAAATTAACCATACACCGTTATCACTAAGAACCTTCAATCATGAATGTATGTACAATACATTGTATTCACAAATTTGTGAAAATAATGACATATTTTAGAATTAAACTATCTTTTGATCTGTGGTCTATTGATGCCAGAGCTTTGCAGAAAACAATCATAATGCGTGTTAGTGGGTTTGGTTTTATTAGTTTAACGTCCTATTAACAGCCAGGGTCATGTAAGGACGTGCCAGGTTTGTTGGTGGATGAAAGCATGAGTAGTCGGGAGAAAAACCACCAACCAGCGGTCAGTACCTGGCAACTGCCGCACATGGGATTCAAACCTGCATCCAAGAGGTGGCGGGCGTGCTAGCACATTATGAATAGATTGTACTATAATGATACAAGACTCTGTCCATCATGTAGCTCTTAAATACTGTACAGAAATGGTATAAGATTCTGGTCAACAAATTAAAAAAAGAAATTGTTCAAAGCTGTTGTTGTTGTTGTTTTTTAATTTCCCACTCACCTCTACATATTTCAGATAACTGGACACATTTTCAGACACAAATTCAACTTTTCCTTGACCATTTACAACAAACAGGAATCCATCGAGGGCCTTCAAATAAACGAAACACCAGATATTAGATATACATGAACAGTATTTGCCGTAATAAACGTCCCTCCCCCTATAAGTGCCCCTCCCATCATCGGGAGAAGAGTTGAAGTTGTATAAACACCCCCCTCCAATGCATGTGGTGCATCAGTATTGTATCCTATATTAAATGAACTTGCGAGTCTTTTACATATGAATCAGAACATAGTAATGTGTCTCAAAGGATAAAAGGCACATGCATGTTTCATGTTACAGGTTATGTAATATACTATAAATACAGAAAGATTAAAAATATGGCTTGCTTTTTTTGTTTACAACTTACATTTTGGTTTATTAATAAGTGTCCTTCTCCTTGTTACAATTATTTATTACGGCGAATACGGTATATAGATTGAACTTAACAACAGAAATGAAATTTCCTGAAATAATAGGATCTCCCGCATGATTTTACTCAAGTTCCATTAACATTCCTTAACTTAATTCGTTCAACCCTAAAGACACATTTAGGCTCTTCTTTATCAAAGTCTAGACCAGTCCATTATGAAATTTCAGGGTAAATTAGCTAAGAAATCTCTTAACCTGAAATACAAAATTACAGAAGAATTTTTTCTAAACTTCTGTAAAACTTTCCAATAAAAGATTTAAAGTTAAAAATGTCTTTAAGTTAAAGAACATTGATGAAACTGGGACAAGCTATCTAAGTGAAGAAACTTTCCCTGTACGAAAACATTACAGAAGTTAAGGGAAATATATTTATTTAAGGAGCCTTTCTTAAAATCTTTAGTGCTTTCCTATTGGGAATTTTAAGTAGGAATTTCTTGAAGTTAAGGACTGTTTTGACTTCTGGGCAGTTTTACCTACCTCCAAGAGAAGTGGCCCAATTACATTGTTGGCCAAAACAGTGGATTTGCTAGATGACACCTGACTTTGTTGTACTGCCTCTGATCCCGCTTCTGGAAATCAAATAAATAGATAAATAAACAATTAAAATAAATACATAAACAATCAAATGGACAAATCAATAAACAAAATGTCTTGTCCCCCAGTATTTCCCCGTCACCATAATTATCTATTGATATAATACATACATGTATTTCTCTTCAAATTCCAAATGTGACAATCATCTATCTACCAAATTTACCTACACTTTTGCTTTTGCATATTACAGAGTTATCTGCCCTTGCCGGTAGATATTGATTGTGACATCATGTGTATAGGAACACAAAGTCACATTTTGCAGTGAAAACAACACGAGATTTGCTCACAAATGACGTCACAATCGATATCTACTCGCATGGGCAGATGATTCTGTTGTATGGAAAGACAAAATACAAACATTGTTTACTGACTTATAATTCACAGTATCAATAATAATATTTCTCTTCTATTTTTCTCATAAAGTTTAGGTCATAGCTACCTACACAAGTTTTATTTGTATTATGTGAATGTGATGGCGAGTCAACCAAATTAATCTTGATAGATACTGAGAGATCTTATATAAACTAACTATTTAAGAAAGATCTGAATTTGACTATATATCTGTGTTATTTGTACATCTGTCTCATTTTTAAAACTCATTCACCCCTAAAAACACACTTGAACTCTTCTACATCAAGACCTGGGACAGCCTATTATGAAAATTCAGGGGTGATTGGGTTAATCATCTTCCTCATTACAGAGTTTGCGACACAGAAAATTACAGTAAAGTATATGGGAAACACCAATAATAACAGCACATTGATCTACTGTTTCTCCGTTAAAACAAACTCCCTACATCCATCACGATGGGTAAGTTTTGAGAAGTAATTGAAGAAAATAGCACTGGGGAATTGGTCATTCGTCTTATACATGGGGGCCCCAGATAACTGTTGGCTTCGTTTGGCCCACGTTGGGAGCTGGAGAAAGATTTCGCAGGCGACATTTGTAGTAAGACGGAGTGAAGTCCTATCTGGACTCCGACGGAGTGAGCCAATATGATATGAAGCTGGTGTTGTGTTCGGAATGATCACCGAGGCGGTATTGATTTTTTACAGCTTTCCCTTGGCCAGTTACCCAGTGCTATCATCTCTTGGTTTCTACACGTCATGTAATGTAATGTAACAGTTCTCCCGCTCAGGCCTTCCTCCTGTCGTACAAAACGACTTGCCATGTTCATTTCTATTATGTCGGGGGTACCGCGGTGACAAAGTCGTGTGCGATCCTCAAGAGCTGTCGCGTTCTGGGAAATTACTCCAATCTGTGAAGTCTTCTCATAATATAAGATGTCATGTTTCTTCAATTTATTTTAATCTGAAACACAGCTTCTGATGAGATCCCTCCAATGCTAATAAGACAAATGTGAAAAACACGCTCTTTTCGAATATGTAGCAACTAAGTGTGACAAAGTGACAGAATTTGTGAAAAAATAACACAAATAACCTGGAAACTCACCAATGTATATTGCTTTCTACAATGACTTTACTTATGTCCACTGAAACTGAACTATACTCATGTGTTGAGTAAATCAATAGCATCCTGCAGTGATATATTTCTATATTCACAATTGTAACCAACATCCATTTCTAAGTAATTAACATCAGCAAGAACATTATATAAAGATATTTATTGTTGTTTGCTTGACCACTCACTGCATTTTTACAGTGTCTGATTTTAGTGACCACCAAGATATCCAGTTGACCATTGACTTTTAGCAATTTCAGTACTCAATAATCATTTCTCAGAAATCCGAAGAGTCGAAACCTATGACAAATAGACATGTGTTTCAAACACAAGACTCAAATCAAGTTTTTTTGAGTCAAAAACATACTCTCTGGGGTTTACTGGATGTTCTGACCATTATACTGACCACTGACATTACTTTTACTGCCTACGGACTCTATATCTACTGACCATTGACATTACTGACCACAGACTCTATATCTACAGACCACTATACTGACCATTGCCATTACTAACCAGAGATTCTATATCTACTGACCACTATACTGACCATTGACATCACTGACCACAGACTCTATATCTACTGACCACTATACTGACCATTGACATTACTGACCAGAGATTCTATATCTACTGACTACTATATTGACCATTGACATTACTGATCACAGACTCTTTATCTATACTGACCACTATACTGACCATTAACATTACTATCCACAGATTCTATATCTACTGACCACTATACTGACCATTGCCATTACTAACCAGAGATTCTATATCTACTGACCATTGACATTACTGACCACAAACTCTATATCTACTGACCACTATATATATACTGACCATTGACATTACTGACCACAGACTCTTTATCTGTACTGACCACTATACTGACCATTGACATTACTGACCACAGACTCTTTATCTATACTGACCACTATACTGACCATTGACATTACTGACCACTGAAGACTCTTGATACATCAAGTAGAAAACATATTCATTCCATTCACTACCATATTGTGCTCGGACAAAGTGAATATGTCACATACAGTTTCTGTAAATTCAAGTTACACAACATTTATCATTGTATAGCATGTCAATTTTGTTGTGTAGAAATTCTCTTTGTTTTCGTAGTTGCTATATGGTACAATATACCATCATACAATTGGTAATTAAGCATAGCTTCATATAGCCCCATCTGTTGGCAGAAATGTTTACATCTGTGCGCAAGCAGTGATCTGATATAATATTCCATATTTCATTATTTTCCCCATGTGAGCTGTCACATACTATACATGTAAATGTATGCACTGAAATCAGACAGACAAACACAAGTATAGATGCCAGAAATATCACAGCGTGGCCATGGCCATGCGGCACTAAGATATAGATCCAATGTGTGTCCATATCATCATGAGATGTTACAGACATGTACAGGTTTTTAAAGAAATGAATTTTGTAACAGTTTGGTATTTTCAACCAATGGTCAATAAATGGAAATGTAGTAAACCAATTCTACATGGATGAAAAGTGTGACTATACAAGTAACATGTTGTCGGTGTTATTATCAACAAACGAATAGTTCCTCTACAGATAAAATAAATGTCTTTGGATACACCAATCATACTGTTTGTAAAGAGATCGGTAGTTCCTAAAGATATATATGCTATTGAGATAGAAATGTTTTTTGATAGACATATTTCCACATATACAGACAATATCATTGCAAAGAGAGAATTTAAAGATGATTGCTAGAGATATATTTATTTTAGAGATTGTTGCCAGAGAGAGATTTAATTTAGAGATGGTTGTTCAAGAGAGATTCAATTTAAAGATGATTGCTTGAGAGAGATTCAATTTAAAGATGGGTGCTAGAGATTTAATTTAGAGATAATTGCTAGTGAGAGATTTAATTTAGAGATGGTTGTTATAGAGATAGTTAATTAAAGATGGTTACTAGAGAGATATATAATTTAGAGATTTTTGCTAGAGAGATATTTAATTTAGAGATGGTTGCTTGAGAGAGATTTGATTTAGAGATGGTTGTTAGAGAGACATTTAATTTAGAGATGGTTGCTGGAAAGATAATTTGATTTAGAGTTGGTTGCTAGAGAGAGATTAAATCTAGAGATGGTTGCTACATGGACAGTAGAAATGTTATTTTTGGTGAATGCGGCCCTATATCACACTCCTGTATGTTGTTGTCCAGCTTTGTGTGTACACATAAAACATTATAAATATTACCCATCATGCAGCCTAACCAGATGTAACATAAATGAGTGATGGGTGACAGATCGGCAGGCCGCAGGTCATCAGCCTGACCTTGAAAGCTGAGCTAGCACATGTTCACATTCCAATAACAGTATCATATAAATACTTCTCTGGAAACCAAAAATACCCATACTCTCTGTTTAGGTGGCACTTTATAGCTAAAATACTAGAAGGATATATACTCTAATTTGTTTCATAGGACTATATAGAAATAATCATAAAGCAAACTCTTCCATGTCAACAATTTGGTTTGTTAATTTTTACGTCCTATTAACAGCCAGGGTCATGTAAGGACTTGCCAGGTTTGTTAGTGGAGGAAAGCCGGAGTACCCAGAGAAAAACCACCGACCAGTGGTCAGTACCTGGCAACTGCCCCACATGGGATTCGAACCCGCTTCCCAGAGGTGGAGGGCTTGTGGTAATATGTCAGGACATCTTAACCACTCGGCCACCGCGGCCTCACCATGTCAACAAACATAAAGACCATTGTAATTTGAATTTCTATCTGAATCACCAATTGAGGGATTTGAGTCACTGATTGAAGGATTTGAATTGTTAATTGAAGAATTTGTATCATTAATTGAAGGATTCTAATTTTGCTAATTGAAGAATTTGAATCATCATTTGAAGGATTTGATCATTATTATTGAAGGATTTGAATAATTAATTGAAGGATTTGGATCACTGATTGAAGGATTTGAATCATTAATTGAAGGATTTGAATTTTTTAGTGTAGGATTTGAATCATTAATTGAAAGATTTGAATTTCTTATTGATGGATTTGAAGCCTCATACCTTGTTTGATCTGTTTAATTTGATTCAGACTCTCCTGTAGTATTGCACACTTCTCCGGTTTCACTAGGAAGGAGTTCATGTCCGTGATCCGCGATGAAATTAACTCTGCAAGCTCCTCAAAGTACCCGTTTTCCTGGTCCCTTCGTCGCCTTTCATTGAGGCATTTCTGTCTGTAACACACACAAAGGTAAGTATATCAAACACCTGTTGATTGTTATAAAAAAAACATTCACCATCTTTATTCTACTGTACAGCTGTGATATTTCCCATGTGTAAACGTAAACAATATACAGTTTGAAACTACTTTACACAGGATTATTATCACAAATTATCTTTGTAGCCTTTGATAGCCTCATGTAGACAAGAGGCTGTAACATGTAAAACCATGAATTTGATCAATTTTACGAGGTATTAAACTTCGTAAATTTGGATAGATACGTTAATTTATTGAATTAAAGCCTCTGCACATATAATTAGAAACTATACATATTACAGTTACAGCAATCATGGCTACCAGTATTCTTGACCCTACAGTACAGTTACAGCAATCATGGCTACCAGTATTCTTGACCCTACAGTACAGTTACAGCAATCATGGCTACCAGTATTCTTGACCCTACAGTACAGTTACAGCAATCATGGCTACCAGTATTCTTGACCCAACAGTACAGTTACAGCAATCATGGCTACCAGTATTCTTGACCCTACAGTACAGTTACAGCAATCATGACTACCAGTATTCTTGACCCAACAGTACAGTTACAGCAATCATGGCTACCAGTATTCTTGACCCTACAGTACAGTTACAGCAATAATGGCTACCAATATTCTTGAACCTGTATTACAGTTACAGCAATCATGGCTGCCAGTATTCTTGACCCTACAGTACAGTTACAGCAATCATGGCTACCAGTATTTTTGTCCCTACAGTAAGTGGTCACCTGTCAATTTATATATATAAAATATTCAAAATCTAATAGTAAACACAAGTTTTCTAGATACTGCAGGAAAAAGGTTCTCACAGACAATATACTTAATACACAGGTAGTAATTAATGGTAAAGCCGGAGTACCTGAACAACCTAAGGTGTGAAGGTGTCAACACAAGAGTTCATGTGACATTTATACACTGAAAATCTATTTATCACTACACTTTATCAAATATCACATAAAGATCATGACAGAACATTGCTTTTCATAAAACATGTTTTGATATAGTTTATAATAAAGATTTTCAAACAAAATAGGAAAAGCTGGGAAGCAAATCCGACAATAACAGGAAAAGACCTCATGAGTGTTTCTATTCAGAAAAAAATGTCAAAGACTCATTGAATATACTTTTGACATATTAATGTCTGAGACATTCTGAATCAAAGATACATTTTTTTTTATAAATGGCTCCCCCCCCCCCAACTTTTCCCACTTCCTCAAAACTCTGAGGTCAGAAAGTGTCCCTTACCATCATTTCCCTCCACTACCCACAGTAGACCTTACTGAAAGTCCAAAGATAGGATATACAGGAAGTTAATCCTAATTACAATGCAGTTATATGTTGGATAGAGGAAGTTGATCCTAAAGACAATGTATATGTAGTTATATGTTGGATACAAGAAGTTGATCCTTAGGCATTGCAGTTATATGTTGGATAAAAGAAGTTGATCCTTAGGCAATGCAGTTATATGTTGGATACAGGAAGTTGATCCAAACGACAATGTAGATACAGGAAGTTGATCCTTAAGACAATGTAGTTATATGTTGGATACAAGAAGTTGATCCTTAGGCATTGCCGTTATATGTTGGATACAGGAAGTTGATCCAAACGACAATGTAGATACAGGAAGTTGATCCTTAAGACAATGTAGTTATATGTTGGATACAGGAAGTTGATCCTAAAGACAATGTAGTTATATGTTGGATACAGGAAGTTGATCCTAACAACAATGCAGTTATATGTTGGATACAGGAAGTTGATCCTAAACACAATGTAGATACAGGAAGTTGATCCTTAAGATAATGTAGTTATATGTTGGATACAGGAAGTTGATCCTAAAGACAATGCAGTTATATGTTGGATACAGGAAGTTGATCCTAAAGACAATGTAGTTATATGTTGGATACAGGAAGTTTATCCTAACAACAATGCAGTTATATGTTGGATACAGGAAGTTGATCCTAAAGACAATGCAGTTATATGTTGGATACAGGAAGTTGATCCTAAAGACAATGTAGTTATATGTTGGATACAGGAAGTTGATCCAAACGACAATGTAGATACAGGAAGTTGATCCTTAAGATAATGTAGTTATATGTTGGATACAGGAAGTTGATCCTAAAGACAATGCAGTTATATGTTGGATACAGGAAGTTGATCCTAAAGACAATGTAGTTATATGTTGGATACACAAAGTTGATCCTAAAGACAATGCAGTTATATGTTGGATACAGGAAGTTGATTCTAAAAAGAATTTAGTTATATATATGTTGGATACATGAAGTTGATCCTAAAGACAATGCTGTTGTATGTTGGATACTGGAAATTGAACCTAATGACACTATATCTATATGTTGGATACAGGAAGTTGATCCTAAAGACAATGTAGTTATATGTTGGATTCAGGAAGTTGATCACTAAAGACACATTATGTTGGATACAGGAGTTGTAATTCAATGCAGTGTTGGATACAGGAAGTTGATCCTAAAGACAATGCAGGGTTGGATACTGGAATTGACCTAAAGACAATGCAGTTGTTTGTTGGATACAGGAAGTTGATCCTAAAGACAATGCAGTTATATGTTGGATACAGGAAGTTGATCTAAAGACAATGCAGTTATATGTATACAGGAAGTTGATCCTAAAGACAATGCAGTTATATGTTGGATACAGGAAGTTGAACCTTAGTTAATATTTCCATACACTAATCAGACATGAATTATTTATGAGTCAAGCATGTCCATGTGTGTCTTTTATATACAGAATTCTACAAGTATAGGGCTATTCAAAATCAAGTGTGCACCACGTTTTAGGATAATATGTTAATACCATGTAATTACTATAATATGTCTTTATAATTTTTTTATAATATGTAATATGTCTTTTTATAGGCAAATTTCTAGAAATAACCGGAAACAAGCGAAATCCACAACAACATACAGAGCTATTAAAAATCAAGAGCGCACCAGATGTTTTCATAAATGAATGTAAATACAATATAATAAGTGAATATGCAATTAAAACCCAAGTACAGAAGTCTCAAAATAAAAGGAAACAAATAAAATCTCCTTCAGTGTGTAGAACTATTTAAAATCAAGAGCACACCAGATGTTTTAATGTATAAACGTAAACAATAAATAAATACGCGATTAAAATCCAAAGACAATAATGTAATCTTATCTGTTGTATATGTATCCGACAGTCAACAGCTTGTTTATATAATATTATCAATATGCACCATATACATAGATATGGATTTCAATTCCAGAATATTTTATTGTACAGATGTTAGCGATAACAGGAATGGTACAAAAGGTACACCTTGTACAGGTCCTCAATCTCCATATAAATCAGATGTATACAATATAACATGTATGTATTATCAAAACTGATCTGTTGAAATTGGAATTTTTAGCGAAGATGTAGACATTCATTTATTGAAATACTGCCGACAACATTGAAAAGGGACATTATACCGTCAAACTCAGTGACAAAAGCCAACGCTACACCACGCCTTGTTCAGTAAATATAAGTAATAATAAGTGCACACATTAAAATTTTCAATGATAGAAAAGGTATATATGTATAATGTATATCAATTATAATAAGATATTTGCATTGAATGTAAATGACATTTGGGGTAGAGGGGGTAGAGGGGGGAGGGGGGGAAGGGGTGAGGGGGTCACTATGAAAGGAAGTGCAGGGTCGGGGCCACAAGGGTGAAGGTAGTTGGGATGGAGGAGAGGGTAACAAAACTACCGTCCAACTGTGTCATGGTCCACACGAACATGAGACTGTCCCGGAATTTTACCTATATAAACTATACTGTAGACAATACCAGACTAGCAAAGAAACCAAGTCATGTGTATGTCTATATCATGAGTCTTTCCCTGGTACAGTTATAACTTCTATAAAGGATGTGTGTATTTCACGAGTGTTATCGTTCCTAGGCAACTCAACCTCACACCCTTATACAGTCAATGACATGAAATCATCTGCTAGTCCTCAAGGACAATCAACCTCCACGTACCTCGATCTAAGTTCAATAGAAATGCTGAAAGATATGCTATTAAAGTAATTTCTGCAAGACATTAATGCTCAAAGATATGCTATTAAAGTAATTTCTGCAAGACATTAATGCTCGTTATCAAATACACTTACCTGTACAAAACATAAATGTCCGTTATCAAATACACTTACTTGTACAAAACATAAATGTCCGTTATCAGATACACTTACTTGTACAAAACATAAATGTCCGTTATCAAATACACTTACTACAAAACTATTGTCCGTTATCAAATACACTTACTTGTACAAAACATAAATGTCAAACACTTACTTTGTCAATACACTTACTTGTACAAAACATAAATGTCCGTTATCAAATACACTTTATTTCGCAAAACATCATTTCTGCAAAACATAAATGCCCTCTATCAAATACTCCAATTCCTACAAGACATCATTAAATGCCCACTATTAAACACTAATTTCTGCAAAACATAAATGCCCTCTATTAATTAAAATACACTAATTTCTACAAAACATAAATGCCCTCGATCAAATACATTAATTTCTGCAAGACATAAAAGCCCTCTATCAAAAACATTAATTTCTTCAAGACATAAATGCCCTCAATCAAAGACACTAATTTTACAAGACATAAATGCCCTCATTCAAAGACACTGAATTGTGCAAGACATAAAATGCCCTCAATCAAATACACTTATTTCTGCAAAATAAAAATGCCCTCTATCAAATACATTAATTTCTGCAAGACATAAATGCCCTCAGCCCAATACACGTCTGCAAGACAAAATCTTATCTCCATTTCATATGGATTCAGAGGATGCAATGCACAATGTCTGTCATCTTTATTTCATGACTTTAGGCATGTTGATATACTTTGTAAGCTAAATTGGTGCGCCTAAATTTACATTGACATCACTTTCAATACAATAAAGTAGATGTCAATTTGAAATCAGAATGTTTTTATGTTGCCTCAACTGCTAGAATATTAAAATATTAGCCTTGACAAGTACAGTAAAACCTGCCTTAACGAAGACCTCTGTATAAAGACCACCTGGCTATAAAAACTCCTGTCCCGAGGGTGGTCTTTATAAACAGGTTTGACTGTACTTTTGTTACTCTGAGCTACAGGTCCAACTAGAATTGTCACCCAGAACACAACATAGAGCTGCTTTTTGAAAGTTTTTGAAAGGTACAAGCGCTGCGAATCTACAAAATATATTGAAAAAGACTTATTTGCAATGCCATTAGCTGTTATTTGTATCATACAATAGATCTGACACCTTACAGGCTATGTTTACATGCAACCAGTCTTTTCAAGTAGGAGAAATACCTTTGTTTGTTTAGTATAAATCTCTAATATCAATCTTTTATCCTCGTTTTGTCTGTCATGCAACCATTGTGTTCTTACCTCGGTCTGTTTCATATTGATGCTTGCACATTTGACAGATACGTTTCATAAGGCTCTTTGCGATATACACCCATGATGGATTTCTTTCACAATGATGCTTAGTGAATTGTTAAAATTTCTTGAAAACACTTGTGATGAATAGTGTTGTGCTTTAGGAATGTGTGTGAAGGAGCAGTCAGGAGTATGTTAAATATGGGCAATTAAAAAAACCCAGGCCATTAAAAACAGGCCAGCCCCATTCATATCACTAGTGAATCTGTTGGTCATGCACAAGGTAAACAATGCTTCCTCTCCTGAAGTATTAATGGAGGGTCACTGTAACCACATCAAATTTACAATCCTACAAAAAAATAAACAAACTATTTCATATGCCTTTCACAATTTATGCACTCGTTATCCTTGAACCTTTTGTTTATAAGACATAACTGGCCGGCACCTGCAGTGGTCAAACACCATTTATATCCCCCTATTGAGACCTAAATGCTAAAAGTAGAATGTAAATCACTTAAGTCATTTTTGCCACTGAGTTTGAGAGCTAAAGGTAGAATGTCAGACATCTTAACCACTCAGCCACCATGGTGTAGATATATAGAGGGCTAGTCGTAGAATATCAGACACCTTAACCACTCAGCCAACATGGCCTATGTATACAGAGGGCTAGTCGTAGAATATCAGACACCTTAACCACTCAGCCAACATGGCCTATGTATACAGAGGGCTAGTTGTAGAATATCAGACACCTTAACCACTCAGCCAACATGGCCTATATATACAGAGGGCTAGTGGTAGAATGTCAGACACCTTAACCACTCAGCCAACATGGCCTATATATACAGAGGGCTAGTGGTAGAATGTCAGACACCTTAACCACTCAGCCAACATGGCCTATGTATATAGAGGGCTAGTTGTAGAATATCAGACACCTTAACCACTCAGCCAACATGGCCTATGTATACAGAGGGCTAGTGGTAGAATGTCAGACACCTTAACCACTCAGCCAACATGGCCTATGTATACAGAGGGCTAGTCGTAGAATATCAGACACCTTAACCACTCAGCCAACATGGCCTATGTATATAGAGGGCTAGTGGTAGAATGTCAGACACCTTAACCACTCAGCCAACATGGCCTATGTATATAGAGGGCTAGTGGTAGAATGTCAGACACCTTAACCACTCAGCCATGGCCTATGGGCCTATATATAAGTATATAGAGGGCTAGTGGTAGAAAGTCAAAACATCTTAACCACTTTTGCGTCGGGTGAGTAATGCATTTCATATTTTGGACTGAATTAAATTTTACCTTGATATATTGAGCATTGAAACTGTACGCCTGCATGTAAAGCATGAGAGCAAACAGATGTATAACGGACGTCGCTTGTGCAAGCAAATACTTGTTGTGTACAAGTGCTGATATACAAATGTATAACTTATGTGTATCTATGATCTATGTAATTGGCGAAGTAAAATCAATATTCATGAGGATATAAATCGTAGACTTGTGCTATAAAACTATCCTAATATACTGTTCATAAATGTATGTACAATACATAAACATTGTCACTGGTAAATATCACTGAACACCAGTTTAAGGCCCACTAACTTTTCTGAGCAAAATTTAAAGGTTTCTTAAAAACATTAATAACACAAGAGAATACATATTGATGGCCTAAGATAAGGTTACAACACCTAACAAAAGAAAGATTTTCCTGCGTAATATGTGATAACTGTGGAGATTCATATCGCTGTTTTGCCGTATGGAGCAGTAATATTCAACTACCGCGTGGTATTTAATTAGGATGACGGCGGGAAACATAAAACGATCCGTGTTATGAAACTGAACATTTTATTTATTTCAAATAAATTTTTCAGAAGATGATGATGAGTGTAGTATTAACGCTTAGTTAATAATTTTCGTTCCTATTTTAAAAATTAAATTTTTTGTTTGTTTTCAAAGATGACAGAAACTAAAAGAAAAATTAACACAATTGAAATTAATATGATGATATTGAATGATTTTATAGTTCTGCATGTGATAAGTCTGCCAATACTTAAATAACTAGTCAGGATTATATCTTCTCTGTGATTTTTAATATTTGATATATTTTTGATTTTGTGTGACTCTAAAACATTACAATTATTACATTTGCATACACTTGAAATTTTTTGTTTTTAATGTAGATTTACACTAAAAAAAAATATTTTCGTGTACGTAAATGCACACCTTTTGTTCTATTGGGTGTGGCAAAATTTTACAGGTTCCCAATATTGTAGATCAACGATATTTATGATTCTCATACGGTGGTTTAGTAGATTTCCACCAGGACTAGAAATAAAAACACTGTTGATTTATAGTATAAATATATTTGAAATTGTTAATTAATATTTTGTTTTTATTTTTAATGTCAAGACATGGCAGTCAGGTATTGTTATTAATAAATGTTGAATTTGATATCATCTTTTAGTTTATTTACCTTGTTCTTTTTAAATCTTTGTACATGAACTTGTACAACATTGTTCAGCCAACAATTTAGTCTTTCAGAAAAGTCAATAGCATCAGAAAAGTCAATAGCACAGAGGCAAAAGATGTTATTTATATCTTTTCTTTTGACTCTCAAAACATAAAATGCTACAATCTGCATGCACACAAAACACAAATATAATGGATTTGGCCTTGTGTTTATGTTTGTAAACTTTATATTCTCATTTTAGATACTGCTCACCCCATTTTTTTTTTTTGAAAATTAAAAAAAAAAACCAAAAAAAACCACCCTCTCGCCAAACTTTTCCCCCTCAAAATCCCGAAGGACTATTTATCAAATTGGTGTGGCCTCATGGAATAATTAATATCTAAAATAAATAATATTCCAGGTAAGTTCATGGCTAAAACTGGATTACAACAAAAAAAGCTGGCTCCATAACAGTTTATGACATATTTACATTTGGTTGACAAATCTTCCTGTGTTTCATGAGTCAAATCAAGCGGACTTATTTTTTATTTTTTTGTCAGGGCTATTAACGTTATATAGACCATACATACAGGTGTCAAATTCAAGGCTGGTGTTACCTGTACATACTGATGAAGGTGTGTGTATATACACACGTCAGTCAAGTCACATTTTACCAACACATGTGTAACAGAAAACCTTGAATTCAAAGTACTGGAGTACCTAATACTGGTAATTTATATGCTAAGCTAGTGCTATAGGCATCCTAGCTGTTTTTCATGCATACAATTTCAAAATGCAGATATTCTGTTTCGTTTTTGTGCTATAAGAAGACCATATACTTATCTGTTAAAAACACCCAGCCCACAAGAAAAAAATATATGCCATATCTTTACTTTTTGCAGATTCATCAAAATGCATGACCGCAGTATAATTAAAGCAAAAGTAGTTGGCAAATATGCCATTTACAAGTTCAAGCTTGATAAAACAAGGAATTTCTATCTACCTTCAACAAAGGGCATATCAATAAAGTATAGTAGAGACAATGACTGGTCATTAACTATCACCGAGATAATGTAAAGTTCATCAAGATAATGTACAGGTTACAGAGATAGTTTGTCTAATATTCAACTCAAAGGATATCTTGATGTCTATAAGGGGCCAGTGTAATGTTTTATAGACTATAGGGTTCAGTGTAATGTTAAATAGACTATAAGGGGCCAGTGTAATGTTAGATAGACTATAAGGGGCCAGTGTAATGTTAGATAATTCGATAGTTAATAGACTATAAGGGGCCAGTGTAATGTTTTATAGACTATAAGGATCAGTGTAATGTTAGATAGACTATAAGGGGCCAGTGTAATGTTAGATAGACTATAAGGGGCCAGTGTAATGTTAGATAGACTATAAGGGGCCAGTGTAATGTTAGATAGACTATAAGGGGCCAGTGTAATGTTAGATAGACTATAAGGGGCCAGTGTAATGTTAGATAGACTATAAGGGACCAGTGTAATGTTAGATAGACTATAAGGGGCCAGTGTAATGTTAGATAGACTATAAGGGGCCAGTGTAATGTTATATAGACTATAAGGGACCAGTGTAATGTTTGATAGACTATAAGGGGCCAGTGTAATGTTTGATAGACTATAGGGGCCAGTGTAATGTTAGATAGACTATAAGGGGCCAGTGTAATGTTAGATAGACTATAAGGGACCAGTGTATGTTAGACTATAAGGGGCCAGTGTAATGTTAGATGACTATAAGGGGCCAGTGTAATGTTTATAGACTATAAGGGGCCAGTGTAATGTTTATGATAGACTATAAGGGGCCAGTGTAATGTTAGATAGACTATAAGGGGCCAGTGTAATGTTTGATAGACTATAAGGGACCAGTGTAATGTTTAGACTATAAGGGGCCAGTAATGGGACCCAGTGTAATGTTAGATAGACTATAAGGGGCCAGTGTAATGTTTGATAGACTATAAGGGACCAGTGTAATGTTAGATAGACTATAAGGGACCAGTGTAATGTTAGATAGACTATAAGGGGCCAGTGTAATGTTATATAGATTAGCAGGGACCAGTGTAATGTTTGATAGACTATAAGAGGCCAGTGTAATGTTATATAGACTATAATATAGGGGTTGTAATGTTATATAGACTATAATATAGGGGTACAGTGTAATGTTTATATAGACTATAATATAGGGGCCAGTGTAATGTTATATATAGACATATATAGGGGACTGTAATGTTATATAGACTATATATAGGGGTAGTGTAATGTTATATAGACTATAATATAGGGGTACTGTAATGTTATATAGACTATAATATAGGGGTACTGTAATGTTATATAGACTATAATATAGGGGTACTGTAATGTTATATAGACTATAATATAGGGGTACTGTAATGTTATATAGACTATAATATAGGGGTACTGTAATGTTATATAGACTATAATATAGGGGTACTGTAATGTTATATAGACTATAATATAGGGGTACTGTAATGTTATATAGACTATAATATAGGGGTACTGTAATGTTATATAGACTATAAATAGGGGTACTGTAATGTTATATAGACTATAATATAGGGGTACTGTAATGTTATATAGACTATAATATAGGGGTACTGTAATGTTATATAGACTATAATATAGGGGTACTGTAATGTTATATAGACTATAATATAGGGTACTGTAATGTTATATGTATATATAGACTATAATATAGGGGTACTGTAATGTTATATAGACTATAATATAGGGGTACTGTAATGTTATATAGACTATAATATAGGGGTACTGTAATGTTATATAGACTATATTATAGGGGTACTGTAATGTTATATAGACTATAATATAGGGGTACTGTAATGTTATATAGACTATATTATAGGGGTACTGTAATGTTATATAGACTATATTATAGGGGTACTGTAATGTTATATAGACTATAATATAGGGGTACTGTAATGTTATATAGACTATATTATAGGGGTACTGTAATGTTATATAGACTATAATATAGGGGTACTGTAATGTTATATAGACTATAATATAGGGGTACTGTAATGTTATATAGACTATAATATAGGGGACTGTAATGTTATATAGACTATATATAGGGGTACTGTAATGTTATATAGAGACTATAATATAGGGGTACTGTAATGTTATATAGACTATAATATAGGGGTACTGTAATGTTATATAGACTATAATATAGGGGTACTGTAATGTTATATAGACTATAATATAGGGGTACTGTAATGTTATATAGACTATATTATAGGGGTACTGTAATGTTATATAGATAACTATAATATAGGGGTACTGTAATGTTATATAGACTATAATATAGGGGTACTGTAATGTTATATAGACTATAATATAGGGGTACTGTAATGTTATATAGACTATAATATAGGGGTACTGTAATGTTATATAGACTATAATATAGGGGTACTGTAATGTTATATAGACTATAATATAGGGGTACTGTAATGTTATATAGACTATAATATAGGGGTACTGTAATGTTATATAGACTATAATATAGGGGTACTGTAATGTTAGTATATATAGACTATATATATATAGGGGTACTGTAATGTTATATAGACTATAATATAGGGGTACTGTAATGTTATATAGACTATATTATAGGGGTACTGTAATGTTATATAGACTATAATATAGGGGTACTGTAATGTTATATAGACTATAATATAGGGGTACTGTAATGTTATATAGACTATAATATAGGGGTACTGTAATGTTATATAGACTATAATATAGGGGTACTGTAATGTTATATAGACTATAATATAGGGGTACTGTAATGTTATATAGACTATAATATAGGGGTACTGTAATGTTATATAGACTATAATATAGGGGTACTGTAATGTTATATAGACTATAATATAGGGGTACTGTAATGTTATATAGACTATATTATAGGGGTACTGTAATGTTATATAGACTATAATATAGGGGTACTGTAATGTTATATAGACTATAATATAGGGTACTGTAATTTATATAGACTATATATAGGGGTACTGTAATGTTATATAGACTATATTATAGGGGTACTGTAATGTTATATAGACTATAATATAGGGGTACTGTAATGTTATATAGACTATATATAATATAGGGGTACTGTAATGTTATATAGACTATAATATAGGGGTACTGTAATGTTATATAGACTATATTATAGGGGTACTGTAATGTTATATAGACTATAATATAGGGGTACTGTAATGTTATATAGACTATAATATAGGAGCAGTGTAATAGTATATAGTCTAGCTATAACGCTCCACTGTTATCATTCAAGATAAAAACTGACTACATCAACTGGAAACATTTAGACAACTAAACAACATAACATTTAAAGCAGTTAAATTAATATTCATACAGCCCTAGCTTTAAAATATCAAATCTGCTAATGTATACACAGCCGTTACTGTTTTAATAAACACACCGAGTATTTGTTTACATTGGACCAGGCACAAATAAGAAATCCTACACTACATTTAAAATACATAGAAACGTTTCACAATTACAGAATCTGTAGTTTGATATGCAGCACATGGTTGGGTGAACAAGTTTATATAGCAGAAGTACTACGGTGGGGTGTAAACCCCTTGTTTTTAGGCCAGTACTGGTGTGTGTGTGGGTATAAAACCGTATTCCCCTACCACCACACTGGCATGCTAGTACTACAGCTGGCAATAATGACTCAACTTACCACTCACCACTGGTTTAGAATCCAAAACAAGTTGACTGCCAGTGAACACAAACCACCGACACAGTATAAAATCATGGGTCACCGGCTGCTATTTATTTTAAGCTCCAATATGGTGGCCCTACACACACAATATGAGCTCATATCTATCCAGAAATACATATCCAGGTTCAGATATTCCAGGGAAACACATGGCCGCAGCCAGCCAGCAGGTCGGACTGCCCACACTATGAGGACACGCCAGCACTGTCTATAGCAGCTACCTGTACATGACAAATCTACATCCAAATTACACCATGTCACATGGTTTAAATCCCACAGGATCCAATACTAGGTCCCCTGTATGGTGTAACAGGGAAGGGAGAGAGCCCTAGCCCCAGAAATCCATGTGTAATCCCATGTTGTATTTGGCTGGCAGTATAAAATTCACTGAGGCTAGTCCAGCCAGAATGAGCCAATGTTACCTGTATATTGCCTGTGTGCTATACAATACACACAGCTTTACATAAGCTATTTACACAGTACCAACAATACAAGGTCACTCACTCCAGCCTGCACAGGTAAGGCTAGGCTGAGGCACAATACACACATGCTCAGGGCTGTTATCACTGTGTAGGACTGTATACACAGATCTAGTCGGTGTGTGAGCCCTGTACTCCATCAATGTAATCACTGTGTAGGACTGTATACACAGATCTGGTCAGTGTGTGAGCCCTGTACTCCATCAATGTAATCACTGTGTAGGACTGTATACACAGATCGAGTGTGTAGGACTGTATACACAGATCTAGTCAGTGTGTGAGCCCTGTAATCCACTTTGTAGGACTGTATACACAGATTTAATCAGTGTGTGAGCCCTGTACTCCATCAATGTAAATCATTGTGTGGGACTGTATACATGAGATCTGTAATCACTGTGTAGGACTGTCTTCACAGATCTAGTCAGTGTGTGAGCCCTGTACTCCTTCAATGTAGTCACTGTGTAAGACTGTATACACAGATCTAGTCAGTGTGTGAGCCCCTATACTTGATTAATGTAGTCACTGTTGAGAACTGTATACACAGATCTAGCTATAGTGTGTGAGCCCTGTACTCCACTGTGTAGGACTGTGTACACAGATCTAGTCAGTGAGTGAGCCCCTGTACTCCAGCAATTTAATCACTGTGTAGGACTGTATACACAGATCTAGTCAGTGTGTGAGCCCTGTACTCCACTGTGTAGGACTGTATACACAGATCTAGTCAGTGTGTGAGCCCTGTAATCCACTGTGTAGGACTGTATACACAGATCTAGTCAGTGTCTGAGCCCTGTACTCCACTGTGTAGGATTGTGTACACAGATCTAGTCAGTGAGTGAGCCCCTGTACTCCAGCAATGTAATCACTGTGTAGGATTGTGTACACAGATCTAGTCAGTGAGTGAGCCCCTGTACTCCAGCAATGTAATCACTGTGTAGGACTGTATACACAGATCTAGTCAGTGAATGAACCCCTGTACTCCAGTAATGTAATCACTGTGTAGGACTGTATACACAGATCTAGTCAGTGAATGAACCCCTGTACTCCAGTAATGTAATCACTGTGTAGGACTGTATACACAGATTTAGTCAGTGAGTGAGCCCCTGTATTGATGTGCACTATTCTGTTGTCATAACAACCACAATACCACAGTGGAACAGATGCATTTTTATTGACAAAGCAGTAATGTCACAACATTTGAAACATTGCAACAGTAATGGAATGGCAGGAGCAGAACTGGCCGTAAAGATTTAGAGAGTCTGGGTGAGATGTGCAGTGAATGCAAGTAGAAGTTGGTGATTTACAAGCATGGGAAATGATAACCCTTTCCTTATCTGTTCAGAGCTGCAATACTGCCTGCTCACACCATCGACTAGGTTTCCTGGGTTTCCAGCTGGAACACACTGATAGGACCACAGCTAAATGATTGAAGGCAAGATATGGGGAAAAAAGGGAGAAAGAAGAGAGTGTGAAAGTGGAAATAGCCAGGGATACAAATAAAGGTTCAGTATTCAAATACATATTTGCATCAACATTATGGTTTTTTCTTTGAAAGATTGATTATAAAATTTATCAACATGAAAATGTTTTTGGCTCAAATATCTATAAGCATTAAGAGGAAGCTTAACATGCACAAAAACCATTTACTTTCTGTTTTTAACATCAATGATTTTGTAAAAATGTAGATGTTGGAACCATCTTTTGGCAAAACAGGAACTAAAGTTGTAGATTACAACAGCATTTACTTCTTCATTAGATTCAGGGCCTTATCTTATTTTGTTGATAAATTCCCACATTTCTATCTTTATATTGCACCTAGCCAACTTAATTCAAGTAGATACAAGCGATCTACCTTATTTCTCAATAAAATTTATACACATTTGATCACCTACATGATAAATTCATTCTGCAGTTTTTCAATTTTAGCTTAGCTAGACGGAATATTAAAGACTTTTTTAAAAAAGTTCTCTCATAAATAAAATACATTGTACACAATGGTGAATTAATTAACTAATTAACACCTAAAAAATCATAATGAACTGTTCCAACCTTTGTATAGGGAGATCTCAAATGTGTCTTCAGGGGTGAATGAGTTAAAATCACTCAACAGTAAAAGTATACTATCAGAACAAATCTTAAAAAAAAATTCTTGTATGATTTTTGAAATAATAATCACAACTGTTCGTGGACATTTAAAAGCATAAATTTTCTTTATGACCTGCCACTAATATATAAATAGCAACAATCATGCAATTGTGTTTTGAACTTTTGACATGTGGACATTTTAAATGACTGAATAACTGCTTGGTGAGTACCCGGTTTGGAGAGAAAGTTGAAACATTGATGTGTTTCTGAACAATATTCCATACATAGCTAGTTTCATGAGAAAACATTGAACCTCATGCAGTCTGAACAATATTCCATACATAGCTAGTTTCATGAGAAAACATTGTCCTTACATAGGTTTCATGAGAAAACATTGAACCTCATGCAGTTCTGAACAATATTCCATACATAGCTAGTTTCATGAGAAAACATTGTCCTTACATAGGTTTCATGAGAAAACATTGAACTTCATGCAGTTCTGAACAATATTCCATACATAGCTAGTTTCATGAGAAAACATTGTCCTTACATAGGTTTCATGAGAAAACATTGAACCTCGTGCAGTCCTGAACAATATTCCATACATAGGTTTCATGAATTACTACAGCACAAAAAATACCAAATCTGAATATGGAGGTTTCAAGATACCAAAGCGATGTGGGTAAAGTATGATTTAATGTTGATCAGTCTCACTTTCCGGGGTTTTTGACATCACAAAATTCACATCAAAATATAATGTCATTCTAATCACTGTTGACTAACCAACCGTGAACTGTACCTACTAATGTCATTTCGGTATCTCAAACAGATTCTCAGTATCCATTAGTTCAATTTGTTTTAGAATTTGTTAAAGACTTAATTTTACATCAATTACAAATTAAGTTATACAAATCTAGCCCGGATATAAGCATGTGAGGGGTCTTTAGAGTCAGGAAGGAAACCCAGAGTACCCTGAGAGAAAACCTTCCTGACCCTTTCAGACATTTTCACATTCATGTCCCCCTTCCCCCAACCCCAGCCCAGGACACTCAAAACTACAGTTAAATATACACAGTATCATGAATACTGCATAAATCGGTAAATGTACTACTACAAATTTTCTTGAGTATGTACTGTGTATGTACTACAGTGCTGTTGGACTGATGTAATTAAGTACAACAAAACTAACTGTAGTGAGATGTTTGGCAGGTTAACAACAGGTAGATATTTGTCTATGTTAGATGCATGTTAAAGAGATAAACACCTTGGGACCGCAGTATATCTCTGGTGAAAACTCCTAGACCTGCAGCATATCTCTGGTGAAAACTCCTAGACCTGCAGCATATCTCTGGTGAAAACTCCTAGACCTGCAGTATATCTCTGGTGAAAACTCCTAGACCTGCAGTATATCTCTGGTGAAAACTCCTAGACCTGCAGTATATCTCTGGTGAAAACTCCTAGACCTGCAGCATATCCTTGGTGAAAACTCCTAGACCTGCAGCATATCCTTGGTGAAAACTCCTAGACCTGCAGTATATCTCTGGTGAAAACTCCTAGACCTGCAGTATATATCTCTGGTGAAAACTCTAGCTAGACCTGCAATATCTCTGGTGAAAACTCCTAGACCTGCAGTATATCTCTGGTGAAAACTCCTAGACCTGCAGTATATCTCTGGTGAAAACTCCTAGACCTGCAGTATATCTCTGGTGAAAACTCCTAGACCTGCAGCATATCCTGGTGAAAACTCCTAGACTCTGCAGATATCTCTGGTGAAAACTCCTAGACCTGCAGCATATATCTCTGGTGAAAACTCCTAGACCTGCAGTATATCTCTGGTGAAAACTCCTAGACCTGCAGTATTCTGGTGAAAACTCCTAGACCTGCAGTATATCTCTGGTGAAAACTCCTAACCTGCAGTATATCTCTGGTGAAAACTCCTAGACCTGCAGCATATCTCTGGTGAAAACTCCTAGACCTGCAGTATATCTCTGGTGAAAACTCCTAGACCTGCAGCATATCTCTGGTGAAAACTCCTAGACCTGCAGCATATCTCTGGTGAAAACTCCTAGACCTGCAGTATATCTCTGGTGAAAACTCCTAGACCTGCAGTATATCTCTGGTGAAAACTCCTAGACCTGCAGTATATCTCTGGTGAAAACTCCTAGACCTGCAGTATATCTCTGGTGAAAACTCCTAGACCTGCAGCATATCTCTGGTGAAAACTCCTAGACCTGCAGCATATCTCTGGTGAAAACTCCTAGACCTGCAGCATATCCTTGGTGAAAACTCCTACGTGTCATATGATTGTCAAGGACAGACACGTATTTCTTACCTCAAACATGTTGAATGGCTATCGGCTTAATAAAATCATTGAATCATTCATGGACATGTGTAGATCAGTTAAAATGTCTAGCAATTCAAATCAATAGTTAGTCTTTGAAGTAGCTACACACATATGTATTACAAATTAAAATTTCTTAAATAAAACTGCAGAAAAAAAAATTGTGTCAGAAATATGTAATGAAATTAACACAAGTCCTACATGCTCATTTCAAATTTCAAACAATTTTTACGGTTTGAGATAGAGCTTTGTTGTTTTTAAAAATCTTAATAATAATCAATAAATACCCTCTCATAGCATGTACATGTATAAATAAACAGAAAATTCTTATGAAGCTTTAAATGTACAGGTCATTCAACACGGAACATGTTTAGACATTTAATCCTATACCTGGTATGTCATATTATATACTGATGTTGTTATTCTACCACTCCTGAATTCAAAGCTGAAGACATGTGTTCTGGAGCAACTGGTCTCTTTATGCATAAATATTTTTCCTTTAAACAGAAACCTGCCAACATTAAGTTATTCTAAGGTCACAATGTCAAGGATGTTCACATCAAATCTTTCATTTTAATTCAAAACATGAGGAAAGGTTATGCAATACCTCATAAGAAATTAGCATCAGTAGGTTTTCAAAGCTTACAATGTCTTTTCATGTTTCGGACTTGAACTTATATTTATCTACAATAAGTCACCACTCACCAAAAACTAGCAATCTTGATTTGTGCAGGATTATCAAATTGAAAGCATTAATATTAACATATAAAAATCTCCAAACTTTAATACCAAAGTCTAATAGCAAAGATTTATGCTGTAATTTGCCTTCTGATGTAACAGTTAATGATTGTAAGTTGACACTTGCATGAAGAAACTTGCCCCATTACCTGTAACCTATACATCCCTGAAGTTCCAAAATGTATTATTTCAGCCTTTGAACTAGAATAGTCTAAATATGTCTTCCGGGTTGAATGGGTTAAAATTAATCTCCATGGATCTGAAACTATGATCTGTTAATTTGGCCACAAAATGTTTTCTTTGAAATAAGAGACGCAAAAAGAAAACATATTCAAAACCCCTGGAAGAAAATTGTATTTGCTTTACTTTGTTTACATTAGCCTTCAGACAAGGTGGCATCTTGGCCCATTTTCTTTTATTTTTTTTTTATTTTTGAACTCATCAACTAATTTAAGAAAATATTAACTCATAAATAACAGGAACTGATAAAACATGCAGAACTTGAGTGTTTGTCCAATTTTATTTTTATCTCTTGTTTTTGTTTTTAAATACAAGAACGTTGGGCCTAACACATACAGGAAATAGCTTGTATTTAAAGTACAATGCATATACAATGGTCTAAGCTTAATTCAGACAGCGATGTTATGTTTTTGGCCCAGAAGCTTCAGGGTATTGCAAGACTTCTAATCTTAAGCAATAGTACAAACACTTGTGTTTAGACTGGAGTTTAATTTCACTTAGAATTAATACTTTATCTATTCATGTTATCCATTTAGATAACAGATGTCTAAATTCAGAAAAAACATGAGTCGTCTATACTATTTATGAGTCTGACAAAAGAAGTCATACTAAAGTGATGCGGCACTGCCTTATGGAACGCGTTTTCGGTTCTTCCATGATGGCGGCATGACAGATACACTTTGAATATAAAAGCCAAGTATTTTATGTGTTAACAATAACATGGATATAATAGTAATGCCTAAATAGTTTTGGCATAAATTGAAACAAATAATACATGTGATTTCATCGGTTATAGATACTCTCTGTCTTGTTATCAACAAAGAAAACATTTTGATGACAAATGAAAAATCTCGAGTCCGCCATCTTGATTCCAAGTGGTCTGAAAACGAAACACTTGTATCGGTACAGTTCTGCTGGTAAGGCACATTCCGTTTGAGATACAGCAGATTTGTATCGATACAACTGGTTCGTATCTGCAAATGGAACGCACGGTTAGTGAAACAGGCATAGATAACTCTGGAATACCAAAGAGCAAACTAACCCTATTAAGATAAATTATACATTCTCTGCGATTTAATCGTTATCAATAATTTCAACTTGAATTTGAATTGAATATGATACTTGTCACCTGGTGTCAACTACTAAGTCTTTCACCCCTGAAATTCTGTAATGGACCGTTCCAGTCCTGGTAGTAGAATAGTCTATATGTGTCTTCAGGGGTGATAGTTTACAGAACAATAGCTGAATACTTAGGGGTCGACAATTGTTTAGTTGCTGACATTGGTACTATATCATGTCTAACCATTATAATGCAGCAATAACTAGATAATGCCCCTGAATTAATCTCAGTTTCCATTTGTATCCAGAGAACGATAATCGAAATATCAGCAACTTATTACACAGTTTTTATTTGAATTATGATTGATAACATTTTATATTGGAATCGCCAATCATTATTTCATTATTAATCCACACTTATGCAGACTTCTTCTCGGAGGTATTAAAACAATACAACAAGATAATAAAATGTCATTTGTTCTCTTTAAGCAGGTGTGACATATTGACAGATCGAGAGTCCACAATTCCCTTCCTGCTCCTAAAACAAGCTACGATTCTCTTTAAGCCTCACTGTGGTATTAAATTGTCCAGCTCGTAATATTCAAGCCACAACCACTACAAATATTCATCAGGCGTGGATGTATTTAATGCATCTATGTGAATCTCCTGAGGATAGCAGACATATAAATATCACAAGTAAGGCAGATTTTTTTATTAGTCCCGATTAAAATTCATTATAACAGTGAAGACTGCAGAGAAGTAATGCTAAGTGACTTGCAATAGCGTTTGGTGTACATTCATATCGCAAGCAGGAAAATAAAACGAATTGGTGTGGTGAGTTATGTCCCCTGTGGGAAGGCCATAAAGTTGACTGTGCACCTGAACAGATATAAACTTGGAATATCCCTAAGTATTATAAAGCAATGTGCCTACCGTTGCCTTGTTAACATGATTCTTCAGGACTAAAACAGTGAATAACTACAAATAGTTCAAAGACGCAAATATTTTTTTTCTAACATTTTTTTCTCTTCAAAATTTCTTTATGTTTATAGATTGAATATTTCAAAGCACCTTAAAGTAATACAACTTTGACTTTAATGTTACAGCTCACCAAGTTTAGTGTGTTGATTGCTTTAACAGAAATTGAATTCTTCTGCAACAAGTTATCCTTGGGGAATGCTTCATTAAATGGTAGGTCCTAAAACACAGACATGTGTAGTGGAATGCGAAGACAAATTGGGTATAATATATCTATACCAGATATTGTTGTTCGGCAGCAGGTGGAGTTTAGTTTGTGATTATTTACATTGATCAAATAACCTGTTACACTTTATGATAGACCTTCACACTTTAACACATGACACATATTGTTATGATGTCATACCAACAATACACATATAGTGATAATGTCATTAGATGTACACATATTGTGATGTCATACCTATCATACACACATTGTGATGATGTCATATCTATCATACAACCATTGCAATGATGTCAAATCTATCATACACATATTGCAATGATGTCAAATCTATCATACACACATTGTGATGATGTCATATCTATCGTACAGATAATGTTATGATGTCATATCTATCATACACATATTGCAATGATGTCAAATCTATCATACACATATTGTGATGATGTCAAATCTATCATACACATATTGTGATGATGTCATATCTATCATACAACCATTGTGATGATGTCATATCTATCATACACATATTGTGATGATGTCATATCTATCATACACATATTGTGATGATGTCATATCTATCATACACATGATGTCATATCTATCATACAACCATTGTAATGATGTCATATCTATCATACACATATTGTGATGATGTCATATCTATCATATACATATTGTGATGATGTCATATCTATCATACACATATTGCGATGATGTCATATCAACCACACACACATGGTGATGATGTCACAAAAACCTTACTATACATTATTATTGATTACCTAAGTTACTATGATCTGATAATTTCACAGGCCATTAACTCTACAGATGATTTAACTTCTCACATACCGTGTCAATCAGCACAGATTTACGGCTCCTCAGTAAATCATGATAATTACATTGATGTCTTCTATAAATTTTCTCATCTGACTCGATAGCAGGCTAATTACACTGAGATAAGGGGAGAATATATCATATACTGATGTTTTATACTTTGATACCAAGCCAACATTGTAGTTGTATATTACAGAGTTATCTGCCCTTGTGTGTATACATACTGATTATTGTTATGTTGTGATTACATGAGTGTCAGAAAAAGTAACGTAATTTTCACACACAAAGTAATGACATCACAATCAATAGCTGCCTGCAAGGGAGATAACTCTAGAATAGAAGATTTTTATTTTTATTTTTGAGATTGTATGCATATAAATATAATTGCACAGTGTCATAAATCCAAGTGCTGTACTAGTAACGTGATAATGCTATATAGATTTACACACCTATGTAAGCGTATAGGTGTGTGGCTAACTATTATATATAGCCCCTAGCTGTGGCAAACCTTTACGAATACTATTGTTATTATATATTGTACATTCGGCCTTGTAAAACCCTGGATAAGTGCCCAGTTGTGTTGAGATTTTTAAACTTCATATTCTATGGTTCTATTTTACCTAAACTGGCACTTTATAAAATACAGAGAGGGACCGTAAACAAGAGATAATTAACTGTGCCAAAACGTTCCGTTTTTATAAAAATGCGGAGATGAATAGAGGAAAAGATTTGAGTAAGAAGTTAAAATCATTATGCGTCCATAAACTATAATCACCAGCATAAATACCATATAATACAGTTCAATGTTGTGTTTTCTTAAATACCATATAATACAGTTCAATGTTGTGTTTTCTTAAATACCATATAATACAGTTCAATGTTGTGTTTTCTTAAATACCATATAATACAGTTCAATGTTGTGTTTTCTTAAATACCATATAATACAGTTCAATGTTGTGTTTTCTTAAATACCATATAATACAGTTCAATGTTGTGTTTTCTTAAATACCATATAATACAGTTCAATGTTGTGTTTTCTTAAATACCATATAATCAGTTCAATGTTGTGTTTTCATAAATACATATAATACAGTTCAATTTGTGTTTTCTTAAATACCATATAATACAGTTCAATGTTGTGTTTTCTTAAATACCATATAATACAGTTCAATGTTGTGTTTTCTTAAATACCATATAATACAGTTCAATGTTGTGTGTTTTCATAAATACCATATAATACAGTTCAATGTTGTGTTTTCATAAATACCATATAATAATACAGTTCAATGTTGTGTTTTCATTAAATACCATATAATACAGTTCAATGTTGTGTTTTCTTAAATACCATATAATACAGTTCAATGTTGTGTTTTCATAAATACCATATAATACAGTTCAATGTTGTGTTTTCTTAAATACCATATAATACAGTTCAATGTTGTGTTTTCTTAAATACCATATAATACAGTTCAATGTTGTGTTTTTCTTAAATACCATATAATACAGTTCAATGTTGTGTTTTCTTAAATACCATATAATACAGTTCAATGTTGTGTTTTCTAAATACCATATAATACAGTTCATGTTGTGTTTTCATAATACAGTTCAATGTTGTGTTTTCATAAATACCATATAATACAGTTCAATGTTGTGTTTTCTTAAATACCATATAATACAGTTCAATGTTGTGTTTTCTTAAATACCATATAATACAGTTCAATGTTGTGTTTTCTTAAATACCATATAATACAGTTCAATGTTGTGTGTTTTCTTAAATACCATATAATACAGTTCAATGTTGTGTTTTCTTAAATACCATATAATACAGTTCAATGTTGTGTTTTCTTAAATACCATATAATACAGTTCAATGTTGTGTTTTCTTAAATACCATATAATACAGTTCAATGTTGTGTTTTCTTAAATACCATATAATACAGTTCAATGTTGTGTTTTCTTAAATAAATACCATATAATACAGTTCAATGTTGTGTTTTCATTAAATACCATATAATACAGTTCAATGTTGTGTTTTCTTAAATACCATATAATACAGTTCAATGTTGTGTTTTCTTAAATACCATATAATACAGTTCAATGTTGTGTTTTCTTAAATACCATATAATACAGTTCAATGTTGTGTTTTCATAAATACCATATAATACAGTTCAATGTTGTGTTTTCTTAAATACCATATAATACAGTTCAATGTTGTGTTTTCTTAAATACCATATAATACAGTTCAATGTTGTGTTTTCTTAAATACCATATAATACAGTTCAATGTTGTGTTTTCTTAAATACCATATAATACAGTTCAATGTTGTGTTTTCTTAAATACCATATAATTACAGTTCAATGTTGTGTTTTCTTAAACTGTTTTATAATAAATCAATACCTAAGGCAATATATACTAATAACTTATAACTGCATGATAATAAGGTATCGTGTATTACAGCAAGCTTTCATCACTCTTCAATCATCTTTAAATTGTATATGTGCATGTAAGCTTTTAGACACAGTAAAGTACATATATGATCAGTAAAGTAAATATCTGGTCAGATCAACACAGTATTTGGTCCTTATAACACAGTATTTGGTCAGTATAACACAGTATCTGGTCAGTATAACACAGTATCTGGTCAGTATAACACAGTACCTGGTCAGTATAACACAGTACCTGGTCAGTATAACACAGTACCTGGTCAGTATAACACAGTATTTGGTCAGTATAACACAGTATCTGGTCAGTATAACACAGTATCTGGTCAGTATAACACAGTATCTGGTCAGTATAATACAGTATCTGGTCAGTATAACACAGTATCTGGTCAGTATAACACTGTATCTGGTCAGTATAACACTGTATCTGGTCAGTATAACAAAATATCTGGTCAGTATAACACGTTATCTTGTCATTATAACATTGTATCTGGTCAGTATATAACACTGTATCTGGTCAATATAACACTGTATCTGGTCAATATAACACTGTATCTGGTCAGTATAACACTTTATCTGGTCAGTATAACACAGTATCTGGTCAGTATAACACTTGTATCTGGTCAGTATATAACACTGTATCTGGTCAATATAACACTGTATCTGGTCAGTATAACACTTTATCTGGTCAGTATAACACAGTATCTGGTCAGTATAACACAGTATATGGTCAGTATAACACTGTATCTGGTCAGTATAACACGGTACCTGGTCAGTATAACACTGTATCTGGTCAGTATAACACTGTATCTGGTTAATATAATACAGTATTTAGTCAGTATAACACAGTATCTGGTCAGTATAACACTGTATCTGGTCAGTATAACACAGTATCTGGTCAGTATAACACAGTATCTGGTCAGTATAACACTGTATCTGGTCAGTATAACACAGTATCTGGTCAGTATAACACTGTATCCGGTAACACTGTATCTGGTCAGTATAACACTGTATCTGGTTAATATAATACAGTATTTAGTCAGTATAACACAGTATCTGGTCAGTATAACACTGTATCTGGTCAGTATAACACAGTATCTGGTCAGTATAACACAGTATCTGGTCAGTATAACACAGTATCTGGTCAGTATAACACAGTATATGGTCAGTATAACACAGTACCTGGTCAGTATAATACAGTTTCTGGTCAGTATAACACAGTACCTGGTCAGTATATAATACAATATTTAGTCAGTATAAATCAGTGTCTGTCCAGTAGAATATTGCATTTTTTACCTTACAGTACCTTACATGGTTGATTAAAAACATACACCTGTAAATCTTAATACACCTGATATCTACCCCAAGTAAACATTATACACTGTACTTACCTGTACTTTGAGGGCCAAATTCTAGCTCCATTTTTGTATCACACATGCACCTAGGGTGAATAATACTCCATATTTTTTTTCCCACATGAAAATTCTCACATTTTTTTAAACAGTTGTTGAATGAAAAACCTCCAAAAAATCTTGACAAATACGACACCTCTCCCTTGTGTGACTGAATACAAGGGACCCTTATCTCTGAGTCTATCTCAATCGCTTGAACACAGATGATTGTTCAAGGTCCCCGCAATGTCTAAATTTAACTGCCTGGGCTTGTAAACAAACTGCTGGTTAGACTTTGACATGCTGTATTACCACGGGGACTTGTCACCACCGCATATAACCTGCTACTCCTACAGCTAGTCAGGCAGTCATTGCACACATAATAACATAGAAATTTATATCACCAAGTCCCTGCGTCCTGAAATGTTTTAACATATAAATTTATATAACCAAGTCCCTGGTCCTAAGATAGTTTAGCAAAGAATTGTTTATCACTAAACTCCAAGCAATGAAATTATTTGCCTTTTTAAAAACTGTTTCAACTTTTAATGGACATTTTGACAGGTAGTTAATTAGCAGATTTAAACACTTCATACAGAAACAATTCTATCAATTGCCTGTATTTTCAGTTTTATTTATTTTTTTCAATTTTGTCTTTGCATACTGTTTACAAGACAAAATCTGGCTAAATGTCATTTTGTTTATACATGTATAAATCTGTTAACTTGGGGTTTAATATCTGTCTGTACAATTATTTCAAGGACGATGTTAATATTACCTGCCATGAGCTAGCTCTCATGATCAGCAAACATAATACTCAAGTTTATCTAATGAAGCAGAGAAATGGACTGGTCTATGCTGTAGTGGTATTCTTAATTTGTAAAGTAATTTTTAAATATTAATTTTTCAGTAACTCTAAAGTTTTATCAAGAACTACAATTCAGCTCATAATAAGATTCTTTCAGATGTATCTTCAGAGATCAATGCATACATTTTAAGCTTATTGCCCTGAATTGCATGCAAAATCACCCTTACATTTTATTAATTGGTAGACAACAGCTAGTTTTATCTCACAATGGTCTTTGTTGTTCATTGGGTGGTAAACTCAACATAAATCATTGTTTATTGGATGGTAAACCCAACAAACATCATTGTTCATTAGATGGTAAGCCCAACAAACGTCATTGTTCATTAGATGGTAAACCCAACAAACATTGATGTTCATTGGATGGTAAACCCAACAAACGTCATTGTTCATTAGATGGTAAACCCAACAAACGTCATTGTTCATTAGATGGTAAACCCAACAAACGTCATTGTTCATTAGATGGTAAACCCAACAAACCTCGTTGTTCATTGGATGGTAAACCCAACAAACATTGATGTTCATTTGATGGTAAACCCAACAAACATCGTTGTTCATTAGATGGTAAACCCAACAAACATTGATGTTCATTGGATGGTAAACCCAACAAACATTGATGTTCATTGGATGGTAAACCCAACAAACGTCGTTGTTCATTAGATGGTAAACCCAACAAACATTGATGTTCATTGGATGGTAAACCCAACAAACATTGATGTCCAGTGGATGGTAAACCCAACAAACATTGATGTTCATTAGATGGTAAACCCAACAAACATTGATGTTCATTGGATGGTAAACCCAACAAACCTCGTTGTTCATTGGATGGTAAACCCAACAAACATTGATAACCTCTTTCATTGGATGGTAAACCCAACAAACCTCGTTGTTCATTGGATGGTAAACCCAACAAACATTGATGTTCATTGGATGGTAAACCCAACAAACATTGATGTTCATTGGATGGTAAACCCAACAAACATTGATGTTCATTGGATGGTAAACCCAACAAACATTGATGTTCATTGGATGGTAAACCCACAAATGTCGTTGTTCATTGGGTGGTAAACCAAACAAACATTGATGTTCATTGGATGGTAAACCCAACAAACGTCGTTGTTCATTGGGTGGTAAACCAAACAAACGTCTTCGTTCATTGGAAGGTAAACATGACAAACATTGATGTTCATTGGGTGGTTAACCCAACAAACGTCTTTGTTCATTGAATGGTAAACCCAAAAAAACATTGATGTTCATTGGATGGTAAACCCAACAAATGTCGTTGTTCATTGAATGGTAAACCCAACAAACATTGATGTTCATTGAATGGTAAACCCAACAAACCTCTTTGTTCATTGAATGGTAAACCCAACAAACATTGATGTTCATTGGATGGTAAACCCAACAAACCTCGTTGTTCATTGAATGGTAAACCCAACAAACATCGTTGTTCATTGGATTGTAAACTCAACAAACATTGTTAACATTAGTGACCTTGCCCTTCATTATATTAAAACAAACCAGTGATGAGCAGCAGATCAAAATCTGATAATCAATTTTTTGGGTCTCCGTCTTCACAATCCTCCGTTCTACAACTTTATCAGCCTAATATGTCTGCTACTTACCTGAAAAGACAGAAAAATAAAGGAACATAAAAACACAATATCAATTAAACTGGCAACAGACATAACTTAGGGTAACATCATGCATAAATTGATATATATATATATATATATAACTTCATCAGTTCTGCTTTAAGTATAATCACATTTATCACATAACAGGCCGTCCAGTCATGTCATATGGCCATGTCATAAATATCGTAATTATATAAGACACATGTGTAACAGCACTATTGTGACGTCACATGTTGTTTTGACATCATAATCTATATGTGATGTCGCATGATTGTCTCGTAAACGGAAACACATTCCAGCAAAAGGCTTCTTGTGGCGTATCAAATCATTGAACTTGTTTGATAAACTTCATACTACATAGCCATGAGTGTACATGTAAGATCCTGTATTTATTGAAGTTTTAGCGTGAAGTGTGTCCTTGATTTTGATAATTAGCGTTTTCCTTTCTAATTAACAGCTATGGCCAATTAATAGCCTGTTTTGCTGATGAATAGAAGAACACTGAGCTTCAGACAGTACTTGGCAACACTGGGCCTTAAACTCAGGCCTAGAGAGAGAGGGCTAGTGGTAGAATGGCGAGAGAGAGGGCTAGAGGTAGAATGTCAAGAGGGAGGGCTAGTGATAGAATGTCGAGAGGGAGGGGTAGTGGTAGACTGTCGAGAGGGAGGGCTAGTGGTAGAATGTCGAGAGGGAGGGCTAGTGGTAGAATGTCGAGAGGGAGGGCTAGTGGTAGAATGTCGAGAGGGAGGGCTAGTGGTAGAATGTCGAGAGGGAGGGCTAGTGGTAGAATGTAGAGAGGGAGGGCTAGTGGTAGAATGTCGAGAGGGAGGGCTAGTGGTAGAATGTTGAGAGGGAGGGCTAGTGGTAGAATGTTGAGAGGGAGGGCTAGAGGTAGAATGTAGAGAGGGAGGGCTAGTGGTAGAATGTCGAAGCACATTAAAATTTGAGTTCTGTGTTTGAGAGAGGAAGGGCTAGTGGTAGACTGCCGAAGCGCATTAAAATTTGAGTTCTGTGTTTGAGAGAGGGAGGGCTAGTGGTAGAATGTCGAAGTACATTAAAATTTGAGTTCTGTGTTTGTCAAAGGGAGGGCTAGTGGTAGAATGTTGGAGCACATTTAAATTTGCGTTCTGTGTTTGAGAGAGGGAGAACTAGTGGTAGACTGTCGAAGCATGTTAACAATCTAAGTTCAGTGTTGGAGAAATGGAGGGCTAGTGGTAGAATGTCGAGAGGGAGGGCTAGTGGTAGAATGTCGAGAGGGAGGGCTAGTGGTAGAATGTCGAGAGGGAGGGCTAGTGGTAGAATGTAGAGAGGGAGGGCTAGTGGTAGAATGTAGAGAGGGAGGGCTAGTGGTAGAATGTTGAGAGGGAGGGCTAGTGGTAGAATGTTGAGAGGGAGTGCTAGAGGTAGAATGTAGAGAGGGAGGGCTAGTGGTAGACTGTCGATGCACATTTAAATTTGCGTTCTGTGTTTGAGAGAGAGAGAGAGAACAAGTGGTAGACTGTCGAAGCATGTTAACAATCTAAGTTCAGTGTTCGAGAGATGGAGGGCTTGTGGTATATGGCTTATGGTTACCAGGCAATAAAGTGCTAAGGTAGAATGTCAAGTTACATGAATCATTTCATCGAGTTAGAAGACTAGTGGCAAAATGTCGGGCATCTTAACCATTTAGCCATTATTGTGGCTAAAAGACGAAGGATTTCATGTTGTTATAAAATGTCTGAATCAATCTGTAATTTTGATATAAGAACTTGTTATGAATTAAACAAGTATTAGCTGATGTATTTAGGCATAAATGCCTCCTTTGATTTTTTAAGCTTCCATAAACTGATGTCAAGAAAATTTTCAATAAAATCACACAGAATTAAGCAAAACTCATGGATGTGTTCAAAAGCTCTATGATAAGTTGTTTTGGATCCAGGACTAAATGTGTATAGCGATAGTTGTGTCTTAAAGCTGTTCTATGTTTTGTGCAAAGCATTAAACTGAATTCATTTCACCAATAACAAGATTAGCGATAAATCACTTAAAGTCCCAATTACGTTTAAAAGTCTGGCTATTTCTCACACCTTAATACCTGTATACACAGTACACACATATAGACTGGTCAATGCCTAGCTAACATACATGTTTATAAAGCCTCTTTGTAATTTCCGTAGTATTGTCTACTGTACATAGACTGTCTAAAACCAAATGCAAGTACCCATAAATCCTATCGCTATTTGACTGGCCCGGAGCACTCTATCGCGACAGGTCTGAATTACAGGTAAAACATAATTACAGGTATATCGTAAGTGACCATAGTCAGTACAGGTGTACATACCTTCGGTATGGACTGACCGGTGGACAGTCAGTGTCAGTGTCTGGCTGTCGTAACAACGTGTGTAGGATCATATTTCTCTCTGAAGTTATATACCTTTTGTTGTTGTGGTCAGTTTAGAGATGACCAATGGTCAATTCAAAATATTTATCGCTGACCACAGGACTATAATTAGAACCTTCCTTTTTATTGTTCAGGCTATTTGTGTTTGGTCACGTATTCAGAAAACTTCTCCACATTTCTTGATAACTTTAACCATCCCCGAGTATCAAGAAAGTTTCTTTTGAAAATTTCTCCACATTTTGACAGTTGATTTTTCTAAAGAAAAAAAATTCTTTAGAAATTGTTTGTAATCCATTAAAGGTACATTAAAGTGAGTAATAAACTACTTAACGAGTAAATCACCGGTCACTTTTGACCAACAGCCCTGACTGTGATTGGGCCAAAATAAATTCCAAAGGTGAATCACCATAAGAGTGTTCAGCTAAGACAAACACCCTGCAGGTATTCAATTCTGAATTAAACATCCTGAAACATCCTCGTTGTTGTTCATGACGTCATGAAAGCGCCGAGTGTTAAATTGCTGTTCACATTCACTTCGTCCCGAGAAAACATTTTGACCTTTGTCCAAGGAAATCAGACCTGACTCTGTGCTTTTACTGTAGGTAAGTTATAGTCACCTGAAACTCCACCTTCATCATTATCCAACAACATTTTAGTGTCGTCTGCTCGTTTAAAGTTTGAAACTCTTTCTAAATTATCCATAGCACGGCTAGCCCAGCTATTACTGTAATGGTCAAGGAAATAAAAACACAGCACAGTACGTATCTCTCTCTTTGAAACTTATCCTCAAAAACAAGGGGAGAAATTGGGGGAGAAATTATCAACGAGGTCCAGGAAAAGGGAGGGGCATCTTTGGCTCCCAGAATCTAAATCGTCAGGACAGATTGTGATCAACTCAAACCGACATTCATTGTCTTACAAGCCCTTAGCATATAGCCATTTTAGACAAGAGACTTCAGCACATGCATAAACACCAGAACATTATATTTATTCCTTTCTTTCTTCAGAAAAAACGAATCGAAAAAAACATTACATTTTTGAAAGAATCCCTCTTCAGATCCTTCTAGAATTGTTAATGCATTTGATACAGCTTGCACACCTGTCGATTTCACATTGTACGGCACTGCAGCTATTCGCTGAGAATTTCTCAAGGATTTCTTCACCATGGAAATGACCGCCTGCTTTATTGGTGACCTCGTCCATAACCTGGGCCAATGGATGTCAGTACGAGCTGGCCCTAACGATGGCCAAACTGACCCTAGACCTGTAATTACAGAAACTGCGTCTGACACCAACGCAGATCCGAGGATTACCACAATGGAATTTAACTGCCAGAACAATCATCCATGCCACACAGGCGGACGGCTCTGTATTTCTGCTAAAACACTTAAAGATATCCCAGCACAACAAGAAAAGAAACAATTTCCACTGATGTATAACAGTGCCTGGGTGTTTGTAAACTGAAGTTAAGACATCTCTTAATTCAGCTAGCTGCATGAAAACTGAGCGAGGATAATCTTTCATAAATATTTCGGGGTTTTTTTTCAGTCATTTTTTTTTTATTAAATTGTTTCCTCTCAAATACTGCTCTGTTTTTTTATGTGTTTGAAGTGTAGCTGCATCTTCAATAAATACAATATTTTTTATTTAACTCATTTATCCCTGAAATTATATAATGGACTGGCCTATTCTTTGATTAAGAAGAGCCTAAATGTGTCTTCAGGGGTGAATGAGTCAAGTAATAGGAAGCTGATCAATTCAGTTACCATTTTATAAAGACACCGCTTTTGCTAGCTGCATGAAAGTTTAGTGGCTTTTAATCTTATTAAAAAAAATTCTCTCTCTTTTTGAAACTGATGTATCAATATCCTTGTAAATGTTGCTCCAGCTAAAAATTTACCCAAGGTATCAGTTTACTGATTATTTCAGGAAACCAACGGAAATTGGCAGATCTTTAATTATCACAATTTTTATTTCATATAAATTTGATCTATTCTATCCTTGAGATTTCATTATCATTTTTGTCAGCTTTCCTTTTGATTTAATAAGAAGAAACCTTAAGTGAGAAGAGGTTCAGTGTTGGCCTTCTAATGATCGTCTTTCCAAAGCCTTTGTTTCCACAGGGACTACCTGAAGTACCCTTAAGTCTTACGTATCACAGGGGACCAACACTATACTCGTCACTCCCACCGCCCGATCTCGCTGTCAAGGGGGCCCAATCGCTCTACAGCTAATTCCGTCCAGCTATTACAACAAAATCAATGCATGCATGGAGAAGAAACTAAGAGGATCAAGCAAGGGAGAAAATAATCCCCCTTTGTCCAGAAAACACAATTGTCATTTATGCCCCAGTCGGCCCCATATTTTGACTGTTGTAAAGCTATACAGTGGTGGGGCCTCGCAAAGGGTATTCAACGTTTCTTTAAGTTTGCTCGCATTGTAGAGGTTTTGTTAAAACACCTTAAAGAAGTGTATACAGCATTTTGTGAATAAAGAATTAAAAACAACTGCCCATTCTGTGAAAGGAAGCTCAGGAAATACCTTTTATGTAAATATCCCATGTGGGAATAAAGATTGAGCGTTCAAAGAAAATTGTGTACATTTATTTTTAGACAAGATTTTTTTGCAGAAGGTTAAGACAACTATTTATTTGTCACTAAAATGTTTATTTTTAACTTAGCAACTGTACAGGCCCCGCCAAAAAGCAATGACTTAATCTCAGCTAGCGATGAATTTACCTCCAATATGATTGAGACTATTGCAGTTTCATCTCATTAATTATTAAGTTGAATTTTTTTGGTGTTTGAATTCACAATTGATAAGCTGTTTATAGAGAACTTCTGATCTGACTGGGTAACTAAACTTGTTTACAAGAATTTTTCATTGATGGCAATTAAAGAAAGGAACATTTGTACAAGTCCGCTCTAGTTTAGATCCACCATCAAAGAAAACAATGGCATTTAAACAAGGGTTTTTAATAGTACTATTGATTTTATGAAAATTTTTTAGTGACTTTTTGACTGGCACTTCAAACAAGGCTTAGTAATTATAATTCCTATTAAAGAAATATGGAAGATTTTTATCTTAATTTCTATTTAATTGTTATTAACTTGACGAAGATTTCTACAAAAGTAGTTCCTTAGATTTTATGATTCATTAATTTTTACAAATCACACATTAAAATCATTTCCTATAAAAGTATCAAACAGCTTGTTTATCTCTGTTTATTTAACAGTTCACTGGCAAAGTAGAGAATTTTTTTTTATCTGTTTATAAAACAATCACTGAGCAAGATGCCCAAATAGAATAGACCTTTGCTGGGAGCAGAACTTTGTTTGCAATCACTGAATGGGAGATGAGAGCAAGCAGAAGTCTAGTTTTCTTATGATCACTCAGCAGGATATTTACGTAGAAGAAAGTTTTGGTGTGAGCACTGATTGGGAAAAAAACTTTACATTCAATTTGAGAGAGGGACATTCAAATAGAAGGGAGCTTTTCTAAGAGATCTATATAAAGTCTAGCTTTTTTTCTTACAATCATTGAGTAGGAGATTGTTGTAGAAGGTATATTTTCTGTGAGCACAAATAGGAGTCTATACATTTGCAGGTTTTCCTGCAATTCACAGAGTAGGATGCTTTGAGCATTAACAGAAATTTAGGGTTTTTTTCCCCTTACAACCACTAAATGGGATATTTATGTAGAAGGTAGCTTTTCTGAGAGCATTTATGCAAGTTTTCTTCCTGAGTAGGATGCTAAGAACACTAGCAGAAAAATATTTTTTTCTAACAATCATTGAATAGGGCGTTCATATAGAATATAACTTTTCCTAGAGCATAATTATATAAATAGCTAATATGGAGAGTGTAGATTTTTTAGAAGCACTATAAAGAGATAGATTTTTCTTACTACCACTGAGTGAGATAGTCGTGTTGTAATTAATGCATGGAATATTCACATGTGGAGGCGTAATTATACTAAGTATTCATCAAAAGAACACATATGTAATCACTGTATAATAATCACAAATTATGTGGCGGTATACATAGGTATGGAAAGGGAACCTGCACCAACAAGGGAACCTGCACCAACAATGGTGGTTACGTTATATATGGCAGTAAAATCAAATATAAAAGGAAAATGAAATCATGCTGGTTATGGATCGTCCATTTTAATCACTGACTATTCCCAATAGTTTAATCTCTTGATACATATTCCTAATCATATCTATATTTTGTTTTATGTCAAATTAATTGCTAGGGTCAGCATTTTAACATGTGCCAGGTTTTGGAGTTCCCAAAGAAAAGCCATCACCTTCAGTCAGTTCCTGACGAAGTCTCCAAACTTCCTCTATTTGGATCTTGTACTCCCGGCCAAGAGGTAACTAGAACTGTCGCCAAAGTGGACAACTAATACCCCCCCTCTGCAAAAATTTAGTATTATCACCTTTAATAAGGGACATTACAGAACCCTATATAGTTTACTCAACTCCTTTTTATGTCAGGGTTCTGTGTACCAAATCTAAATCTATGCCAGTAGTTTAGGAGTTCGCTGGACAAAATTGTGTCTGCATCGAACAGAGAGATGGACGGACGGACAGACAACCCATTCCAGTATATCCCCCATCCTTAACTTCGTTGCAGGAGGTATAAAAATTTAGTTGTAAAATTCTGAACACTTTAACCACTATGCCATCACATGTACACCTTGCTGAAACTTCACTGGAAAGTGATAATGCACGGTGATATATATTTATGTGATACAGTTCTGTGACATTACTTTGTTATAAGCATAATTTGTTATATATAAATATCACAATTACCCTATTACGTCTTTGCATAATACAGAGTTAGCTCCCTTGTGGGTAGGTATCGATTGTTACGTTATTATTTTGTGAGCGCAATTCACATCGTTTTCTCTGAAAAGTATGACGTTTCGCTCTCAAATACACGACGTCACAATCAATACCTACCCACAAGGGCGGATAACTCTGTAATATGCAAATACAGAGTTGTATAGCAGAGATGTACATAGTTGTTTTTGTTAACCACCATCTTTTCTGAAATTTCCAATTCCTACCTTACGCGATTATAACCATAAATTTGTTAAAAGTATGTTCATTATAAAATGAGATCTACTGCATTAATAAATCTACCATGGTTATATCATTAGAACAAAGCAATCATTTCATTGTTCATTTAGAACATCATAAATTTTGTCTCAGAAGAGCGAAATGAATATTTAAAAAATTCGCAATCACTAAACATACAATTACACTATCTGACTTAAGAAGGGGTCCTCTTGTCCCATCACAAATCTTGAGGAATATGCAGAGTGCATGGTAATTGAATAGGAAGCTACTTTTCCAGATGGTACCTGTGTAATTACCTAAAGTTAATTAAACAATCAACAAAAACACTAATCAATCCACAGAAAATTAACTCATTCACCCCCGAAAAGTCATAATGGACCGGTCTAGTCTTTGATTTAGAAGAGTCCAAATGTGTCTTTGGGGGGTGAATGGGTGAAGTCATCACTCATGGAATGTAGAAAGTAGGAAATTCAATTCATGGGGTGTGTTGATTCCATGCATTCCTCTGACAATGTTGTCCCCCCTCAATTACACAATTAGACTAATCATACCTTTGCTTCGGCACGTCTTATTTGATTTACAGGGGATGAACAACACTTGGTAAATTAACTAAATTTGTGTAAAAACTTAATTGACCTAAACGAAAATTGTGGTCTTTTAACAATTTTTTTTTAATCTCTAAGAGATCTATGGATAAAACTTGAGTGGGCATATACATAATATAGGAAGTGCATTGCTGAAAATTAATATGGTCGACTTCAACGTTATATTCCAGTCGGTGCATATAGGTCAATACATACAATAGTGACAATCACAATTTTTAACTTCGGCTTAAAATATCAAATACAATCAATATTAATGACACATCTTTTATGACATACTTAATGACACCTCTGTAATCGATGAGTTATACGTAATTCATACTGTTATCTGTCAAGGGTACACCACTTAAACCACTGTTTATATCACGATAAAGTAAGTGGGAGAGGGGCAGGGGGACGTAGACTTAGGAGTTTGATTTTTGGTTCAAATGTGAATAGTTATTTTTTCATTTGCCCTGCCAGGCTACACCAAGATATAAGAATCAAAAGAAAGAAAGAAAGATTTTCCTTGAACACCTATATTAACCTCTTCCCTCCCCCCATTTGAAGTTAGCCTCTGCCTACATTCTCTATGATTCGTTCTCTCAGACTTAGACTTTGAACCAAAAGCAACTAAATAACTCACAGACTCTATTAAGCATTTTAGAGATTAACTGATTCACAGAAACTTGCTATTGTCAACATCTTCTCTGAAGCTCATTATTTTTAAAATCCTTAATACTTGTAAGCTGACACCGTTAACTAACTAACTAACTAACTAACAGAGGATATACAGGTGTATAGACTATCTCCACAGAAATTTTCTATTCCAAACTCTGACCCAAGATCTCCATCCAACCTATGGCAACTCTGACCCAGATCTCCATCCAACATCTGACCCAGATCTCCATCCAACCTATTACCAAAGTTCAAAGAAACAAACAACAAAACATTTTTTCTTGAATAACTCCACTTGAATTTTCTATTCTGAAGCATTTCACTGAAATTCCTCTAGATCTAACATCACTCGTAAAGTGACTCCAATTTTTCTTTCTATAAGAAGAATAAAAATTTTCTATTCCAAATGTTAACCCTATCTCTGAAACTTCTCCGGACCTAAAAGCAACTGCAAACCGACTCCAACGTGTCCGTCTGCTCATGGAAGATTAAATTTTCTACTGAATTATGCCACTAAAATTTTCTATTCCAAACCCTATCCCTGAAATTCCTCCTAGCCTGGAAGTATCAGTAAAATGACTCCAACGTTTCTCCTGGAGCTGTCTGTAAGCAGTGGAGCCTAAATCGCTATATCTATGAAGTCTCCGGGATGTGCACCAATGTGTCGCCAGTATTTCCGACAGTTGTATTGAACAACTGCCACGCTACATCCAAACCTACTTAGGTGGACGATCTATGGCGAATCAATCAGTCTGATGATATGTAATGTATTGTCAGATTCCAAGTTGGTATATAATGGTCCCAGCACAGTAAATAATACACAGCTCTTTATTTGTTCCTCCTGGAACCGATGTGTACAAGCCATTTGGTTCCTGAACTGATATTGCTTTTAACAAATTTTATTTTAGTGTCACTTCTTAACATTTTTGGTTCAGAATAGACTCTATTACTTATCAATTTTGTTTGTTGGTGATGGTGGTAACGGGTCATGTTTATATCATTTCAATATTTTTTTTATTATATATTGTCACATCAGTGTGTTTTAGCAAAACCTATTCACGTTTATATCAATGTTTTAGTGTCATATTCACCAATTGTGTTTGTGGGAGGTGGTGCTAATGGAGGTTGTGGTAGGGAGGGGTCATGCTTATAACATTTTAATATTTTTCATTATATATTGTCACATCAGTGTTTTATCAATGTTTTAGTTCATTCATCAATTTTGTTTTTAGTGGGGGTTGAGTGGGAGAATGGGGGGGGGGGGGGGGAGGGGGTAGAGGGGAGAGGTAAGTGGGTTGGTTGGTTGGGGGTACAGGGGAGAGATGAGGTGGGTTGGTTGGTGGGGGGTTACAGGGGAGAGATGAGGGTTGGTTTGGTTGGTGGGGGTACAGGGGAGAGAATGAGGTGGGTTGGTTGGGGGGGGGTACAGGGGAGAGATAATGTGGGTTGGTTGGTGGGGGGTACAGGGGAGAGATGAGGTGGGTTGGTTGGTGGGGGTACAGGGGAGAGATGAGGTGGGTTGGTTGGTGGGGGGTACAGGGGAGGAGATGAGGTGGGTTGGTTGGTGGGGGTACAGGGGAGAGATGAGGTGGGTTGGTTGGTGGGGGTACAGGGGAGAGATGAGGTGGGTTGGTTGGTGGGGGGTACAGGGGAGAGATGAGGTGGGTTGGTTGGTGGGGGTACAGGGGAGAGATGAGGTGGGTTGGTTGGTGGGGGGTACAGGGGAGAGATGAGGTGGGTTGGTTGGTGGGGGGTACAGGGGAGAGATGAGGTGGGTTGGTTGGTGGGGGTACAGGGGAGAGATGAGGTGGGTTGGTTGGTGGGGGTACAGGGGAGAGATGAGGTGGGTTGGTTGGTGGGTGGTACAGGGGAGAGATGAGGTGGGTTGGTTGGTGGGGGGTACAGGGGAGAGATGAGGTGGGTTGGTTGGTGGGGTACAGGGAGAGATGAGGTGGGTTGGTTGGTGGGGGTACAGGGGAGAGATGAGGTGGGTTGGTTGGTGGGGGTACAGGGGAGAGATGAGGTGGGTTGGTTGGTGGGGGGTTACAGGGGAGAGATGAGGTGGATTGGTTGGTGGGGGTACAGGGGAGAGATGAGGTGGGTTGGTTGGTGGGGGTTACAGGGGAGAGATGAGGTGGATTGGTTGGTGGGGGTACAGGGGATAGATGAGGTGGGTTGGTTGGTTGGTGGGTTACAGGGGAGAGATGAGGTGGGTTGGTTGGTGGGGGTACAGGGGAGAGATGAGGTGGGTTGGTTGGTGGGGGTACAGGGGAGAGATGAGGTGGTTGGTTGGTGGGGGTACAGGGGAGAGATGAGGTGGGTTGGTTGGTGGGGGGGGGGTACAGGGGAGAGATGAGGTGGGTTGGTTGGTGGGGGTACAGGGGAGAGATGAGGTGGGTTGGTTGGTGGGGGGTACAGGGGTGAGATGAGGTGGGTTGGTTGGTGGGGGTACAGGGGATAGATGAGGGGTTGGTTGGTGGGGGTACAGGGGATAGATGAGGAGGGTTGGTTGGTGGGGGTACAGGGGATAGATGAGGTGGGTTGGTTGGTGGGGGTTACAGGGGAGAGATGAGGTGGGTTGGTTGGTGGGGGTACAGGGGAGAGATGAGGTGGGTTGGTTGGTGGGGTGTACAGGGGAGAGATGAGGTGGGTTGGTTGGTGGGGGGTACAGGGGAGAGATGAGGTTGGTTGGTTGGTGGGGGTACAGGGGAGAGATGAGGTGGGTTGGTTGGTGGGGGTACAGGGGAGAGATGAGGTTGGTTGGTTGGTGGGGGTACAGGGGAGAGATGAGGTGGATTGGTTGGTGGGGGGTACAGGGGAGAGATCAGGTGGGTTGGTTGGTGGGGGGTTACAGGGGAGAGATGAGGTGGGTTGGTTTGGTGGGGGGTACAGGGAAGAGATGAGGTGGGTTGGTTGGTGGGGGGGTACAGGGGAGAGATGAGGTGGGTTGGTTGGTGGGGGGTACAGGGGAGAGATGATGTGGGTTGGTTGGTGGGGGTACAGGGGAGAGATGAGGTGGATTGGTTGGTGGGGGTACAGGGGTGAGATGAGGTGGATTGGTTGGTGGTGGGGGTACAGGGGTGAGATGAGGTGGGTTGGTTGGTGGGGGTACAGGGGAGAGATGAGGTGGGTTGGTTGGTGGGGGTACAGGGGAGAGATGAGGTGGGTTGGTTGGTGGGGGTACAGGGGAGAGATGAGGTGGGTTGGTTGGTGGGGGTACAGGGGAGAGATGAGGTGGGTTGGTTGGTGGGTGGTACAGGGGAGAGATGAGGTGGGTTGGTTGGTGGGTGGTACAGGGGAGAGATGAGGTTGGTTGGTTGGTGAGGGTACAGGGGAGAGATGAGGTGGGTTGGTTGGTGGGGGTACAGGGGAGAGATGAGGTGGGTTGGTTGGTGGGGTGCCAAATCTGTGATTTTACAATTAGTACCAATACAGGATATAGGAATTTTGTTATGTGATCTTTGATAATCCAGACACCTTGGATTCCAATCTAAACCGTCTGGATTACAAAATTTACAGACTACCAAGTTATGTGTTCCTAGTCTATAAGTAATATTATAATGTTAATCCATTCCCTAACATTTCTGTCTCGAGTGACAGTTTTTGGAATATCATGTCTGACTTATAAGGGGTCCACAGCATATAACTGATGTTTTATTCACATTCCAAAATTGACACAGAATATCCATTTTTTTTTATATCACTGACATACAGATAAGTCTTTTTTGTGTACCGGAACATTTCACAGAATTAAAAAGCTTGTAACAAAACCTAACAGGTTTTTGCCCTTAACACATATGCTTGTGCCTTTTTCACTGTCATTTCATTCGTAAAATATGCTAGAAACTCCTTCCTGAAAGCTCTTCCAGCATAAACATTCAAAAGATTGAAAGCTTCTCGCCAAATTTTAAAATAATAAACAGTTTTAAAGAGACTTTTAGAGAATAAGCCATTCATTATTTCGTCGTACTGTACACTATATGCGGCTATGTGCACCAAGAGATGTATGAATGTATTTACCCGAGTGGCCGAGTAATTTATTGGTGTACACATAATTTATTGGTGTACACGTCTACTCCAAGGTCATACTAACTTATTTTGACTCCTGTTTGAAGGATCTGTATTTGAAAAGTACTGCATCTGCTGGGTTACTGAGAGTAGGTAGCTCCTTGTTGTGGCCGACAGGAAAACGAGGAAATATAAGAGTAAAGTGCAAGGTAGATAATGTTACGTGTTGTATAGGTAGATAAATTAAAGTTACGAGTTGTTTTGGCAGATAAAGTTGCAAGGTTGATAGATTAAATTACGAGTTGTTTATCGTAAGATATTCTAGAAAGACTCGACCACAATGGTCTATTTAAAACACCTTATTAGATCTCCAAAGATAAGTACCATATTCGCCCCGATATAATTATAAGTGTCCAAGTCCCTATACGTGCCTTTCTCCCTTTTTGAGGCCCCACTTTCACTTACAATTTTTGTTTCAAAACAATAAACATTCTCTTCCCCTTATTACTATTAATGGTTTTTTTTATCTATTAACCTTCAATATCGTAAAATCTAGCTAGTTGTAATTGTTTTCCTTTCAAATTAAGTTTTCTACGAGGCTTGTGGCTGCATTTGATATTATGTACGTCACAATGCAACACACATGACCCAAGAGTTCGTTGACATTTTCCCAGTGTTATCAATATTTATACGATATTATCCGAGGGAATATAGCTAGATAATATGTTATATGTGTAGCAGTTACATATATAATGACTATTGGATGGCCATTGAGCTAACGTGAAATAGAATTGATCAACAGATTCATCAGAATAAATTTTCTGTGACATCAAGGTCATATTATTCCTATTTTTTTCTTTATTTTTCGATTCAAGCATAGTATTTTCTGTCATGGTAACTTTAACCATTTTGTAGTCTATAAATAGCAACATGTACTCTGTTAACTGTCAGAGTATACATATAGTATATAAATACCCTTTTTTTGTTGTCAGTAACTTGTATCTAGTCGACAGAGTCACAAAGAATGTCTAAACATATTACCAAAAACCCTACACATCTGGTCGCGAGTTGGAATCCCAGGTGAAGCAGTTGCCAGATACTGACCATTAGTTGGTGGTTTTTCTCCATGTACTCTGGCTTTCTACACGATCTAAAATCTCCATGACCTTAAATAACCTGGCTGTTAATCAATCCAAACAAAATTTGGGTAGGGTGTGTAAATAAAATCCCAATGTTAGAAAAGATACTGGTGAAATTGATATAGGAGGTGACTTTTATTGTATAAACTTCAGCATGTACCAATGTTTACAGATTAACTGCCTGAAATCCAAACAGAATGTGACAGCTGTAGAACTAAAATATCTGATTTTACATCCCATCTTTCAATGTCCAGAACAGGAAATACAAGCTATAAGAACTAGAGATGATCAATAGACAGTTTTGTAGAGTTATGCGGATCAATGGTATAATTAAATTACTGCCATTTCCTTACAGCTTCCCCACATTGCCCACACGTACAGTGTGGCTCACAGCTGTACAACATGTAACAGGGAATGAGAGATGGCTGGTATTAATATTGAGCAAGTTTCATCTCAGTAATATGCTTTTTGTCATAAAGGTATCCACAGGATCTTTCAGCCTCAATTGTAATGAGGTTGCGTGGATGTTTTCATCCCTGGTTGTCAATCAGACTTGTTTTAGTCGATCTGTCACATGATGGATGTTTAGTCAAAATGACATTAATTTTTTCCCCTTCCCATATAGCATAATGTGTAATATGCTCGTTAAGACAATTGTAAGGTTACATGAATGATTCCAATTCAAACAGAAGCTTAGTCTTGTCACATGAATGTTTACTTATTTGCAAAGTTGCATAATGTGTTCATCTTGACACTATGAACCTCAGTTATTCCAACACATAAGCTCAACTCAATTTGCACTCTTCTAACAAGAGAAGTCTTCTCAGAAGATCTTCCAGCTTACAGACGGAAGAGCTTCCAAAAGTAGAAGAGCTACAATCGAGTGAATGGAAGTTATATTCTGGAAGTAGAAGAGGTCAAATCGGGATAGGCTCTGGATTTTTAGTCAAGGTTACATAGAAGCTTAGTCTATCACATGGATGTTGAGTCAAGGTTATATGAATGTTTTTATTGTGCTGCATTGATGTTTTGTCATTGTCATAATTGATGTTTACATGAATTAATTAATTATTGGTTAATTCTCACAACTTATTGATTACACTAAGATTCATCCAGTGCCTTTATAGATCTTTGTCACATGGAGGTTTGCTTTTCTGGTAAAGTCTAAGTCAAAGAGAAGCATGAGTCACTAGAATGTTTGACATCAATGTTTATAGCCACATGGGCATCACTGTAACACAGAGGCAGGCCTGTCCCACCCACAACAGAGATATATGTACTAGTAGACCTACTACATAGACTCTTGTATTGATTATTCCAACTCAAGTCTTCTTCACTGAGCTGAAGCTTCCATTTACATCCACAATCAGGGCTTGCATCAAAACCATTAATGTTGAATTCAAATCCTTAAAATTTGTATCATGAAATTCTTCAAAATTCAGAGCTTTAGCCTATCTTTTTTATTATTTTTATTATAATCTATGCATTAAACCCTATATTTGATGATGTGCATCACCACTTCTATCAAATCTCAGGGGAGATCATGTATCAATATCCAAAATGTCTTGAGTTCACAAATCCTCAATAGACCAGTCAGCCAGTTTCCCAGTCTGTTTGTGCATTTGGAAGAGAAACATGTTTCTTTTTTTTGTCCAACATTGAGATATCGGTGACAATGTTTGCTACCAACGTATCGTTCAGGCCCTGACAACAACGATCAACAATAAACCACCAGTAATCTGTCGCTCGTCTTTACTTCTGTATATTGTCAACACAAGCTGAATCCCATTACCACTTTCTTTAATGTCTCTGTTTTAGCCAGGTGTTCATGATCATACATTATCCATAAAATAACCTGAAGCCAAATTGCATTAACCGCAAACCTTATTTGATTTCAAGGAAAGAGGAGTTAAAAATATTACATTGATACCGGTGCAATAACAAAACATTTTCAAATTCGCCTTTGAATACCATGAAACCTGCCTTAGCGACCACCTCTGTATAAAGACACCTGCTTAGTAAGACCACTATCTCAGTGTCCCGAATAGCTGTTTAAAATACAGTGTGACCTGTGTTTAAAGACACTTGTCTACAGAGACCATTTTTTGGGTGGTCTTTATAGAGGGTAAATGACTTTTTTAATTTCTCTATTTTGTGCTGCACATTATATATCTAGCTAGAATGTAATATACTACAAGAAAACCGGTCAAAGTGACCCCCTGTAAACGACCATTTAGCTATAGATATTGACCACTTTTTTCTTATGAGTTAAACGTTAAACGGTCTTTATAGACAGGTTTGACTTTAATGAATCTCTCTCTTTTATTGTGTGCTGTACATTATACGTATAGCTAGAATATATTCTATATTTATATTCTTTATATGATCCTATCTAGTTCGAGACAGCTCAAGGTTCAGATGTATGTATGTATGTAAACAAGAGGCCCAGAGGGCCTGTATCGCTCACCTGGTTTGTAATGCCAAGTAATGTTCTGAATACAGCTTCATTGTTTCTTTTCTGAAGGAATTTTAATATTAACCATTAAGTCCCCTATTGGGCCCCACCCCTCCTGCCCCCAGGGGGTCAGAGCCAAACTTCTGTTCTCCTTCCCCCAAGGATTTTTATGGCCAAATTTGGTCACAATCCAAGCAAAACTCTAAGACAATTAGCGATTTATAGGATTTACCTCTATTTCACCTATTGGGCCCCAACCGTCCTGCCCCCAGGGGGCCAGAGCCAAAATTTATACAAGTTCTGTTCCCCTTCCCCCAAGAATGTTTGTGGCCAAATTTGGTTACATTCCATGCAGAACTATATGACTAGTAGCGATTTAAAGGATTTACCTTTATTTCCTCTATTGGGCCCCGCCTCTCCTGCCCCCGGAAGATCAGAGCCAAAATTTATACAAGTTCTGTTCCCCTTCCCCCAAGGATGTTTGTGGCCAAATTTAATTACAATCCATACAGAACTCTAGGACAAGTAGCGATTAATAGAATTTACCTCTATTTCCCCTATTGGGCCCCGCCCCTCCTGCCCCCGGGGGGTCAGAGCCAAAATTTAAACAAGTTCTGTTCCGCTTCCAACAAGGATGTTTGTGGCCAAATTTGGTTACAATTCATGTAGACCTGTATGACTAGTAGCGATTTAAAGGATTTACCTCTATTTCCCCTATTGGGCCCCGCCCCTCCTGCCTCTGGGGAATCAGAGCCAAAATTTATACAAGTTCTGTTCCCCTTCCCCCAAGGATGTTTGTGGCTAATTTTGGTTACAATCCATGCAGAACTCTAGGACAAGTAGCGATTTAAAGGATTTACCTCTATTTCCCCTATTGGACCCCAACCGTCCTGCCCCCGGGGGGTCAGAGCCAAAATTTATACAAGTTCTGTTCCCCCTCCCCCAAGGATGTTTGTGGCCAAATTTGGTTACATTCCATGCAGAACTCTAGGACAAGTAGCGATTTAAAGGATTTACCTCTATTTCCCCTATTGGGCCCCGCCCCTCCTGCCCCCGGGGGGTCAGAGCCAAAATTTATACAAGTTCTGTTCCCCCTCCCCCAAGGATGTTTGTGGCCAAATTTGGTTACATTCCATGCAGAACTCTAGGACAAGTAGCGATTTAAAGGATTTACCTGTATTTCCCCTATTGGGCCCCGCCCCTCCTGCCCCCGGGGGGTCAGAGCCAAAATTTATACAAGTTCTGTTCCCCCTCCCCCAAGGATGTTTGTGGCCAAATTTGGTTACATTCCATGCAGAACTCTAGGACAAGTAGCGATTTAAAGGATTTACCTCTATTTCCCCTATTGGGCCCCACCCCTCCTGCCCCCGAGGGGTCAGAGCCAAAATTTATACAAGTTCTGTTCCCCCTCCCCCAAGGATGTTTGTGGCTAATTTTGGTTACAATCCATGCAGAACTCTATGACTAGTAGCGATTTAAAGGATTTACCTCTATTTCCCCTATTGGGCCCCGCCCCTCCTGCCCCCAGGGGACCAGAGCCAAAATTTATACAAGTTCTGTTCCCCCTCCCCCAAGGATGTTTGTGGCCAAATTTGGTTACAATCCATGCAGAACTCTATGACTAGTAGCGATTTAAAGGAAATGTTGACGGACGGACGGACGGACGGACGACGACGGACGGACGGACGGACGCCGCGCCATGACATAAGCTCACCGGCCCTTCGGGCCAGGTGAGCTAATAAACCTGTAATCAAATAAGCTGTTATCATATCAAGCCCCTTAAAAATGTCTGAACATGGTTTTTTTCTCATGTGAATTCAAATGTAGAAAGAATTGTGAAAGTGGAAACAGTTGTAAATCTTCCTGTAGTAAGAAAATGTGATATTTTTTAATGTTGGGAAAGGAATCAAATAATTTCTAGACTCAATAACAATATAGGAAAATCTTGATTGAATATTTTAATCCTGCATCATTTCTTGTGTTATTTTTTTTTAATTTAAGACACATTGTCATCGTTGCTATAGAAATAAAACTCATAAGACCATCATTAAACCAAATTACTGAAACTATTGCACTATCACCATAATTAAGTCATGGATTTACATGTAAATTTAAGAAGCCCTGGTGGCTGAGAGTTTATGATGTCCCAACATATTACCACAGAACGAGATGCACCTCATGATGCTAACTAACGATGTTTAAGAAGCATTAATAACAGGTAACAAACCCTCTACCTCGGAGTAGCAAGTTCAAATTTCAAGCGGGGTATAGTTGCTAGGTCGGCGATTTTTGTTCAGATATTCCGGCCTTCCTCCAACATCTAAACTGGAAACGTCGTTAATTAACCCCAGCATGGTCGTTAATTGGACATTAAACTATAATTAACCAAACCAAACATGTACCATAATTTCTGACCAATTTTTTGAACACTGACAGAGATTCCAAAAATAAATATTTTTAAGACAATTTCTTGATGAAATATTCCAGACGGCCATAACCGAGTATTTTACTTCGGGGAATAAACTCACCGATAAATCACTTGCCCACTTAAAACCTGTTCAAATAGAGAATCGGTAAAAGCACATCTATCACTATAAGAGAAGCTTTCTGACATACTGCAGGTTAACACTGACAATGTGCTTTGCTTCTGCTTATAACTCCTGTCATAACAGCACTTTCATTATTTATCTTTACTTTAAGAATGAGAAGATATTTAGATAAACATCCCAGCTGGAAGGTTTATTGTTGGGAACAATTCTTGATTTTAATCCATAATGAATTGACTACGATTTCCCTGAAGAATATCAACTACAAAAGGTAATAATTGATTATTAGGGCTTTTCACTATTTGTGAAAAGACCTATTGTTTTCGTTAAGTTTCTTATTCTTATTATTATTCTTATTATTATTCTTCTTCCTGTTTTTGTGAACGCTGTATCGGTCAAACGGTAAGACATAGGATAAAATGATTACAGTATGTTTAAATCAAACATTTAAAGGTGATCCATGAACAAAATGAAGTAGGTCAAAAAATCCAAAATGGCCGCCATGACGTAAAACCTAAAAACACAAAAACTGCTCTAACTCAAAAAATATGAAAGCTATTGTAAATCTGAAGGTATTTTATTGTAGGGAATGAACATATCTAACTTTTACTCATGACATGTTTCCACAAAAAATGTCTCGTTAAAAAGCTCGCTAGAGGTCAAAGTTTACAAAAAAGTGACTATTTTTAGAATTTTTTTTTTATTCAATTTTCGTCATTTTTTTACATTACATCGATGCAGTATGCCATTTTGAAGATTTTAATGTCTTCAAACTTAAAATTGATTCACTAATTAATTTTTTATGACGTATTTAATATTTAACTAAGAATTTTTTGCAAATTTCGACAATTATATTTTAAACAACTTCTCTGATTCAACCAGTCCGATCAAGCCCAAACTCACACAAGATTTTCCACTTATCACCGTGACCAGTTCTTGTTAATATGGGGTTGATTCAAATTCAGATATGGCCGCGATGACGTCACTTCCGGTTTAACGAAGACAGCCATAAACTCGTTAACCACTGAGCCAATTTCTTTCATTTTGTTATATGTGATGTAGAATTGCATACTGAGAAACTTTGTAATTGTACATTTTTCTCTAAAGTGTCAACTTCCGGTTGATCATTGACTCATAATGCAAATTCGCCGTTTTCAGTGAAAATCACAAAACAACTTCTTGTCAAGTTCTACATGGTATAGAGGCTTGATATTGTGCATGAATTATGCTTAGGTAGGGTGACTATCAGGTTTGAAAAAATAAACGAGCTGACCTTCATCCAAGGTCACAGAGTGCGTGTGATTGTAGAGCTATGAAATAATCCTGTGAAAATTCAGCTCATTGAGACAGTCGTTAGCTCGTTAACCACAAAGCCAATTACTTTCATTTTTGGATATGTTTATGTAGAAATAAAAATGAAACAATTCATTTTGGTACAACTTTTTCTGTTTAAACGTCAACTTCCAGTTGGATAATAAGGACAAAGTTCAAAAATGCAATTTTTTCGACAAAATCAATAAAAATCTTCTTCTCAATTTCTAGAAGGCCTAGAGACCGAAATATTAAGCATGAAGCATGCTGACATAAAGGCCTACCAAGTTTGTTGTTAATGTGATTGACCTGACCTATATCAAAGAGCACTCGGGCTAACAATCCAAAAATCTTCAAATGACTTATTGTAAAGTTCTGAAAGGCCTATGACCTGGTATTGGGACTTTTGGTACGTTGAAAACTAAGCGCTAACCATGTGTTGTTTATAAATGACCTTGAACGAAGTAGCTTTTAGGTGAAAAGCCCGTCAAATTGTCCCGGTGACAAATTTCTAGTTATATTATGAATTTGATTGATCCTTGACCGAAATATATCTATTTTTTTCAGCTACATATAGAGCTACATATATATATGTAAGATATCAATACAATCTACACAATATTTGTCCATTGTATGTGTTGTACTTTTTGTAAAATGTATTGTGATTGTGTTTCTTTACAGAAAACTAATAAAAAGTCTTCACTAAAACCTTAGTACATGTGCACTAAAAATGATGTGTCAGTATTATGATTATTACTCTATGTCTACTCCAGATCCTCGTTATAACCCAAAGACATAATTAGGGTGAAATATCACTCCTTCATCACGACACGTGTCTTTTTATAGAGTTTATCAAAGTTATATCATTGTCACAGTACAGCCAACATCAGACAAACAATCAGAAATATCTGATAATAAATATATAGGTAAGGATGAGAATACAACTCTTCCCTGTAAACCTACGTCCCTATCCCCTGATGTGACCCCTCCCTGTAAACCCACATCCCTATCCCCTGATGTGACCCCTCCCTGTAAACCCACATCCCTATCCCCTGATGTGACCCCTCCCTGTAAACCTACGTCCCTATCCCCTGATGTGACCCCTCCCTGTAAACCTATGTCCCTATCCCCTGATGTGACCCCTCCCTGTAAACCTACGTCCCTATCCCCTGATGTGACCCCTCCCTGTAAACCTACGTCCCTATCCCCTGATGTGACCCCTCCCTGTAAACCTACGTCCCTATCCCCTGATGTGACCCCTCCCTGTAAACCTACATCCCTATCCCCTGATGTGACCCCTCCCTGTAAACCTACATCCCTATCCCCTGATGTGACCCCTCCCTGTAAACTTGCATCACTATCCCATGATGTTTCCCCTCCCTGTAAATCCACATCCCTATCCCCTGATGTGACCCCTCCCTATAAACTTGCATCACTATCCCATGATGTGTCCCCTCCCTGTAAATCCACATCTCTATCCCCTGATGTGACCCCTCCCTGTAAACTTGCATCACTATCCCATGATGTGTCCCCTCCCTGTAAACCTACATCCCTATCCCTGATGTGACTCCTCCCTGTAAACCTACGTCCCTATCCCCTGATGTGACCCCTCCCTGTAAACCTACATCCCTATCCCCTGATGTGACCCCTCCCTGTAAACCTACGTCCCTATCCCCTGATGTGACCCCTCCCTGTAAACCTACGTCCCTATCCCCTGATGTGACCCCTCCCTGTAAACCTACGTCCCTATCCCCTGATGTGACCCCTCCCTGTAAACCTACATCCCTATCCCCTGATGTGACCCCTCCCTGTAAACCTACATCCCTATCCCCTGATGTGACCCCTCCCTGTAAACCTACATCCCTATCCCCTGATGTGACCCCTCCCTGTAAACCTACGTCCCTATCCCCTGATGTGACCCCTCCCTGTAAACCTACGTCCCTATCCCCTGATGTGACCCCTCCCTGTAAACCTACGACTCTATCCCCTGATGTGACTCCTCCCTATAATCCTACGTCCCTATCCCCTGATGTGACCCCTCCCTGTACACCTACGTCCCTATCCCCTGCTGTGACCCCTCCCTGTAAATCCACATCCCTATCCCCTGATGTGACCCCTCCCTGTAAACCTACATTTCTATCCCCTGATGTGACCCCTCCCTGTAAACCTACATCCCTATCCCCTGATGTGACCCCTCCCTGTAAACCTACATCCCTATCCCCTGATGTGACCCCTCCCTGTAAACCTACGTCTCTATCCCCTGATGTGACTCTCCCTATAATCCTACGTCCCTATCCCCTGGAGTGATGTATACAGGAACCTCCATTACATACATGTCAGGCCATGTCCACACTGACATTAAGCTAATTTCCATATATTTCACCATCTCTACTGAAGTGTTGACAGGGGACCTATGACCCTACAGCCAATGACCTTGATGGATTTGTAAACACCAGGACAAAACTCTCCATTAAATTATGAATACAAGAGAAACTACTCCACAACTTCCTTGTGATCATAATCATTTAATATATATATTTTTTTATATTTCTAAACATCAACTATACTGTGTTTCCTCATTATGCAGTGCAATCTGCCTATAGTGACCACCTCTGTATAAAGACCACCTGCTAAATAAGATTTTATAGGATTTAAATTCATCTCAATACCAACTGCTTTTTCTGGATATTTGTGTCTCCATGTGATAGAGAGACTTGTTTAGTTGTAAATTGCTTAACATCCTTTCAAGTGCCATTGAGGTGATCAATACTCCGCCTTTCTTGTTTACAATTGGTGCATATGGTGTGGTGTGGTGTATGCTTGGAGAGACTACGGTAAATATATAATTAGTTGTATATTCTGTATGTATGTCTGAGTTGCATTGTTATAGTAGCAGTGGGACTCCTGACAAATTTAATTGATAGTGTTAATTATCTCAATGAAGCATGTGGCCAAAGACATCAAACAGCACACCCTACCTGACCATAAAGCTTTCCACATATATATCCATCCTCAATCATCCATCCAATAAGAAAATTGAGAAATTTGCCAATAAGAATGGTTAATTTTGGCAGGTTTTGTTTCCAAGTTAAGATATAACAACACTCACTGAGTCATAAGAAATGAGTGCTTTATATACGATGTTGTGCTTTGACACATGGTAAAACATCCGTCTGTAGGCTGGTACACAATCCGTTATATATACAAACTATGTAGGTATTTATAAATCATTAGTGTTTTGGACATTATGACATTCCGTAGTATAATTACACTTACTACCACAACACAAACACTCACAGTGTATACATCGTACAAAATGTACAACACAGACTCAGTGGGGCTAATAAGATTCACTTCCCAAGACAGTTTGTTATATAGAGGACTGTATGTAGATGCTGAATTTGGTTTTTGGTTTGATTGGTACAACCAATGTTATTTATTGAGGTTCAGGAGGAAAGCCATCAGTGTCCTGTTCCTACAGAAATATCAGCGACGGATTTGATAGCTGACTAAGTAGACAAAATCGGAATGACCACAAAATTCACAAGTTGGGCAGGGGAAGCAAGTGTTCAAATTACCAAAAGTCCAATGTATAGGTTTTTTTGAATTGAATGAAAAGTCAAAGAGTAAGCCAGTTGGGTCTATAGAATGATATTTTAAAAAAGAGTCTGAATTACAGAGATAGTCCCGATATAAAGTGCCTTGAAGTTACCGTTTACTTCAGAAATAAATCGCGTAGAAGCTATATTCTTTCATACCTACATGTGTAATACTGGCTGGTCTAGGTCAATACTCTCATGTCGCCAGAAGCTGTATTGCATGGCTTCCCCTCGTGACGTCACGGCCTCAACAAAATCTCTATTGCCTCGGTACAATTTTAACATTTTAACAAACATGACTGGTTTTACTATAAAAGATGCAAACAACGGAATTTGTGTTGAAAATATCACGTAATTTTTCATGTATGGAAAATTGACTCGTGGTTTTCTTTGAACTATTTCAAAATGGTGGGATTTTATAGTTGTAAAATTGTAATTTAACGTCGAAATATGAAAGAAAAATACTCTTTCATAAGTGGATATGAAGGATAGGAATATTCTTCCCTCGGGATCACAAAATATTTCAAAACCCTCGGCAAGCCTTGGGTTTGACTACATTTTGTGACCCTCGGGTAGAATATCCCTATCCTTCCTATTCACATATGAAAGAGTCTTACAGTATTGATACTATTTGGTTGTATCTCCTTTCTTTAGGCTTTGTTTGAGGGCCCCGCTGGCATTATAACATGGCGACAATGTATTGACCCAATCTATCCGTCTTCTGTGTAGTATATGTTACGCCAAGATGCTGAACACAAGACGACATTGTCAGCCGCGGAAATCACTAAACACATGACATTGTCAGCCGCGGAAATCACTAAACACATGACATTGTCAGCCGCGGAAATCATTGGAATGTGAAAATTGTAAAGGATTTTGTTAACAAAGATTCATTAATTCATCTGTTTAAAGTTTTCTTAGTGTAAATTGGAATACTTCGCTAGTAATGATTATTGAAAACATTAGGAATTTGAAGATTTTTAAAAAACAAATTCCAATAATGAAAATTTTTAAATATAGTTAAAACCTCATTTTCTCCTCAAGTCAACAAAGTTTATTGTAAAATATGAATAATTTCATATTTGGGCACACTTCTTGGAATCTCAGTTTTAAGATGTCAAGTTAACTATTTATAATTTTGCTTTGGTTTTTGCCACCAAAAATTTGAGATTTTGCTGAAATTAGGGGGGTGGGATGGGACTGAAGGCAGCTATGTAGCACACACATACTAAACAATTACGTGACATCATCAATAAATATGGGGTAACCAATCAGCACACATTGTCAGTACCATGATCAATTATCACACACACACACATACAATGGGCCCGAGATAATGATGTTACAGTGAAAACACTCCTCAACAACAGATACTTGTATCCTTTTCCTTAAAATAACAGAGAAACCAAATGTAACAACACAATCTAGCGGCAGGGGTCTGAGGAGCAGGGACAAAAGGGGTCAAAATGGCTAAAATTACAAAAATCTACATGTCTATTTGTCTACCGAGTCTGCTATAGTATCCGAGGAAATTAAAGCAGTGAGCTTGATGTAGCTGGCTGGAGATTCAGTTTCCTTCTGGCAATGCCATTGTATTGTTATCCATGTAATGTTATTTAATTGTTCCGCTGCCATAACCAACAGCCCTACTACCTGCTGGGATAGCAACCAATACACAAAGCACTAGACCAGGGGCAACGGCTTCATAGCTACACGACAATGAGATAGGACTGAACAACAATATAGTGATCGGGTGGTGTAGTGGTTAAGCCACTCGCCTTTCACCTAGCCGGCCGGGGTTCGATCCCCGGCACGGACGTGAAAAGGTCAGGGGTCACCTGCCCGATCACGTGGGTTTTCTCCGGGCACTCCGGTTTCCTCCCACACTAAGACCCCTCGCGCGCTTAACATCCGGGCCATCGAGAGTGATTTACATAAGTTGTATAACTTGTTTCTCAATCGATGTAAAATAAATAAAGTTTATATATAACAATATAGTTCTCAACATCAGGATCAAAACCATAATACTGAACTCTGGACGTTTATGAGGTCATTTACAAATGCTGTTGTACAAATATCCTACACAATTTAAATGGTCATAAAAGACATAGGAGTGAAGGAAGCTGGAGTTCCCGAAGAAAAATCTGCAGACCTTTGCCATGTCACCTAGCAACTGCAATTTGCAAATGGGTCTTAGACTGAGAATAAACTCTACTGGTCGAATACCTGTCACCTTAACCACTTATCTATTATACCATACTGGTAGAGTGGTAGTGGTAGAATATCAGATTCCTACCTTAACCAATAAATCATCAAATTCCCGAGGTAGAAAGCTTTAAGTGGTCAAATCTCCGATACCCTAACCATTTGGCCACCTCTGTAGGGTGTTTTCTGTATTAGCACATCACAGAGTTATCTGCCCTTGCTGCCAGATATTGATTTTTGACTACATCATATATGTTTGTGAAAACAACATGATTTTAGCTCACAAAATAATAACGTCACCATGGATACCAAACCGCAAGGGAGGTAACATACGAAATAGACTCGGTAAATTTGCTACTGTCTATAGGTACACAACTAGAGAGCCTGATGCTTGACTGTTGTACTCAGAGGAGTTTGGCAGCCATCTTAGACACTCAGTGACATTTCACAGTGAATGCCAATTAATCTAGATACTGTACTTATTCTATGATGTGCCCAACGATATACAGGTTTTACTTTGCTGGCAGACAGATTATTCCAAATTAGACACAGGTGTCATGGGTTGAATAAGAAGATATTGTCACATAGGTTAATTACAAGGAATGTGGTAAGTTATAAAATGACATTTACAAGAATCCAAGTGTGATTATATATATATCATATACCGTATTTGCCATAGTAAGTGCCCAGGGCGCATACAAAATTGAAACAAAGGGGGAGCTTATTAATGAACCAAAATGTAAGTTGTGGGTGAAAAAAATCAGCAATATTTAAACTCTTTCTGTCGGGGGTGGTTATACAATTTACACTTTCAACTCCCTCTCTAGAAGAGAGGAGGGGCGCTTATAAGAGGGTGAATACTAATTACGGTGGATACAGTATAAAAAGTCCAAGGCTCGAAAAAATAAAATCTCATACAAAATGAAAACTCATATAAAATCCTATATATACATTACACCACACCACACCGGCACTACACGGTCAAATCATTATCAAAATTAGTTATACGGAAACATATTGTGAAATCAATATCTCGTACATGTTTGTATGACCAGGGCCTGGGGTGTTGTGGGAGTTCTATACACCAGTCACTTCCTCTGCCCATCACCTAAACATCTGTAATAGACGTCCTAAGAAAGCGTTTCATCATGCGAGATTGGCTGAATTTGGCCGGAGGGGACAGTCAATAGCTGACCAAGAGTAGTATATGGTAGGCCGACACATTTCTCCGGAGAGCGGAGAATAATTACCCCAAAGTATATCTGTAACACAGAATAATTACACCGAAGTATATCTGTAACACAGAATAATTACACCGAAGTATATCTGTAACACAGAATAATTACACCGAAGTATATCTGTAACACAGAATAATTACACCGAAGTATATCTGTAACACAGAATAATTACACCGAAGTATATCTGTAACACAGAATAATTACACCGAAGTATATCTGTAACACAGAATAATTACACCGAAGTATATCTGTAACACAGAATAATTACACCGAAGTATATCTGTAACACAGAATAATTACACCGAAGTATATCTGTAACACAGAATAATTACACCGAAGTATATCTGTAACACAGAATAATTACACCGAAGTATATCTGTAACACAGAATAATTACACCGAAGTATATCTGTAACACAGAATAATTACACCGAAGTATATCTGTAACACAGAATAATAATTACACCGAAGTATATCTGTAACACAGAATAATTACACCGAAGTATATCTGTAACACAGAATAATTACACCGAAGTATATCTGTAACACAGAATAATAATTACACCAAAGTATATCTGTAACACAGAATAATTACACCGAAGTATATCTGTAACACAGAATAATTACACCGAAGTATATCTGTAACACAGAATAATTACATCGAAGTATATCTGTAACACAGAATAATTACACCGAGTATATCTGTAACACAGAATAATTACACCGAAGTATATCTGTAACACAGAATAATTACACCGAAGTATATCTGTAACACAGAATAATTACACCGAAGTATATCTGTAACACTGAATAATTACACCGAAGTATATCTGTAACACAGAATAATTACACCAAAGTATATCTGTAACACAGAATAATTACACCGAAGTATATCTGTAACACAGAATAATTACACCGAAGTATATCTGTAACACAGAATAATTACACCGAAGTATATCTGTAACACAGAATAATTACACCGAAGTATATCTGTAACACAGAATAATTACACCGAAGTATATCTGTAACACACAGAATAATTACACCGAAGTATATCTGTAACACAGAATAATTACACCGAAGTATATCTGTAATAATTACACTGTACTTTAGATCATTGCTGATGATAGATTTCCTACCAAGTCCATAAAAGATACACAGTTGTATATATTATAAGTATCTCTTATATATGTAGCAATAGAGTCATTCCAAGAGTATGAATAAAGATATTGTCAAATTTTCAAAGTGATCAGCCCCTTTATCAAAACACAAAATGAACTACAAAACTGACATCTTTCCAGTTAAAGTGCAACTTTGAGCATATTTACAACATTGCACTTAAAAGAAAGAAAACAAAAAAACAAAAAACATTCCACACTTACAAAGTATAAAATTTTAGCTCTTATAGGAACCTTGAATGGAAATGAAAATTTCTACGTTATAACTATAAACTTGTTGTAAACGTATATCGGCACATTCACTATTAACATGCTTTTTGTATACTTATTGAATAATGCATTTATCAAATCTTAAATAATTTTTTTCTTTTTTTTTCTTTTTTCGAAAATACGCACTCAGTATGGCAAGTTCTATCAAATCAGAATAGCACTGTATGTTACACCTCCCTGAATATCTGCCATCGACACTGAGCATCCCAACCTGCCCAACCTGAACATGTACACAATAGTACAAATTTAAGTATCCTTTATTTCTGTACCAACTGTTCCATTATATCAATTACATGAAAATTTTTTGGGAGCTTCAACGTTTCATTCAATGATTTTGTTTGAACATTGAGTTAATAATGCTCCATAAATGAACGATATATTTGATAGTAATGCTCTACATCTTTCACATCTGAGCATCGGTTCAGAAATTAATGAATAATTTTATGTACAAGGAATACATTTTATTATCAAACATCATATATGTAAATTCTTATTCCTATCAATGAGGGATGGATTGGTATAACTTAACTGAATATGACCAGTTGGTTTTTCTCTGGATACTCTGGCTTTCCATTGCTCCCCAAACAAGGCGTAGTTTAAGTGACCTCAGCAGTTAATACAATGTATAAAGGTAGTGTGACCCCAAATTTTAAATCAGGAAGGGAAGGGATAAGACGCGACAGCTAGGACCTGATGGGACAGACATGGGTTATATTGTAACCCCGCTCCCCACCACCCAAAAATATGCTACCTTTTATAGCACAACATGGCGTATAAACCAACTCAACTGAAATATTTCTGTGAGTTTTTGTTTTTGCCTCGAAATCCTGTTTGTTGTTTGTAGGGAATTATATATATACACAACGGACAAATCATATAAATGTTGTTTTCATGTAAATCTATGTAACTGTGACAATTAAAGATAACAAGGTGAATACGTTATATATCCACAAGGATATAGATCATGTATATTTATACATATATTATGTATACATGCTTACACACAATACAGAGTTCATTCTGTGTAAAAAAAAAAACTACACTTGATGCCCAAATCAATGAGGTTTCACATTTACTAATAATTTATGGTTTTTAACAATGATTTTAATTGCTAAATTATTATTCGATCAATAAGTCTAGTTAATGTATATATGTACTAATGTGAACAAAACATTTCAAAATTGGCATGAAAATCACTCAACCATGGAAACAACATGACACTCAATATTTATTTGTTTAATTGCCTTATTTACCAACAAAAAAATCCCATCCACAATGAAGTTGTAAAATGTCAATTTTTTTAACTGTTAAAAGTTCAAATTGATTATTCACAAATTCATCCCTAAAAATTTTAAATGGACTGTTCTAGCCTTTGGACTAAGATGGTCCAAACATGTTTTCAGGGGAAACAATTTCATTAAATAAGTGGTCTACTTATCCAAACTTTTCCAAAAGTACAGACAGGGCTTATTCTAGGATAAATTTAGCTGGTGATTTAAACATTTTAACACCAATGAGTGTTTTCATCTCAAGATCAATCACAAGTTTTTAATTTACCTCTTCAATCATGACCTTTAAATCACCAATGAATTAAAATATTTTGTTTGAAGAAGCATTCTCCATACACATCCTCAAGTAAAATGTGGAAAGATAATTTTGGAAGCTTACTAAGGGCTCCGTGTAAGGTGTCTTTGTGTTCTAAAGATGACAGAAATAGCATTTAAGTTCGGACAGTCCAATTGTAAGATATAATTGTATCCCGCTATTTAATTTGTATAATACCAGTCCTACAGACACCTGCATGTTAACAGCTCTTAGTCATTTGGTCATCTCAGGTCTTAACTAATTATAAATATTTTACCCCCAAAGACACATTTGAACTCTTCTGATTCAAAGACTGGCCCAGTCTATTATGACTTTTCAGGGATGAATGAGTTACAAAATTGACCACAACACTGGGGAAATTGACCACTGGAGGGAGCGTTTGACCACTAAGCCTGGACATGAATAAAACTTAAAGAAATGTACTTCTTGACCTTAGGAAATGTGAAGTAATGTAAATTTTGGTAACCTGAGTGAAGCCTTTATTCCAGCAACTGGGAAATCTTGCCACAAGTATGAAAATTTAAGTACCAACACTGTCGCTGAGTGGTTAATATCTTTTTAATGGTTAAGATATATGTTTCAATACTTCTGGGTCGTATGTGGGGCAGAAACTAATTTTTGAGAGATACTGACCATACAAGCCTGTGATTTTTCTTTTGGTACTCAGACTTTCATCTTCCTCCTAAATCTGGCACGTCCTTAAAATGAACCTGATCGGTGAGTAACAGGTCATTAGGACAACCAAACCAAATTCTCAGTTGATTATGCCCCTTAGTGATATTTAACTGAAGGTCAAATCACAAGTTTAAAATTGTTGTAGGTGTTTAAATTCATTATCAAAATCGGCACTTATAAAATTTCCCAAACGTTTATTCAAAGTCAATTACAAAAGTTTAAATTGTATCGCTAATTCAAGGCCGATTACTAAATTGTATAGAACCTTATCTGCTAGCCTTCATGTTAAGCAAACATAAGTATATATACCTCATAAAATTGTTGTATGTGTTTAAAATTCACTATCAAAATCGGCATTTATAATATTTCCCAAACGTAAATTCAAGGCCGATTACAAATCTTTAAATTGTATATTGTATAGAGATTTAACTCCTCGCCTCTATGTTAAGTATACATAAGTATATACTTCACAGTTACAGTAATCCCACGTATGACATAATCGGCCGTTGAACCTGGACTTTATTATATACCACTAAGCTGAAGTTTGTGTATTGTAAATACGATATTTATCACAGCTGGTCTTTGGTCATTGTTCCTGCAGTTCAATAACTTTCAGCAGATACATATTTATCTATACCTATACATGGCTGCTAATGTCACACTCCTTAATGGGTTGGGTTTTCAGACTGTCTAGCGGTCATTCATACTGCCCATGTCCGTTAAGTGGGCGTAATATTTTAGAATATTGATTTAAGTGCATTGAAATTTTAGTACATTTAAATAAAATCTTAAGTGTATAAAATTTTCAGTATATTATCTTGAAGTGCATCAAAATTCAACTATATGATACACCCAGTCAATTGAAATTTTAATGAATTAAAATTTCAGACTTCGGTAATTTTAGAAACACAATATTGAGAAACACATAATTAGTTATTAATATATATGGTGGTTTCACAGCAACCACTAATATAAGAACAGTGGGTTTTGTTTTTATATTATTGTCACTATTTCTCCATCGACTAATTACCATGAAAATTTTTATCCACAAAATATCAAACTCCTAACAATTAAAGAAAGTACACAATAATATTATATTTCATGTCATACAGTAAGTATAAGCCTTGTATCCCCCCCAGCCCCAGCTCCCCCCCAACTGTACCAGTGTGACTGTCCTCATATGTATAGTAGTTAGTGTAGGTCCATCAGGACTAACATCATTCCGTACTAATGAGGACTCGATCAATTCCTATAAACACAGCTCCGTAATCCTCATTCCAGGTAGGTTTAATGTTTGTCTCAGAAGATCAATTTCTTTAGGATCAACTTATTTATTAGACATTTCTAGCATCAGACATACTTTCTGAGTCAGGATCATGAGCTTAAATCCTATGTTGAGCAGTTGCCATGGTTACAGACTGCAGGTTGGTGGTTATATATCTGGGTACTTTGGATTTCCTCCTACTGATGTCCTTATATGACCTTAACTGTTAATTAGTAGAATAATAAATCAATTGACCCAAATCAAAGATATTGAAAAATGATGAATCCATGCTTGAGTTACAATTTAGTCTGAACTTATTCTACAGAGTTATCTTTCCTTGTCACATATATATATATATATTATGACATTGTAGTTTTCTTCTCAATTGTTTGTATTGATAAGGGAGATAAGTCTGCATATTACTGAGTTATCTGCCCTTGTGGGTAGGTACTAATTATCATGTCATATTTTTATGAACATAACATTGTATTGATGACCTGATTCTTGCTCACAAAAAATGATTTAACAATTGATAAATACCCAAAAGGGAAATAACTCTGCATATTACTGAGTTATCTGCCCATGTGGGTAGGTACTGATTTAATACGCCATGATTTTATGAGTATATAACCATCACATTAACAACGTGATTTTTGCTCACAAAGAACTGACCTCACAATCGATAAGCTACCCACAAGGGAGATAACTATGTAGTATGAGGGAACAGTTTAGCATAGTGTGTTGTAAACGACACAATGTGATGTGACCTGGTATCTGATTCCCAGAGAAGACACTGTTGACCTTTACTGAAAACAATACAAGGTAATAACGCCTCCCCCTAAAAGTCATCGCCTCCCCCTAAAGGTCATCGTACAAACTTGTTGTGTTTGTGCTCCGACTAGCATCACTAAAATCAACAACAAATCTGACATGGAGATTACTGACGGAACATCACAGCAAACAAATTTTTAAGACCTCGCTTCAGAAGTTCTTACATCATATAAATATAACGAACCTCTGGGGACCAACAATATTACTGTTATAAGCATATATAGTTACTTATACATATTAGAGATATCTTATAGGAACCTTGAATGGGTTTGAAAATTACACCATTATAACCATAAATTCATTGTAAACATGTTTTATTGTATGCCTGTAAGCATAAAGACCTTAATGTTTTGATTCAGTCAAACTTAAGTTCAGTGTTCCACTCTAAACTATAGCACTTACGAGAAAGCTTACTACCAACTCTTTCACCCCTGATAGTTCATAATGAACTGTTCCAGTCTTTGAATTAGAAGTGTTCCATTACGTCTCCAGGGGGTGAATGAGTTAAGGACTTACCTACATACATGTCCTTAGAAGATTCATGAACATTTTTCAAATTTAAAATTTTGTTTTCCAATTTCATAGATTTTTAAAATTGACAAAAAATTCTATGGAAATCAACATGACATTTTCTGTCAAAAAAATAAAATTTTCTGAAAATTTTATAAAAGAAAATCAAGAGTGAAAATTTGTAACATAGTAGTTAGTGCATCTAGTAATTTTTATTTACGATGGGTAATGCTAATAAAATTCAAAGACAATTTCTATAAAATGTGTGTCCACTGCTAGAAGGACAATCAATATCTATGTTATCCGGTCTTTTACATGAGTTTGGCGAGGACACTGACCCTAGCTGTCTTACCTCAGTTTACAGTACCAGGACAGCAACCTCGTTATAGATGTGACCTACTTTTTACATGCCTCAAGGATAAAATCGGAAAATATACAAATAAAAAAGAAATTGGACAAGTGGATTATGGTACGTTGCTATGGTATATACAATGAAAGTGGAGTGTTGTAATGTGTAGTGTTATGTTAAGGAAAAGCTGTCATATATAGTATAGTGTGTAATAATCCACTCTACATGTATATCAAATATTTTGAATTTTTTGAAATATCAAAATAACTGGAAATGTCAAAAAAATCAGGATGGGATTGGATGAAAACATGACAACCCCCCACCCCATCCAACACACACATATCCCTACCAGCCCCTCCCCCTAACCACCCTATCCAACACACACACACCCCTACCACCCCCTCCCCATACATAAATACCCTATCCAACACACACACCCCTACTTCACCCCCAACCCCCTATCCACCACACACACACCCCACCCCACCCCCTCCCCCTAAAAATATACATTATTACATGATTATCAGATATATCCTTATACATGTAACAAATCCTGCTCTTCACCCCACTCCCCACCCCACCACACCCCACCCCCCATCCCACCCCCACCCCATTCTAATGTATACACACACTTAAATTACATGAGGGGGATCAATTTTGCATTATTTTACTGTTAACCCTATGCCTGTCTGAGTGCATAAAATTCATATATCATTTAATAACACTAACAGAACAATACATAATTATATAGAAGATATGAAACTTTTTAATATGCTGAATAAATCATTTTAATTTCACATCTATAGAAATCATAGCTTTAAACTTCATGAAGATATTGACCAAAGATATATATTAAGTATGTATTAAACACATGCATAAATATACATGGTTCACACTGAACTAATCAGTGCATAAGAAGTGTGGTATCCTTATGTGCTGATGTATCAGGTGTATTTAACAGGTGATATTCATTATCAGTTAGTCATGAATATGCAAATATTCAAATATACCTGTAATTTAGATACAGATTAATCAATGCCAGCTACATACAAAGTTAAGGTAATATATACTGTAATGTTCTGTAGATATTACCGAATAACCACACTTTATCGGAAAAACTTTAAAAAAAAATTTATAACATAAACGACCACATTTCTTACATCATTTCCTTAATAAGTTGTGATGACAACTAGTCTTCTTAACCACACTGTCGTTAACTTTATAGAAAAAAAACCAAAGTTGAATTTTAACCACAAATGAGTTAATTTTTATTATATAATTTACTTCATTACATCATTTTTTTATAAGTCAGGTTTATAAGTGGTCTTTATACAAAGGACAAATTGTGTTGGAAGTCGTCTAATCATCCAGGTGGTCTCTATAAAGAGGTTGTCGCTGAAGCAGATCTTACAGCAGGTTTATATGTACTGTTATACAATGAAAATGCATTAATTATCTCACCAGTTATTAATAACCAATTCTACTGAGAGGAAATTCTAAACAGCCAATTCTAAGTGTTCTGATGCTGTTGCTATAAGAAAACTGCCTCTACATCAGGGAGATCCGGTAGAAGACTTTAATTTTAACAGGAAAAGAAGACAACATTAGAGGAAGGGAGATAGGAGCGACAAGAATCTTACTCGGATGGTGTTCTGATCAGTAAAATGCTCAAAGAATCCCACATAATTCACCTGTAAGTGAAATTGAATTAATTTCACATTTCCCCAAATTTTATTATGATCACAGGGTTTGAATGATGATGCATTAAAAACATCTTTATATGGGTCCCTGTGATACTTGTTTTGGTAAGAAGTTTTCTGGTAAAAGTGCACAAGATGCAAGTCCAACCTCATATATACATACAGTTAAACCTGCTTCAGTGACCACCTCTGTAGAAATAACACTTGCTTAATAAGACCAATCTTCAAGGATCCAAACTTTTGAGGCTTATACAGTCAAACCTATCTATAGATGTCATTCATGGGATCAAGAAACAAGTGGTCTTTATAGCCAGGTGGTTGTTATACACAGGGTATTCTGTGTTGAAATTTCACCATTTGCGACCATGAGAAAATGGTCTTATAAAGCAGGTGGTCATTATACACAGGGTAAATTGTGTTGAAATTGTCCATTTGGGAACTGGAAAAGTGGTCTTTATAGCCAGATGGTTGTTATAAATATACACAGGGTATTTTGTTTTGAAATCCACCATTTGCGACCATGAGAAAATGGTCTTATTAAGCAGGTGGTCTTTATACACAAGGTAAATTGTTTTGAAAGTGGCCAGTTGGAACCTTGCTGGGAAAATACCTTGTTTAGCAGTTGGTCTTTGTACAGAGGTGGTCACTGTAGACAGGTTTGATTATACTTGTGCGAGTGAATTACAACATTGAAAAAATTAAATGTATAGATTTATTCATTGCTGTTAATGATTGACAGTTAATATGTGTGAATTATCTACGGCGTCCCTGAACTAGATCTATTTCCAGGGTTTTACAGCACAAATAAAACTAAAGACCAATGCGAAGATATTTTGCATTCGTCAGTGGCACCAGTCGCTTCATATAGATACATTATCACAAACATAGGTATCTTCCGATTTCCTGTAACCTTCAATTCAATTCTGTCACAGCTTCTAATATTATTTTCATAAAACTTCCTGGTCAAACATAAACCCATTACCCCTATAATGTAATAATGAACCGCTCCAGGTATAGAAGTAGAAGAGTTCAACTGTTTCTTAAAGGGAGGAACAGGTCGAAGTAACAATTAAAAGTACCAGTGTGAATCTTTCCATGTGATATAAATATTAAGAAATTGTGATTAAAATATTAACAAATCGTCATGGTTATACATCTCTCTCCCAGCTCAGCTGCTAATTAATCATTTACTCCCTTACATGTCTTGTCTATTTTGAAACTCAGATTGATAGACATTAGTTTGTCGCTGGTGAAGGGTTAAATATTTTTCATTCAAAATTTTATTTCTTCTTTTCAATGTATCTTGTGCGAAATACATCCCACAATTCTCTTGGGTGGAAATTAAAGAGCAGAAAAGTGTTCAGGTAACATTCACGAAATGTATATACATTGTAATGGCAGAAAGGCATGAACATAGGATACGACCCAGAGTCAAAAAGACTTTATAAAATGGGGAGGGGGCTTATTGCTGAGTTGGGGCTTATTGTGGGTACTAAACATAGCAAACTTAAAGATACTTCAGTAAACTTCAAGATATTTCCTCTAATATCAGAATTCTTCACAGACTTAGCAGCCAGTTTGAAAGACCCTCCATGGTGGCTTATAGTGGCTGTCTACCTAAAACCTTGGCAGGCCCTGCCATTAGCTCAGTTTGTACTGTAACAGTACACGGCTGTTAATGTATACTGGCTTCTGTGGAGCTTTGATAAGGATATAGCACTACAGCCTTCATATATCAACACACACACTATATTACACACAAAATCTCAAGTTTTTTTATAAGCTGCTCCAAAAAATTATAATCACATCTCTTCCTGAGGTGGTTTTTTGGTCTCAATTCAGGCCCATGATACACTTTTTTTGTCAGAATATCAATGTACTCTATAATAACATTGTAATTATTTTCATGAAGCTTTAAGTTATTTTAAGAAAAGATATATTGAAGGTAAAAACAAGTAAGGGGGTAATTATTATATGCAGTGTATGATAATAAAGTAACAATTTTCAAAAAGTTACTTCTAAGAAAAGATTTTTGATTGAATAATAACTTTAAATATATATTTACAATAAAAATAATAAAGGGAGGTAATTATCAAATGTGGTATATAATAACATTGTAATAATTTTCAAAAAGATACTTAAAAGATTTTGTATCGAAAAATCATTACAATAATATGTAGGTTAAAAAGCAACAAAGGGAGGTAATTATCTTAATAAAGATTTTAGATTCACAACTATATTTTTAATTAGATTAAAAAGAAGGAAAATTAATGTAATCAAAGAAAGAGCATACATTTTCCTAATGTAATTTTTAAATATTAAACTAATTAAATTGAAAGGTTTAGAGAATGGTTTCCATTTTAATGAAAATATTATTTTCAAAGGGAGATATAAATAAGAAAATCTTATTTTAAAAGGGCGATAATTATGAAAATTTTATTTTCAAAGGGAGATAATTATGAAAATTTTATATTCAAAGGGAGATTAATTATGACAATAATCCATTTTTATGCAGATTGCTATACTCATAAACAAAACAACATTAGAAAATCAAAATATTAATCATAATCTTTAGATTTATTTTTGTAGGGCATTATGACCTAGTTACCAATCAAGAAACAAGTAGATCAAAATTCTTGACTTGTTTCTGCAATAATTTTGTAACAAAATAACAAATGACCATTCCTCATCAGACATGTAGGATGATATTGCATCTGCAATTTCCTATTAACTTAGTAATTACCGACGTGTGGCAGGAATTTGCAGAGTCAGTTATCAGAGGAACGACGATAAATCAGTGAAGTTATACTGCGGTGCATGACTCGGACCAATCAATCAGATTTATATGCATGGTAACTAATCAAAATAGAAACTGATGCATACAATTCCATCATTATTGTTATGTTCCTGTGTCAGACAGAATGGCTAAGTCAGTGGAAACTGATAGAAGATATATAGGAATGGAAGAGAGAATTATGGAAGCATGTATATGTAAAATAAAGAAGAGAAATAAAATGAATAAGGAATTATTAATAAACTGGTCAAAATCAAGTTGGGATTGTTTGGTTTGGTTTGATTAGTTTTGATGTCCAATTAGCAATTAGGTTAATTTAAGACTGTGCTATAGAAAAGCAGGAGTACCCAGAGAAAAACCATTAACCATGGTGCATGGTCAGTACCTGTCAACAAACCCACATTTTCCTACTGTACCTTATCCGGGTAATGTATGTACTAAGATCTTTCATTCATCATTTTATCGAGCCTTTCCCCATGATTTTCTGTAAGGAATTGAACTCAAAAGTCCCCAGTAATTAGATCAGAGACCTTTTTGCAGTCGTATGTATCACCGTTAAAAGTATTTAAATTAAGATTTACCGAAAATTCCTAGCGACAACATGTTCAAATGATGAGTTGGTTTGTTCTCATTAGTGAAAGGAAACACGAAATATCCTATTTGTATGACAGGTTCTCGTGCTAATGTCATATGGGTGTTGATTGAGGGACAATCGTAAGGTACAAGGTATCTGTTCTGGGAAATTTGTCAAAATAGGAAAACTTACAGTTACAAACGAATATGGAGTATAAGTATGGATAACACGGATACAATGTTGGTTGCTGTGATATTTAAATGATTCTAATAGGTATTATGATACCAGATACAATTTGGGTAGCCATGACATTCTACTAATATTATGACACCAGATACAACGTTTGTAGCCATGACATTCTACTAATATTACGACACCAGATACAACTTTGGTAGCTATGACATTCTACTAATATTACGACACCAGATACAACTTTGGAAATTAACAACTACAACTTTGGTAGCCATGACTTTCTACTAATACTATGACACCAGATACAACTACTATGACACCAGGTATAATGTATGACATTCTACTAGATATTATGCAATCAGATACAACTTTGGTAGCCATGACATTCTACAAGATCCCATGACATTGGACAAACTACTGGTTGCTATGACACAGACTACCACCACGGCATCAATACCAATGGCTGATACAGCCCAGTGAGTCCTGGAGCCTGGCTGTACAGAGTTTATTGTGACCACAGATAATTGCCACCATTTGTGTTGTGGTTCATCCTCTGTTTTACAGCTGTGTGTTCCCATCACATCAAGCATCAAATGGGGAATTGAATCAAATGCTGAGTTAGGCATGTAAACCTCTTTGGCCAATAAAGGAAATTGGTTAGGACTAAAGCCATGACACTATGGCCTCTTGTCATACTGACCAGTACAGAATCAGTGATGTCCGTGGTAGCTGGACACCAGCTTCCAAAACCCAATAGGATGACCAGAACTGAGAGAGAAAGAGGACTGACCAATAATCCATATAGATATAGCAATTTATGTATGATTTTTTAAGGCGAGTCCAGAAAACTAATTTTCAAATTTTGATGAGTCCCAATGGAAATATATATAGAGGTTCTCAAAAGATTTTTCTAGGTGAGTCCCGTAAATCACTGAAGATAGGTCAATTACTAATTAGTTTTAATAATTAAACTTAGCCTATAATTTGTTATACTGTAGTTTGTATAGGATGTGTATAGAACCCAAACATTATATATATATAAACAGATTACCTGGTTAACCATGCATTTGGATATAAATCAAACACAACATAGAAACTGCTGAAATTCATCTTGTACACCAAATTATTAAAAATTGCTATATATTTATTTGTCAAATCCTGATGTGTTGGTTGCTTAAAATCAAACAGTTATGTTGTCATAGTAACCATGGAAATTTTAAGATTTTGTTCCAAATCCTGTTACCAGGGTAACCAAGGTGAAGGTCAAACTATTAAACAAACTGTTGGTGATTAGGTATGTATCGAAATTCATGAAACAAATCTACAGAAGTTGAGAAGAAATATCAAGAGTGATCAAAATAAAGCAGAGATACCGCACGGTATAATTACCAGTGGCTCCGTAGGAAATCGCTGCAAAATCGGTGTGGAAGCACTGTAGATTCCCCGATCAATCATCATAAAGCAATGTACTTTTCTAACATTAAGAATTATGAATGCAATCTCTATACTGCTGTAATTCAATGTGCTTTAAATTTATACACAACAGAGAACACGAAATAGCATACTGGCTTATTTGCACTCATACACAGGTGTCTTAGCTAATATAACGTAACTTACTACCCCAGCTACAATCATATATATATGGTACAGACTTTACTACCAACTCAACTGAAGTATTCAACACATATAATTAACCTTAACACCATCTTAAATTACCTTTTTCTTCATTTTATTTTATATTTCTTTTTAATTCATGTTTCTTTTTACACAGCTGGAACTCATCAAAATTCGAAAATTACTGTTCTGGACTCGCCTTGAAAAGTCTTGTTGAATTTTTTTTTTTTTTTTACCAAAAGATAAATTATTTCGTTTTCGAGTTATTTGAAAAAAATACATTCTGATTAAGAATTGGCATAAAACTGTAAGCTTAGAACTGAAGTTGATTTTTTTTTTATTTATATTAATGTGGAATGTTCATCAGTTACAAGCTACATCTAGGCCTCCATAATGTTAACATCACATTTCCAGAGGAACACAACAGGATGATGAAATACAGATATATTCAGGTGTATAGCTCTCAAGTTCTCCAGCTTTTTCCGTGTTTGTTATTTTTACAGTTTTTCCCTCTGTGTTTCTTGATATTTTTGCAGACACCTGTAGATTTTGTGTCTGCTAGAACAGATGGAAAATCAAGAGCAGGTAACGTATAGTGTATTGGATCAGTGAGTAATCAATCAGCAGCTGAAACATACCGTATTCGACCCAATAAGCGCCCAGGGAGTTTAAAAAATTGAAAAGGTGCTAATAAGACATAATTATTGCAAATTTAGACAGTTTTGTGTAGTTTTGGTCTTTATTTATGCGTGGGCAATTGAAATCGAGGCCTCAAAAAGCGGGAGGGGCGTTTATAGGGACATGGACGCTAATTGGGTCGAATACAGTAGTTACTTATGGGAGGGAATTCTTTGTCATATGTTATAAAGAAACCAGCATGAAGGTTTGTACAGCCAAGCAAAAGAAACCTTGTGGTCTGTACACATAACTCTGTCCAGCGAACTCCTCCTAAATTACTTGACAGATTTTGATAAAATTTAGTACACAGAACCTGGACATAAAGTGCAGTTGAGTAAACTATATAGGGTTCTGCAATGTGTCCTCCCTATTAATGGAGTTACATATTACTAAATTTGTGCGGTGAAGGGTACCGGTGGGGTGGGGGGGATCAGAGGGGTGGGGGTATTATATATAGTCGTCCACTCTGGGGACAGTTCTAGTTGTATTCTGTTTTTGCATATTATAGAGTTTTCTCCCTTCTTAATGTAGTAGGAGTCAATTAATTGTGACATCATTACGCTACAAAAAATATGTTGTTTACTCTGGTAAATAAAACTTTTCATTCATATAAACATGATGCAACAATCAGTTTACCTACTCGCAAGGCGAGATTAAACAATAAACTCTAGTATGTAAATCCAAAATATATGTATGCACTTAATCCTGTCACTTGCAAATTATAAAAGCATCAGTTCATTGGAAATGAAACAGGAAATCAGCCCTAAAACTGAGCACTTAAATATAAACCTTGAATTGCTTGATCAAAGGGTTGTCGATCAACCAAATCCAGGTATATGCTAATGACTTACTTTAGGAAGTAAACCTGTAAAAAACTGGCTTAAGGCATATGTTACTTCCCAATGTCACAGTCCAGCGAGCACAAGAATGACACAGTGTCGGTCACAGATGGATGACCAAGTTTTCTATAACAGTACTACAAATTTTACAGGTAAAGACCTCGCCTCGGGCTAGGATCTTTAACCAATGTCCAGTTCACAGGCGTTCTCTTTGCTGTTTACATTTTAAATCATATATTCCCATTTTTTCATTGATTGGGAAAAAGAAATGATCGAAACATGACGTGTATTAAATGAGGACGTTTCAAGTGCTTTTTATAAACATATTTAGTTACTATCATTACCTGTAATTAATTCATACCTGGGATAAACCTCCTTTGAAATACTTTTTTTCAATTAAGCCTGAATTACTGTGGCATTTAAAATGTACTACTAATCTTAAAGGATCCATTTAAATGAATTATACCACTTTTATTACAGATAGCAACTTAGATTTTCGCACTGTTTTAGGAAAGAAATTGGCCAGGGAATGCACACCTGCATACTCACCTTGCAGAAATGTAGATTGGTTATAATATATATATTTATGATATTGATACATAATGAAAAATCTGAAATTTTCTAACATGGTTGTCTTCAGTATCTATATAGTACAGTGACAAATTAATCAAAATAATATACAACATTAAAACATCCATGTAATAAAGAAATGGCTGAAATAAAATTAGGCAAGATTGATGGAAATTGTAACAGAAATTATATACAATACACCCCTCCCTTCCCTCCATCAACTTTCACTATTTTGTAACCTGGGGGCTAAATGAATATTTTTTTTTTACATGAAAATTTGATCTTTGAATGGAAAACTTATATATCCAAATCTAGAGTTAAACCCCAGGACTATACGATGCATTTTCATTTCAGTGACAACCTGGTCACGGATGATTGATCACAAAGCCCAGTTTCATTAGCATTGGTATAGATTCTATCCAGGTGAGGTCTGCCATTTGGTAATTGTGGTTAAATACCACTAGTAACCATGGACAGGTGTGAAGCTGGCCTGTGGCACTGACAGGTCACATACAATCTATCTATAATACTTATCTATATAGGTATATAGACAGCAATTACCAAATGGCTAGATCTTATGTACAAATATTTACCAAAAAAGATTTACCTGTGAAAATATTTTCAGGGCAGGTTAATAATCTAAACAAGCAAATAAACAAACAAACAATAATTTGCACCACAAGATCAGCTAAAATTAAGAGATTTTGGCATTCCTTATTAAGTGAACTTAAATGACTTCTGTTTGACTGCATGTTTTTTCTTCTTCTAAGATTGACGATAAGTTAAGAAAATCTTTAATTTACTGTAATTCCTCATTAATTGAAATTTAAAATTTTTGTGTAGAGATGAAATTTAAGTATAGGCATACCTTTACAGGTAAATGCTAATTAGGTTTTTTATGATGTTTATACCTGTAAAAACATCAATTTACTATTACCTGTGACTGACACCTGTAATTATAACTAATTTTGTTGATTTTTTTTTCTTACACAGATTACAAGAGCTGGTGCAGCAATAGACACCTAGCTAATCTGAAACTATTTTTAAGTAATTATCAAATTAACGTAAATAGTTTAATCAACTGAAATGTTAAAATGTACCTAGCCTATAGGCATGCAATTATTATTTTTTTACTTAAAAGTTTAAACATATTGTTTTGGTGATTATATGCTACCTGAACTTCCAGCAAGCTGACAAAAATTTACTTTTTATTTAAATGAAAGATTATATAAATTGATACTTGAAATGCATTCCTGCCTAAAATTTTATGCAATATAATCAAAATTGACTATAGGTCTGGTTATGTAGACAGCAAACTTATTTCATACAAATAGCTGTGATGTCTTGCAAGGTCCACTGAAGTTTGGTCATCAGTGGCATTTAACTATAACTCTGTTACCTAACTTTGACATGAGTGACCTATATTATAAGGTCGATCCCTCCCCCCCCTACCCCCCACAAACACACCTTCAGCTGATCATGATCTATATAGTGTCCAGTCCAGTGTCCAGTCTGTATACTCACCTAATGACAGGGACGAAGGGTTATAATCCAGGAATATATAGGGTACACCAATCACACAGGTAAGTAACTAGAAATTACAGGTAATTATTTCTTTAAGATCCCATCGCTGACATAAACCCACTCTACATGTTTTAGTTCCACAAAACTGTCACAACTTCCATCATATCTCCCAACTGTTGGCCATTTTGGCTGTATGTGGTCAGTTGGTCACTCCAAACCAAGCACAGGACTGTCTGGTCACAGGTAAAATCAGTCACAGGTAAAATCACTGGTCCGTAAGTTAAAGCTAACAACACTAAACCCTGATACTACATGTTGTATATATCAAATCACACACTATCTACTGAATCAAATAATTTCCAACTTATGGCCATTTTCCTGCCTGGTCAGTTTGTTTTAGAGCTAGCTAGCCAATGGTCAGTGAACTAGATACACTACAGGCCTTGACCACTGTCTTGAGCAAACATGGCTGAAGTTCAATCACCCTTGGCTAGGTCTGACTAACAACATGCAGGCAGTCCATTGGTCAGCTAGCTGGGACTGGTCTGGCTCTGGCCACCACTGACCACTTTAATTTACTGACCAGCACAACACTACTGGGAAGTAGTTACATAACTAGTCTAGCTGTATGGGCTAGACACATGTATAGACACAATTCACTTATACTGTATTTGTATAGGGTGTTATATAGACATACATTCCAAGGTTAATGATAGCCTTAATCAGGTTAACTGTAGACTTAAGTAGGGGGAGAGAGAGGGGGTGGAGGTCTGGGGTTGGGGTAGGGGATAGAGGAGTAGGGGTGGGGGGAGGGGATAGCAGAGTAGGGTGGGGGGGGGGGATAGAAGACAGGGGTGAGGGAGAGGGAAGGGGATAGAAGACTGAGGTGGAGGGACAGAGGAATAGGCGGGGGGGGGGGGGGGGGGGGGGGGAGGGAAGGGATAGAAGACAGAGGTGGGGGGGGAGGGCCTGATAGAGAAATAGGGAAGGAGGGAGGGGAGGGGATAGAAGACAGTGGTGGGGGAGAGGGGTGGGTTTCAATGAGATATATACAGGGAGAGGAGGTAAAATGATCAGAGGGGGGGGGGGGGGTTAGGCCCAGGGGGTACAAAGGCAGCTAGGTCACACCACAGGAATATGGTTTTATACCTGAACCTGGCTATATTATACTATAAAGTTGTAAAATTTCGCAGGAGTAACATTTTTCAATATATATTCTTTGGAATTTACTGGCAGGGTTTATTTTCTTGAATTTTTTGTAGTCTTTTTAAAATATGTGAAACCATAAATTTGAGAGATTTCGTGAGGTATTAAATTTTGCGAATTCATAAGAATCCATGAATTTAGGAAAATAAAAACCCCATCGAATATAACTATAGAGTATGGTCAGACTTGTAGCACCTGTTGAGTGTAACAAACACTGGAATACACAAATCTATATTCTGAAGGCCATACAGCCATGTTCTATCAACCTGTTACAAAACAGACCAGGAGGCTCTGTATTTGTGCAATTAATAACTATTAAGTGAAAATGCTATTCCATTTACAACATAGATTTTTAAAACACATTATAATACTTATTATAAAAGTTATGAGCTATTACTAGTATACCTACCGATGTTGTTGTTGATTCTGTGGCCTAATTGGTTGTCTTTGCCTGGAAGTGGTAGCAACAACATTCCGGTTTCTAGATGCGTTTGTTGCTATTTGTCGCCGATATGACTCGAATAGCCCGAACCTGGAATTGCCTTCACTAAAAAAAAAGATTATTAAAATCTCCATTCGTATAAAAAATTAATAACATACACGTTGTAAAAGATAAACGTTAGAATTGCATGGTTCAACTTAAAACAAGAGGCCAAAGGCCACATGGCTCTCGGCTGAAACAAGATGCTTAAACTAGGCCTATGGTGATAATACTAGAGTACAGACAATTTTGTAATATATATGACTCTTTATTATTATCATGAAACTTGACATACAAATGCGTCGCGTTATTTTGACGAAAAATATGCCGAACACAAAATTTCAGACCTGCATTTTATGTATGCGACACCTCAGAAACAAAACGACCTGTAACAAGATAGCCGGCCAGGCCAGCGGTCGGCTAGCTCTCCTTGCATCATGTTTTAAACTAAAATGCAGTGTTTACTTAGTGTTTAAGTTTAAACACATCTTCAACCATATATATATAACCATTTTTTGCAGAAAACTTCTACACAAAACATGAAAATGTTTTTAGTACGGCTATCGCCGTGAACCAAAAACCGAGGGGACCGGATTAATGGAGACCGGATAAACGAGGTTCAACTGTATAATGTTAAACCTACATGTATCTTACCCTAACAGTATTACCATATCTGTATCTTTTGGTTTGATTAGTTTAACGTCCTATTGACAGCCAGGGTCATTTAAGGACGTGCCAGGTTTTGTTGGGAGGAGGAAAGCCGGAGTACCCCGGAGAAAAACCAGCGGTCAGTATCTGGCAACTGCCCCACATGGGATTCGAACTCGCGACCCAGAGGTGGAGGGCATGTGGTAATATGTCGGTGCATCTTAACCACTCGGCCACCGCGGCCCCAAATATCTGTATCTTTTATGTAGTATTATGAATTGGGCGAATTGCTTAAAAATGTCCATCTTGTTTTTAGAAATGGCGACTTTATAATCACTATCAAAAGCAATTTGTTTATCGGATCTGACAGATTTTTTAACATGGGTTCTGAATGGTGGAGGAGTCCCTTCCATATCATTGCTAAGGACTATGCTATCAATGTTATATGTGTTCTGATTCCTGTATGGCCAGTAACAGTGTGATAATATAAATGATACCTGTAACTGCTACATAGTGCAATGCAAAGTTTGTCATGGTCATCTTTAGCATTTCAAATCGCGGCTAGTGAACTTCTCTATATGCATTATTATCTGAAGTACACACGTAAAATGTAGGTCTTATATAAAACAAATGCTGTGACAATTGCCAGTATGTTGTTAGGTAAAGGTATGCGACACACATCAGCAACACCTAAACATGAAACAAGATAGCCGGCGGGGCCAGCGGTCGGCTAGCTCCCCCTCCTCCCAACCCTGTATCATGTTTACACACTCGTCTGCAGATTTTGTAGTAATATATTAAATTTATTGTGATTTTCCAAAGTGATCCGTTAGAGTTTAATACTTCAAAAGCATTCTTCAAAATGTGCACATCTTCATCCACATAGATACATGTATAACTTACCAAATTCACAAAAACTGTACGCTCTATACTTTTGCAGAAAACGTCAACACAAAACTTTAGCTATCGCCGAGAGCCAAAAAGAAAATGAAGAGGTAATACACCTCCTTATTACTGCTTCCCTTGTCACTGCTGTTATGTTCAGTGAAGATTTCGCATAATGCTCTACGATGACACTACTATACTCATATATTTCAAATTAACTACATGCATACATGATTTTTTATTTTCGCGATTAATTCTATAACGCGACAGCTTTAAACCATACCTTTATTTCAGTTTGAACATTCTAAAATAGTTTTTTATATCATTGATTTGTATTATGCTCTATTCAACAAAGTATTGATCAAGTATAAGAAGTGTAATAACATTTCACATTTTGATAAAAAAAAACAGGAAACAGAAACAAAAATCATTTAGTTTTTGTATTGGTAAGTATTTATATTTTGCACTTCCGAATAAAATTAACTCTGTAATGCAGTGAATTTTATCAACGAAATCTGAATTTTATCCTTTGATTTAACCGTGTCTGAATTCTAAATAGTGTCATCAGCTGATATAGTAGACCATTCTTTTCTCGACTATCAGCAGTGGTAACATTTTCAATTATAACATTTACGCGAGTATGTCTCTGAAGGGCTTTAAGCCCCATTGATATTGAAAAATTGTTTTTTGATTTTGATTTAATTTTGTGACACCCGAAAACAATCATAGTGCCGTGTTTCATCAAGCTAATTATTTTACATAATATTCAGATTATTGTCGATATGCGAGAACATAACGGTCCATAATTTTTTGCTACATACAGTTAAAACACGTTGAAGCAATTATAGCAATTCACCAAATGCCTTGACCACACACTTCAATCATTAATACGTTTGCATGACCTCATTTGTCAGATAAAGGAAGGTCCCCGTTAATACCCTCATTATCTACAGAACAAAACGTTTACACGTCAACAACTTACATTCGGTACCACTAACTGCAATAAATATTCTTCCAGTCCTTTTCCATCCTCCATCCCCGGTTCAATTAACACGCCATTTCTGCACAATATATGATGCAATTCATCACTTCCCAAATCTTTATATCTTAGCGATGTTATGGTTGGAAACGCGCTGCCTACAACGACAAAATATTAATAATTATATTCAACTTACATCTAAATAAGTTAAGTAAGTACCGTTGATTTATTGATAAAAACGTCAAAAAGGATGGGATGTGGTCGATTGTCTTTTTATAGTAATACTTACGAAGATCATCGATAGTAAGTTGGTCTTGGGATATAGGAAAGGAAATCACTGTGTCACCCTCTTGGTCCGAGTTACGTATGCTAATGGATGACCTTTAAGATATGAATAGACAAGTTATATGAATATGTTTGTAAGAAACAGGTAAAGTAAAGTAAAACTGCAGTTATTGATTAATATTAATTGTGTGATTTTGTAGCTATAAAAAACAACAATGGTCATACTTACATGCTGGATAGTCTTCAAAACACCGAATGCTGCTATAAAAACAATGTGCTGGAATGCGTACCTGAACCCAGGCAAATTAATAACAACGGTTTTATCAGCTTTAAGGTATCCCACGAATTCCGGTGACCGTGAGAAAGCACAACTGAAATAGGATACTATATACTCCTTTAAATTAGGGAAAATGTGTCATGTCACTTTTTGTGTGAAAAGTGTCATGACAGATTTTTTTTTATTGAAAAATTATTTGCCTGACACTTTTTGACTAAAAAGTGTCATGACAGATTTTTTTTTATTAAAAAAATTATTTGCCTGACACTTTTTTGACTAAAAAGTGTCATGACAGATTTTTTTTTATTAAAAAATTATTTGCCCGACACTTTTGGACTAAAAAGTGTCATGACATTTTTTTTTATAAAAAAAAATAATGGCAGGCCGCTCTCGGCCATCGTACCAACTGGGCACTGGTGGACAGTACAACACATGGGGCAACTCTAGGGATTCAATTAATATTTTATATATTCTATAATCCACAGTTCAATTAATATTTTATATATATTCTATAATCGGCAGTTTAGTTATCATGACATTTATATTCACAGTTTGTTTGTTTTAGTAAGTTTGTTTTTTTCTTTTATTCACAATGCATACATCCCCCCTCTATCATTTTACTCAATCCCCTTTTTTCACCATTATTTTCTGCACAACTAACTGGCAACAGAAAATAAATAATCAATACATGATTTAAGATATAGAGATTATACATGGATGGCGTGGCTTCGTTTTGTTTTTTGCTTGATATGTCACGATATATGGATTATTGCATGAGCTAGACTATCACTACAGTTGTATAGAGGAAAACAACGATGATCAATGTTTTACTGAAGTAAACATGAAATGCATTATCATGATCAACACATGAATTCCTAATTGAAGGAATTCCTTAAATCATCCATCCCCTGAAAATTTATAATGGACAGGTCAAGCCTTTGAATCAAAGAGTTCAAATGTGTCTTTAAAGGTGAATGAATTTATTTATAATTTTTAGATAGAAAAGCATTACAGAAGTTAAGGGAAAAATCTTATAAGTTAATTTTTTTCTCATGTAACTTTCATATAAGGCCATAAAAAATGTTTGTTTAGGGTTACATTGGCAAAAAAAATAAGGTCGGTAGATCGTGATTTTTTTTTTAAGTGTCTTTCACTCTAAATAATGGCTGCATGGGACCACGGACTCTGAGATTGAAATCCCAACATTAATTTTTTTTCATAGAAAAGTTGGAAAAAAAATTAGGGTCGATCGGGCAACCCTAAGCAGACATATAATTATTTTTGCATAATGAGGAATTTAAAACTAAGGAATTCCTTTAAGTAAAGAAATAGTACGTGAAACTCAAGAGCTCTAGAAAATTAACATATGAATGACCCCGCATGTAGCCTCTCTATGAAATCGGAAAAGGATTGAGGTGATGGGATAGATCAGAGGCCTCAAAATATCTTACGTTATGATACATCAACTTTTATGAAGAGCTGAAATGGATGGATTTTTAGGAAATTGTGACACACATACATAACGGGCTGTAGATATATACTGCTACAACAGTGCCATCTAACTGTTATAAAGCTGATAAGTTATTGAGACATTGTAAATATTTTCTTCCTTGGATTTGACTTTATTGCCATCAATAGTCCTGATATAACAGAAGTACATACTGTGATCAATAAACGTTATTTATGTACCAATAACAGGTCGATATTGTATCCTTATGGACCTGTCATCACAATACAATCACATGATCGATGGTCAGTACATAAGCATTATGTATGTACTTTTGGAGGAAAAATAAAAACCCGAGGTCACATGAACTTAAAGCAGATAATGATACAAGTGGTCATGTAGGACTGTGTGGAGAGGGGTAGGGGTATAGGTGTCAGGGTACATGTAGAGAGAATTGCAAATGATTTTTTTTTTTTTTTGAGGAGGTGGGGGGGGGGAGGGGATTAAGTACTACCCAATAAAGAGGGCGCATACAGGGACAGCAATCAGGAAAGGTTTGGGAATAGTGAGAGGGTTGGGGATGGAATGGGTAAGGGATTAAGGGTAGGTGGGGAAGGAAAGACAAAGGAAGTGTTGGAGACTAAGTGTGGAATGTTCCCTAGTATTACAAGGATAAAGTATATACAACTCAAGTGATGTGATGTGAGTTGGACATTGAACACAGTCAGACAACCACAGTTTGGGACAATCTAGACAGATGATTGACAAATCGGCCATACATGCTCATAAATAGTACATATTTATTAACGTATAGGTTATATATATACATTGGACCATTTCCATTGTTTTTTTATAGTATGTGTGATAGTTATCTGCATAATGCATCATTGCATAATACAACATCAATAGAGTTGAGGGGATGGGGGAGTCAATGTACATGGGCAGGAAACACAATGGGGACATGGATTTGGTTAGATTGGTATAATGTTCTGTTTACAGCCCCAGTCACTTAAGGACATGCCAGGTTTAAGAGGTGGAAGAAAGCAGGAGTACCTGGAGAAAAACCATCCACCAACGGATGATCAGCACCTGCAGGCACCGAAACTCACCTAAAGGCCAAGGGATTGTGGTAATATTTCGGGACATCTTAACCACTTGGCCATTTAAGACAGGATAGAAAACAAATACACAAATAATCAAGAAGGGAAACGCAAATAAGTAAACAATAAAAAAAATACCTGCTTAACTCATGACCAGGAATCAAAGAGTAGACCAGTCCATTATGAAATTTCAGGGGTGAATGAGTTACCGTATTCGACCCGATAAGCGCCCAGGGCGCTTAAGAAATTGATAAAAATGAAAAGGTGCTAATAAGTCAAAATTATTGCAAATCTATACCGTTTATGTAGTTTTGGTCCTTATTTATGTCTGAGCAATTGAAATTGAGGCCTCAAAAAGGAGGAAGGGCGCTTATAGGGACATGGGCGCTTATTGGGTCGAATACGGTAACTTATAATGTAAAATTCAAGATAAAGTTGGTGGAAGATAAAACACTGATGTTATTATCTGAATGCTTTAGACCTGATTAATTTTAGAAAAAAGATCTACATAGATATGACAAGAACATTCACTTTCCCGCCCATATAGCTAGGTGTAGGCAAGCACAGGAAACACAGAAAGATTCTCTATCAAATCTAGATTACTAACATATCTTGTTTCTGCTATAACCTTACCTAATAAAGAAAAAAAATATAGATTAAGACTAGCGAGGCAGTCAGTGGTTTTTGCTTGGAGCGTTTAATATCAGTGGCCATCTAAAAGTACAAGCTTCAGTATAACACAGACTGCCTCTGTGACTAATTACCGCTATATCCTTCAACACTGATTAATGCCTCCACATCAAACACTTTCATGACCCTGTTTTACTGGTAATGAAATTGGGATCAAAAACATGATAGCTAAAATCTCAAGCCCATATGACCTTAAATTTTTTTTATTTCTCTTTAACCACTTTATCCACATTAAATATTAAACCAGTACATATGAATGTACATCATCACCATATGAAACGTATTTTTCTGTTTCATTTTAATCTAATGCTTCATCTTTGACTCATTTCAACTTTAAAACATAAATGATATTATAAACCTTGGCGTAATGATCTGGATCTCTCTCTTAAAATATTGTCACTTTCAGATATCTCCATAACAACACAACTGTCTCCATAAAAACAACACAACTGTCTCCATAAAAACATTTCACTGTCTCCATAACAACACAACTGTCTCCATAAAAACATAACAACTGTTTCCATAACAACACAACTGTCTCCATAACAACCCAACTGTTTTCATAACAACACAACTGTCTCCACAACAACACAACTGTCTCCATAACAACCCAACTGTCTCCATAACAACACAAATGTCTCCATAACAACAACTCACTGTCTCCATAACAACACAACTGTCTCCATAAAAACAACACAACTGTTTTCATAACAACAACCCAACTGTCTCAATAACAACCCAACAGTCTTCATAACAATACAAGTGTCTCCATAACAACCCAACTGTCTTCATACAACACATCTGCCTCATAACAACACAACTGTCTCCATAGCAACCCATGTCTCCATAACAACCCAACTGTCTCCATAACAATTCATGTCTCCATAACAACACAACTGTCTCCATAACAACACATCTGTCTCCATAACCACCCAACTTTCTCCATAACAACACATCTGTCTCCATAACAACACAACTGTCTCCTCAACATTACAACTGCCTCCACAACAACACAACTGTTCCCACAACAACCCCTTCACTGTCTCATCACACAAACATCTGACTCAATCTGCCTGCACACACCACAGCCCCTGTCTCCAGTAAACAGCACATTTCACCACCAAGATTTGTAATCGTAAATGTTTTCTTTCAGGCCTATCTTGTGTAATCAATATTAGGAGCTGAAGGAGAAAGACACCCCGCTGGATCAATACAATCTATTATAGCTGTATTGATTTCTCTCCATTGAGGATGGACAAAAGTGTTTCTTAACGTCACAAAACAATATCATATTCTCACTCTATCTTAGGCGCAAAATGTCTCCCTCATTCTTCTCATTTCTTCACATGTCAAAGATAAAATGTGGAATATGTAAGGACATCCACATTCCTGGTGTAGAAAGGACATAATATAAACATGGCATGTCATATTAGATATTAAAATGGAGCAAATATGGTATTGTGGAGGATAGAATACACAAACTTACAAGACATTTTTAAATTTTCGGGGTTACATTCAGAGAATATAGAACATGGTACTTTAATCATGATGATTTGTAATGTTTTAGCTTTCTGCCTCTGTTGTACACATTGATATTATCATATCGCTGTTTACATGATTTTTTTTTTATGAATTAAGGCCTATTTTCCAATAGTTATTTGGTTTTAGAAACAATGTGTCTTCAGGTCATCAAGAGTTTATTCACGAATAATCACATTCTAGACAGCTAATGCAAAGTTGTTCAGAAATAATACAGTATCGGAGAATAATTTTGTAAATAAGGCCCAAATGAATAGTTTTAATTTTGTTCAGATCTTGAAAAAAACACACTTTATGCCTTTGTAACCCTTTGAAAAAAATCCTCTTGGGTATTTTGGATGTGACTTAGAGCAAGCACTAATTTCAAATTTGCTAAGATATCCTTACACTATGTATCCGGTTTTGAATTAACTCATTCATCCCTGAAAATTCATAATGAACAGTTTCAGCCATTGAAATAGGAGAGTTCATATGTGTCTCAAGGGGTGATTGAGTTTTTGTTTAGGTTTTGCACAGAATCAGAAATACAGTATCTTGTATCTATTTTCTTAAGTCTTTCTTTGAACAGGTTCGTGTTTTTGAAAATTGTTTTGTTACTAAGTATTTGTACAAGACCTTGAATACAAAGCAATAATTCTTTGTTTGCTTTGGCCTTTAAGAAGACGCTGCATTGATGAATAGTCCATCAATGTGTACGAGGATAACAGGAAAGCGAACATGAAAATTCACTAAGCAGAGGAGATGGTAGGCTTTATATGGAGCGTTTAACACAGACAGATTAATGTATAGACCAATCGTTCATGTCCATACTTATCTACATATCGAAATGAATGGATGTATACGGCGGCGAAAATCTTTCATTATACAGATGAATTAATATATCTCCATATACAAGCAACAGACATGGGGAAAATTCCATACAAAGGTTGGCTTTGGAGTGGACAGGGATATGAAGGGGAGGGGGGTGTTGAGGGGTTGGACGAAACTTCCGGGAAATGACCAGTAGTGAATCAATAGATTTAAGACAGAGAAATGCAATGAGGTGAACTCAAGTGGAATGGTGTTTGGAGCCAAAGAAATAAAATATACATGATACAAAATCAATGCCTTAGCTTATTGAACACAAACGCTCATCTGATTCTGTCTGTGCACAATGGATGGGCTGGCGTTGTTGTGATTACACAAAACCATCTTCCGGGGTGGACAGAAGCAGGATGAGCCAGCAGGAAGACATTTTGTAAGACAAATATGGATGTTAACATAAAAGTGGAATTTCAACCTTTTATTAAACATGGTGTCACAGGGAGAAAGTATATGGAATATTCCAGAAAATTGTTAGTTTGTTACTAAAGCTGAAACATTCGTCTTTAAAGACTAGCTACCAGTCAATTCAAAGTTCCTGACAAGAGTTTCTCAGCTGAATTTCAATACCAGATTATCTCCATCCTAGTTTAAAGATTATCTTCTCCTAGTTTAAAGATTGTCTCCCCCTAGTTTAAAAATTGTCTCCCCCTTGTCTGAAGATTGTCTCCCCCTAGTTTGAAGCTAGATCAGAAAATATATCATTAAATCTGTTGTTGAGAAAACAAATCATTAAGTCGAATTCTTTTGAAATTTTGATGCCCTTCAAGTATAATTGAGACTATTACTATTTTGATGCCCTTCCAGTATTAATTGAGACTAGTTAAGTAAAAGTTCTTTTGATGCTGAATAATTTTGACAGCAGAAACACAACATTGATCAAGGTTGAATACCATGAGAGATTAAGTCGATGATTTTTCAGCATTCAAGCTCAGTAAGTAAACTAACTCAACTATTTAGTTTGAAATAATACTTATAGAACCAACCCAAAGATATCTTCGAGTGATATGTGTTAACACAGTTCAATTGTAACTTTGTGTAGAAGAACAGGGAATATATGCATTCCTGTTGAGTGCCCCGACCAGGAATCGAACCCAGGTCTCCAGCGTGGAAATCTACAATTTCATATTATTCCAACTGAGCCAAAGAAGCATGTTCTGTCAGCTGAGTAATGGAGACCGTATTTAACACCTTTTACACTTGATTGAAAACTTTTATAACAACTTACAGTCTCATGGGTACCCTTGTTATAAACATCCTGTTTATTTACTAACTGGCCGATCGATCGAATTACTGACCACAACAAAAAGTGTATAATTTTTAACATTGTTAACTAATTCATCTGCTGGTGACACATTTGAACACTTGTAATTCAATGGTTGGAACAGTTCATTATGAATTTTGAGGGGGAAGCGAGTTAAACTGCTTGTGACCAGGCCCACAAACCAGCAGTGCATGGTAGGTGGTAGCCGTCAGAACAGTGGAGATAAATTCACACTGACCAAGATAAACTGACCACTGACCAAGCAAGGAAGCTGACAAACAGGAAATAATGTCTCAGCCACCTGATGCTGATAAATGACCAGTGGCTCAAATTCCTTGACCACTACTGACTGACCACTGCTAGCTGGAATATTACACATAGTATGTTGAAATCTACACTGCATGACCAGGCCACTGACCATTACATGTGATGGTCAGAAAATTACACACAGATAGGGATACACTGCCAAGTGCATGGCCAACCTAGTAGCACACCAAGATTACCCTAATGACTTCTGGGAGAGACACTGGAAAGCAATTATTAAGATTTTGGTTTCCATGGTAACCTAAAACAGCAGGAAAGAGGGATTAAGTAATGTAAATGTCTGCAATATTCAGATTGCTAAGTCCCTATAGTCCTGTGATACTGCAATACCACCTGCTACCTCTGATCATCAGGACTCTCTGTAGATGGTCGTAGATGGTCGTGGTGATCATCAGGACCCTTAGTAGCTGGTCCTGATGCAGAGTGATGCAATAATGCTCCACCGCTGACAAATGGTAATTTTTCACTAACTATCAAAAACAGGAGCAGACGATTCAGTATTTTTCTTTAGATACCAAAGTTACTTACTTTACACCATTTCCATCATTGAAAAGTTTGAGCTTCTAATTTTACTTCAAGTTAAAAATATGAAAAATAATTAATTGCATCCCGAAAAAATTACATGGCACTATATCTTATATAGAATGAAGTAATGATTGCGCATGTACCAAAGGCGAAATACATTATTTTATGTTATTTTTTTGTTTTATAATTAGGCGTATATATACATGATTAAACACCAATTATTGTTCAAATTATGAATATCATATATACTCTCTCGGCAGTGGAGCATCTTTAACAGTAAGGCTGGGTATTGGAAGGGCTAAAAACCATACAATACGATAGAGAGATAGAGACGATAGGAAGATACAAATGAAAATTCACTAAAACAATACACGATACGGTACGAATTGACAATACAGTGGACTTCTTTTTCAAATTCAATTGACTATTATTTTTTTAGTATTGTGACTATATCAATTTCGATGAAACATTCTATGACCTGGCAAAACTCTACCAAACACTTGATTCAGTTTTCTCCATTGACATTATTGTTGGTGTTAAGCTCTGTCCATTTGTATCTTTTGTTATGAAAAGGCATCTCTAATTCATCTAGGTGACACAGATGCTTAACACTACTTTTTGATTGAAATGCTTGTACTTGATCGATGTTTTAGACTAAATTTTTGTTTGGAATTATTTTATAACAAAAACAGTAAGTTGAGTTGTTAAAATGACACAGCGATATACAGCATGTTTACGTATCGATAATCAATAGGCTGTTGAAAACCGATATGTACTGGTATATCGATATATTGATCCAGCCCAACTTAACACGGGTTGTGAGCTCAGTTGTTAATAAAATAACAGAAACAAGTTTTCAATAAAAAGTTCAACCGCTAGTGACAACTTATGTATTTGCATATTACAGAGTTATCTGCCCTTGTTGGTAGGTATTGATTGAGACGTCATGTTTTTCCGAACCTAACATCCTGATTTTCATAGAAAACATATGGAGTAAGTTTCGCTCACAAAACATGACGTCAGAATGGATACCTAACAAGGGAGGTAACTCTGTTACATCCTAAGACGGAATGGTAAAGGTGTAATGACGTTAATTTCTGACCATTTTAATTATAATTTATTGGTGAGATAATGCAGAGGTCCCCTACTGTGAGTAGTCCACAATGAACCATCTGCTGCAAGGATGTCAGAAAATTGACCAGTTTAAAGATAGGGCACATACCATGTCATATTTATACTCTATGCAACACGGAGATTATAATATCTTTGTATCTCTGAAAAAAAAATATCAAAAAGACATCATAATAAAAATATCAATAATACATGATCACTATTGTTTCAATTAAATATTCAGGTTTTAATGATAATATGGGCCAATCCAAGAAGAAATGTTTGTAAAGTTGTCTTAATTCCCCTGATAATGCAGTAGACAATAAAATGAAGGCGTCGACAGAAAGGAAGACATTGACTTGGGAAATGAAGGAATGACCCCAAGGGAGGGAAGAAGTCGTTTATTCATTTCCTTGTTGAATTGTGTTACTGTAGCTAGTTTTCCTTATCTGATAACAGTAGTTTGGTGAGATGTTTGTTTCTTTACAACATATGGTACAGGCATTTAATCTACTTCACAAGATATGGACCACACTACATCTGTTTATATAGAGATCTCTACTAGAAGTGATCTCTATAGTGATTGTGAGCTAGAGATCTCTCAAGAATTCAGAGCTTAAAAAGACCTCTAATTGATTTAAAGAAAAAAATCTCTTAATGATTCAGAGCTAAAGATCTCTCAGTGATTCTGAGCTTATTTAACATATTTCAGTTATTCTGAGCTAAAGATCTCTCAGTGATTCAGAGCTTACAGGACACATTTTAGTGATTCTGAGCTAAAGATCTCTCAGTGATTCAGAGCTTACAGGACACATTTTAGTGATTCTGAGCTAAAGATCTCTCAGTGATTCAGAGCTTAATATATCTAGCTTAATATATCTGAGTTGTTCTGAGCTAAAGATCTCTCAGTGATTCACAGCTTATATAACACATTTTAGTGATCCTGAGCTAAAGATCTCTCAATAATTCTGAGCTTAATATATCTGAGTGTTTCTAATTATAAGCTAAAGATCTCTCAGTGGTTCATAGCTAAGATCTTTTAGCCATTCAGACCCAGAAAGATCTCAAGTGATTTCATGCTGAAGATTTATCAGTAATTCAGATCTAGAGATCATTCAATGATTTCTAATTAAAGCAGGTCTTCTGCAGCAACATTAATCTCTTGATCTTTCAGTTCTAAAATCTCTGAGTCACAACATAGGTCTCCCAAATATGAAATTTACAGCAGGATTCCAGATCTTACATACAGCTTCTATTTCGATCCCTTCATCAGCTTTATACTTTGCTGATATCTGTATAAACTAACACATAGTTTAAGCATTGTTTCCAACCTTTCCCCTCGGTGAACATGAAACTCTCTTTACAATGTAATCCATCCATTTGTAAAAAAATTACATCAAACATAGTGCCTTTTTTGATTCCTGATACCTTCTATTGAAGTAAACCCCTTCACTAATGAAATCTGCTGTACTCTTGTCCAGTCAGTAAAACAAGGTTAGGTTCCCTTAACATCAGCTACACATTTCTTTTTCTTTTGATCTGTGGTTTTAAGGGGGAGGGGGTGTTGTGCATCACAAGAAAACTCCCCATGTAAATACTTTCACATGGGTTTTTTTCTCCCATACTGGAATGTATTTGACATACATCTGATAAAATACATGTGTGATACTTCCTGAAGGTCTACATAGCTATTCTGATAGCTTTATGTTATATTTGTTTGTGTATCACTAACAATGCCATTCAAAAATAAGGGTCTATTTCGTACAATGGATTAATTCATCTTTCCTTTATAAGAAGAGAAACACATCTGTCATCAAGTAGTTCATTTTCTTTTCAATTGATAATCTTTTTATTTTATTATATATCTTTATCTACATATTCATTTGTTTATTTATTTTTTTTTTATTTTTTTTTTATTTATTTATTTAATTATTTATTTATTGTATATTTCTGTTTACATATTTATTAAATTATTCTTATTTCTTTATTCATTTACTTATTTTTACATTATTTATTCAATTATTAAATTTCTATAAATTCATTCAATTAAATTATGAGTTCAGGAGTTTGAATGCATATTCAAATATTTCCCTAAAAATTGTCAAAACAATTGCTGTATGCATAAATGCATGAATTCAAATATTCTAGAATTTGTTGAAAATAACGATGATGAGAAATAATGTACACTCAAAACTCAAGTGGTTTACAGTAGCCGGAAATAAGAAAGGTTATCATATAGCAGATTGAAGTGAATATGTTGGCAGCCGCCCCTAATCAACTCCCCCCCCTCCCCCCCCCCCCCCCCCCCCCCCCCCCCCCCTTAATCAGCCGGCCAGCCACAGCAGTGAGTCCTGACTCCTATTGACATTGATTCAAAACATTTGTTCCTTCTCATGCAAAACCAGTAACCCACAGCTTTACAACATAACAAGTTTCTCAGCTGGTTTGTTTTGTATTTCACAAATGTTTCTTTCCTATAAGAGTGCAGTTTTCGCATTCTTTGTTGAGAAGGTTGGCTGTTTACTTTTATAAACCATTATTTTCATTTCATCACTTTCCTACCGAGCATACACAGCTTTGACATTAATATAACTTTACACATGCTTTCCTTACGACATAGATGTTGATTATTTTTCAGAAGTTTCTTTTTTTTTTTTGCTATTAATACCTCCATATTACATAAACATGGCCTGGTCGTTGAACATATATCCCCCTTCCCAGCCCCCACCCCCTAACTCCAACCTGACATTATACCACACAAGCCCTTCACCCCTGGGTCCAGAGTTTGAATCCCATGTGTGGCAGTTGCAAGGAACTGGCCGCTGGTTGGTGGTTTTTCTACAGGTACAGCTGGTTTTCCTCCATCTGAGAAAACCTGGAAGGTTCTTATATGTCCTTGGTTATCAATAAATCATCAAAGAATAATAAACAAACAGTTGTAAGTCATCTATAACCCTTTAAGGTTGTTTTCTATCTTTTTTCTTGCGCCAAATTTTTTGAAAAAAAAATCTAGTATGTGCTTGTGGATCTAAGCTGTAATTTCAGAAACTCTTTACAATGGCTGCTTTGCAATTATAAACTTTCAACAAGAAGAGCCAATTTTTTTTATAAATAACTTCAGATGGAATTTGTTCTTAGAAATCCAGAACATTCATACGGAATAAATGAACCACATGGAAACAATACTACTATGCTAGGGTGGTGGTGATGGGCGCTAATTAACGGCAACTATTCACAAAGTCAGAGTAATCGTTCCATATGAATAATTTCAGAACTAACTGTAGCAGTGAAGGAACACAAATTTTGATTATTTAAAGTAATATAGGTGTTTTCAGAAAAAATCGGCAAATATTTGGTGGTGTGTTTACACCATCAGGGAGAGCCTGGCGCTCGAAAGGTCTGAACAACATGCCATACACATACGGCTTCTCTCAGCTAACACAAAACATTTGCTCTAAAATGGCATGAGCTAACCATTTTGTCTCTTATCAAACTACCATTTTTTCACTTCCATGGAGGAACAGGTCTTATCTATACAGATATGTGACCACCTGTGTACTGCATATCATTCAGTAGCAAAGATAAGCAGTCCAGGTCCAATGTGTTGGTGGGAAACCATCAAGTACTGCAAATACACCATAGCCCGACCCTGGGGCCACAGGATGTTTGCTACCCCAGGGGTCTCATATAATACCTACCCCCTCTGGGGCCACAAATGTCCCAAGCCTCTTGGGCTACATAATGTATCCTAACCCTGGGGCTGCACATTTTATCAGAACCCTGGGGCCATAATGTCTTCAAACCCTGGGGTCAAAATACTGTATTTAGACCCTGGCTATACATAATGTACTCAGCTCCTGGTGCCACTTATTTTATCCCATAGCCCCTTGGGCTACTCATTGTACTCAGTCCCTGGGGCCACTTATTGTATGCAACCCCTTAGGGCCAATGAATGTACCCCAACCTTGGAACCACTCATTGCATCTTGAATACACAAAATCTAAAGTAGTTAAAGTGAATAGTCGGGCAAAGAAAACCAGTCTAAATGCGTTCATTGGCCTTCCAAAAGTTCTCACATATTAATACGACGGTCAGGTTCTGCTTACGTTTCCCAGTTCTGACCATTAAAGTAAAGGAAAGTTGAAAGCATTGAAAGCGAAGCTGCGTGTAAATGTAACCACGGACATAGTCAGCAGGGAGGACGTTTTAGGATTCCTATACTTTAAATTAATTTCTTTGTGCACAGATAGATTCTGACGAGAGATTTTATTTTTCTATTTCATAAGAAATTATACTGGATACATTCACACCATTTTTACTGACTTTAGCCATCATTGCCTGACTGTTCACTTTAACCGTATTCCATTTGAATGTAATGTATACTCAAAGATTTGGCTGGTCATGGGTATGCTGAACAGGGAAACATATACAGATGTAGATCAGATTCAAGGGAAATAATCCATAATCTGTATAGATCTTCCTGCTGAATTTACAATTCTATTGGTACAAACTGACTCTAATTGAGTTACAGCCATGCATATGATTTGTGTTGAATGAGATTTCGACGTGTGGCTTTTGACAATAAAGACATTTCACTTGCACATTTCCTTCACTTTTATCGAACATTCAGGGTTAGTCATTCATGAAATATTCTATACAGTAACATCTACCAAGATATGAAGCAGGAATAAAATGCTCATACATAGTCATACTTCCAAAAGCAGGAAGATCTCAAATCAAATAATATTTTTAAATATCAACAAATCTTTTCAGTTATACTGTTGCCCCGTCGCCTATAACGCTACTCCGTCTTTGAATATTACAGAGTTATCTACTCTTGTCCTTTTACAGATATTGGGGAAATTTCCGTGACTTTAGTGTGAATAGCGAAAATTTCCTCCTCACATAGATTTTCACATTTACAGTATATTTTTCACTTTACCATCACTGTATCTTTATCCAACACCACACATAACAGCTATCATTCATATATATCATACACTAAATCTGCTGGTCATGTGTTTATACGCCGCGTTTAGATGTATGAACATTATTTTTTAGGTGGTAATACTGAAGAGGTTCAGAGAATTGGACCAACAGTGTTTCCGGAGCACTATACACAAACCATTTGTGGCTAACCACAACACACATAGATATGGTCGACTACTTCAACGCTGCAAGGTCACTGCTTCTTATATAGCAGTGAAACATGGGTCTTCACAATACTCAAGTGGTCTCTAAAACATAAGTCCTGTAGGATCACATGTAGCCGTAAAAAATACAGATGTTTATTTTACTAGTACAGATTAAAGGAGACTCATGATGTTTGCTTCAGTATGATAGAACTATAAAATAGTTTCCACTTTCACATGAAGACACAAATATATGATCTTTATAGACAAGTTGATTTATAGAATCTTTCACTACCTAGAGGGTGTGACAATGAAATCACAACCCGAGGGGTAATTCATGAACCCGGGTTGAATTTTCAGGAAATCCCTAAAGGGTTGTGATTTTGTTGTCACACTCTCATAGGTAGAAAATAATTCTTTTTCTCCCATATACAAAAGAAAAGGAAGAGAAAATAGCCTCAAAAGTAGCATTTTCACTGCAACATAAACATCATCACCTGTTCCGTTGTCTGCACCTCAATATTGATGACATCATCAACAATGATGACATCATCAACAATGCACGCCACCGTCACACTGCATGAAGTCATGACGTCACGTAATTGTCGTCAGGTTCAAAAGGTTAGCGTGCGCAATCTGTCATACCCTAGGGGTTGACAGAGAAATATCCCATTGCTAAACTGTCGATAATCTGATGTCGTAGTTTATTTTACAAGTACAGTATAAAAGGAGACTCATACTGTTTGCTTCAGTATGATAGAGCTATAAAATAGTTTCCACTTTCACATGAAAACATCTGTTTTTCCATATACAGTCAAACCTGTCTATAAAGTCCACCCAAAAGGCCAAGAAAAAGTTGACTTTGAAGTCAGGTGAACTGTTGTAATACACAGGTTAAATTGTGTTATAAAAGGTGAGAATTTGAATCCTGTAGAAATGGTCTTATTAAGAAGGTGGTCTTTATACAGAGGTGGTCACTAAGACAAGTTTGACTTTATTTAACTCTACATGGATGCATATACTTTTTCTCAGCCAACACATATATATATTCATATACTGACAACATTTGCTACAAACAATGATAAAAACATTGATGTGTGTATGGCCAATCAGTTTCTGCTGATAACAGCACCAAGCCTATGGTTACCCATGATCAATAGATATAAATGATTTAAAATTATAGATGATACAGACAAGTGATAGGTTTTATCTCTCGGTCAATCTAATATGGCTGCTGGAAATTTTCGCTGATATCGAAATAATGAGACCCAGAAAAGCCATGTTAATTTGTGCTGTAATGATAACCAGCCTCTGGACTTGAGTGGGTAAACGGGCACAGAAATGTCTGCAGTCGGCAACATAACGACTAACTATCATTATAATTAATGCTCTGGTGAATGCAGTTCTTGGTCCATTTTGATATGGTACTGTGTTGCAAGTAAAGATTGCATAGATTCCTATCTCTACTATCAAGATTTTGTCGTTAACGCAACAAGGGCCAGAACTCTTTATAAGCCAGAAAATATCTGTGAAGGGATAAAAAACTATAGATTAAATTGACAAAGGGATACAACTCTTAATTAGAGCAGATAGAAAATCACAAAGGGACAAAAGTCTGGATGAATCAACAAAGGGACAAAACTCTGATTAGAGTAATCAACAAAGGGACAAAACTCTAATTAGAGCAATCAACAAAGGGACAAAACTCTGGATAAATCAACAAAGGGACAAAACTCTAATTAGAGCAATCAACAAAGGGACAAAACTCTGGATAAATCAACAAAGGGACAAAACTCTAATTAGATAAATCAACAAAGGGACAAAACTCTAATTGGATAAATCAACAAAGGGACAAAACTCTAATTAGAGCAATCAACAAAGGGACAAAACTCTGGATAGAGTATCAACAAAGGGACAAAACTCTGATTAGAGCAATCAACAAAGGGACAAAACTCTGATTAGAGTAATCAACAAAGGGACAAAACTCTGATTAGAGTAATCAACAAAGGGACAAAACTCTAATTAGAGTAATCAACAAAGGGACAAAACTCTGATTAGAGTAATCAACAAAGGGACAAAACTCTAATTAGATAAATCAACAAAGGGACAAAACTCTAATTAGAGCAATCAACAAAGGGACAAAACTCTGGATAAATCAACAAAGGGACAAAACTCTAGATAAATCAACAAAGGGACAAAACTTCTGATTAGAGTAATCAACAAAGGGACAAAACTCTAATTAGAGCAATCAACAAAGGGACAAAACTCTGATGAGAGCAATCAACAAAGGGACAAAACTCTGATTAGAGTAATCAACAAAGGGACAAAACTCTGATTAGAGCAATCAACAAAGGGACAAAACTCTAATTAGAGTAATCAACAAAGGGACAAAACTCTAATTAGAGCAATCAACAAAGGGACAAAACTCTGGATAAATCAACAAAGGGACAAAACTCTAGATAAATCAACAAAGGGACAAAACTCTAGATAAATCAACAAAGGGACAAAACTCTAATTAGAGCAATCAACAAAGGGACAAAACTCTAATTAGAGCAATCAACAAAGGGACAAAACTCTGGATAAATCAACAAAGGGACAAAACTCTGGATAAATCAACAAAGGGACAAAACTCTGATTAGAGTAGACAAATAATCTACAAAGGGACCTAATTCTATATCAACCCATCAATAATTAGGGATATAACTGCATGTTATTAGAGCAGAGAAAAACTACAAAGGGACACAACTCTAGATAAGATCGTGGAAGGGACATAACTCTTATAAGAGCAGAGTAAAATTGAAAGAACTTTAAATACAGCACAAAGAATATAAAATAACGACCATATTTGGCAAACTCAGCTGTTGAGTAGTTCCACAACTATTGGATTTATAGCTAGAAAATAATGTAGCAGGATTTGACTGGGATGACCATAGGTGACCTAAGGTAGCTCAATCGGTATAGCATATGGCTATTGTTCAGAGGTCCAGGGTTTGAACCCCGGTCTGGTCATTACATTTCCCCCTCCCTTGTTATAATATTAGTATCATCCTAGCCCAGGTAAAATGGATATAGTCTTGTACTGCTCTGTCTACTGACTTTGTCATCAAAAATTCATTTCCTTTGTTTCATTCATAAAAAACACTTGGGTTGCTGGGATATAAATGGAAAAGAACTATTAATGAGACAGCACCGTCTGTGAACTGTCAAGTTTTAATTTGCTCGTGTATTTCCCCGCGGAATTTCATAACATCAAAAAATTGATCAAGTCCTTTTAAGTTTTTGAAAGTACACCACGTGGGTGGTGACTTAAAAGATCAAATCATGGAGTGGCAGTTAAAACATCAACCCAGACATTGTGTTAATGTCGAGGGCTATAACAGTCATAAAGATTCAAATAAAGATGATTGAATATTTATCATGATATCAACTTTATTTCACCATACCACAACCTTTGTTTCACAATTATGGAACAATTATTAAAACTTTTAACACATGATATCCATTACTTGATATCCAGTGATTTCGCCCATATAATATTTTTGCATATATGTCAATTATATGTAATATAATCTTGAGCAACGTCATAGTAAATCATATGACATGACATCAGAATTTCAAGGACAGCATGATAAAATGGCTGTCTCCGTTGGGTTTTTACAGTACATTTTTGCGTTGGAGTTCTCTGAAATGTAGGTTGTATATTTATGTGTTATAAAGTTTTTATATTCATTTCATACAATATTTTATGACACTTATTTGGAAATTTTAATTTTTTCTCACCAAGGTCCCAAATAGGTGAATCAAGTTCACCTGCTCGGTAAGACAGATATGTTACCACTCATATGGTCTTTTATCAGAATATGGTAGGTTTTGATTGTAACAGGAGAAGAGAAAATGTAGCGGCCAGACCGAACCTGGGACCTCCAAACACAAGCCGAATGCTCTACCGCTGAGCTACCTGGTCACCGATGATCGACCAAATCCAATCCCACTAAATGAGTACCTAGCGAAAGCCAAACAAAAATCTTGGAACTGGCTATCCAGAAAAAGAGAGCAAATTAAGATTTAAGACAGCTTTACCATCAAGCCATTATAACCCCACATGCATATATACTCAGGTAAAAGATGAAAGCCAAAGGTAATACAGTTCCCACATATACGAAGGTAATTAAACAATACCTGTAATTCTCAGGTATTAGTGATAAAAAGATTCACTAAAGGTACAAATTTTACTTAAATGATCAAAGGGATATTAAAGGTAATGATATGCTTATCAACTCATACAGGTAAGTTTTATGGGTTACCTATCATGGAAGATACAAATATTCACAACTACAGGTAAAACTCACACATAAAACTTGTTCATGTTTACAAACTCCGAATTCAAATCTAGGTCTCTTTCAATAGTTACGGGGATCATTAGCTACAGGTGAGATATTAACAGGTAAATTTGACAGGTGATAGCGTCATTGATCAAAGAGTAACAGGTAATAAGGCTAACAGATTTCTATTACAGGTAAGATGATAGGCAAGAGACTCTGATAGCATCAGGAAGTACACACATTCTAAACAGGAATGAAGTATAAAACGGTAAAACACCTATAACGAACCTCTGGGGACCAATGAAATTACTTTGTTGTCAGCATAGTTCGTTAAAAACCTTAACGAGGAATAGATTTTACTATGTTATAACCATAAATTCGCTGTAAGCGATATCTTTGTTATAAATATATTTCACTGTATGTAAAAATAAATGCTTACTCTGATATTCCTTACCTTTACTTTTTAACCCTTTCACCACTGTAGGCCATAATGGAGTCATCCAGATCAATTGATGGTAGAGTCTACTAAAGTTACATAGGGGTAAAAGAGTTAAATAATAAAAACAAGTAGTTATTGTTTGCAATAAAACTGTTGTTTTCATTGAGATAGTGACCAGATAAATTCAATATTCAGTTAGTCATAAAACTGAATTACCATATCAAAAGCCATTACTGTAAACAAATGTTCTTTCGCGGAAGCTTAATTTCGCAATTTTCGTTTCAAAGCATTTTTTATGGATATTAAGTTTCTTACGGATATAAAATTGAATGGTAATAGCTTTGAATTTAATTGTGCAAAAACTGTGGAAGATATAAATTCAGGCAGAAAAAAAATTTAAGTGAATTTACTTAAAACGAAAAAGTCACACACAAAAATCGCACACAAAAATAAGTAGAAATACAGTATACTACTAGCTTTCATACCTTACTCAAGGCGACAAAATGTATCTCAGATTCTGTCACTACCCCTTCCACTTTAGGAATGCACATCACTACATGAAGAATCTTTCTGACTCAGTATAACAATTTTCTCTAAATTGTGCTTTTGGGTTTTATTTGTTTAGCGTTCTATTCACAGCCAGGGTCATGTAAGGACGTGCCAGGTTTGTTAGTGGAGGAAAGCCGGAGTACCCTGAGAAAAACCACTGACTAGCCGTCAGTACCTGGCAACTGCCCCACATGAGATTGGAACTCGCATCCCAGAGATGAAAGGCTTGTGGTAATATGTCGGGACATCTTAACCATTCGGCCATCGCATCTCTCTAATTACTCTGGTTTCATCACTCTCAACTAATTATTACCTGCTATATTGTTAAACGTGACCTGGCTGATAATCAAATATTAAACAAAAAGTGGGCAATAATAGTCGTCAAAAGGGGCAATAACTGTCGTCAAAAGGGGCAGTAACTGTCGTCAAAAGGGGCAGTAACTGTCGTCAAAAGGGGCAGTAACTGTCGTCAAAAGGGGCAATAACTGTCGTCAAAAGGGGCAATAACTGTCGTCAAAAGGGGCAATAACTGTCGTCAAAAGGGGCAATAACTGTCGTCAAAAGGGGCAGTAACTGTCGTCAAAAGGGGCAATAACTTTCGTCAAAAGGGGCAATAACTGTCGTCAAAAGGGGCAGTAACTGTCGTCAAAAGGGGCAATAACTGTCATCAAAAGGGCAGTAACTGTCGTCAAAAGGGGCAGTGACTGTCGTCAAAAGGGGCAGTAACTGTCGTCAAAAGGGGCAGTAACTGTCGTCAAAAGGGGCAGTAACTGTCGTCAAAAGGGGCAGTAACTGTCGTCAAAAGGGGCAGTAACTGTCGTCAAAAGGGGCAATAACTGTTGTCAAAAGGGGCAGTAACTGTCGTCAAAAGGGGCATTAACTGTCGTCAAAAGGGGCAATAACTGTCGTCAAAAGGGGCAGTAACTGCAGTATATATGGTATATATCAGTGTGACTTATCGAGGGAATTCTCTTACCGCGATAAAATATACGATAATAAATATGTCAGTTCATTCACCTGTCCTTGTATCATTTATATCAAAATAATTTATCATAGAATGCAATCAAATTGCTATAGACTTAAAAAAGTGTTTATGTAATTACTTTCTTTACATCTCTAGGCCTATTGCAATATATTGATGACAATTTTAATAAATTGTGTAATTAAAAACATAACATATTACACAGGTCACTTTTTTGATGTCTGGAATGACATGTCAATTATAACTATGACATCTCGTTAAAATAACCGACAGGAAGGTTAAATGCCTATACGAGTGTCTCGATCGGGTTCCACCATCAGTCTACACACTTCTGAGGCCAAGCAGTTTAAAATGTTTGACACTCTGCTAATCAACTCTCTTCCTCTGGGATACACTGGCGGAGTGGGATTAAGGTGTCTGATATTCTATCTATCACTGGCCCTACTTCCTTTCTGACAAATCCATCTAGAATCGTCAGAGAGGAGGTAAATGTATAAGTCCAGCCCAAACCCATCCCCCCAACCCCACAAACATGTCAAACAAAGGGACATAACTCTTAAAGTGGGCAGGTAACTCATTCCAATATTTACACATATTTCTACAGCAAAAGGATTATTACCAACAACCAACATTGAAACTCTGTACTGTGCTACTGTATGTATTTAGTATAAAGGGGGGGATTCATAGAAAAGTATAGGAATTATTCCAATTCACTGTCTTAAATTTGGTTGTACAAATTGACCCTGATGCTTATTGAACCCTTTACGGTAATTCAAATTGTGAAATCTCCCTAACTCAATCACCCCTGAAATTTCATAATAGACTGTTCTTGTCTTCGATTTAGGACAGTCTACATATGTCTTCAGGGGTGAATGAGTTAAAAGCTCCATTACCGTAGATATTGAAATAGATGTGAAGACTCAGAGCTGATGGTACTTAAACGTATCTCACCTATTCTCACCTCCACAAATAGCCGGTCGACAGAAGCAGTTATTGCAAAATTAAATATTCATAGGTAGTGTTCATTACACAGAGTTTTGGCCTAGGCTGGTGGATAAAGCTATTAGGAGGCTGGATGGCTCTCTCTAGATGGAGTGTGGAGTACACTGAATAAAACATGATCCAATGTCAAGGTTCAACTCCATTAAAGCCTGGTACTCCGGGTGTCATGGCTTCTAGTTCATAATGTGTACAACTGTAGACTTCTAGTGAGCCTGATACTCCTGGTGTCACGGCTTCCAGTTCATAATGTGTACTACTGTAGACTTCTAGTGAGCCTGGTACTCTGGGTGTCATGGCCTCCAGTTCATAATGTGTACTACTGTAGACTTCTAGTGAGCCTGGTACTCCCGGTGTCACGGCTTCCAGTTCATAATGTGTACTACTGTAGACTTCTAGTGAGCCTGGTACTCCGGGTGTCACGGCTTCCAGTTCATAATGTGTACTACTGTAGACTTCTAGTGAGCCTGATACTCCTGGTGTCACAGCTTCCAGTTCATAATGTGTACTACTGTAGACTTCTAGTGAGCCTGGTACTCCAGGTGTCATGGCTTCCAGTTCATAATGTGTACTACTGTAGACTTCTAGTGAGCCTGGTACTCCAGGTGTCATGGCTTCCAGTTCATAATGTGTACTACTGTAGACTTCTAGTGAGCCTGGTACTCCAGGTGTCACGGCTTCCAGTTCATAATGTGCACTACTGTAGACTTCTAGTGAGCCTGGTACTCCCGGTGTCATGGCTTCTAGTTCATAATGTGTACTACTGTAGACTTCTAGTCAGCCTGATACTCCGGGTGTCATGGCTTCTAGTTCATAATGTGTACTACTGTAGACTTCTAGTGAGCCTGGTACTCCGGGTGTCATGGCTTCCAGTTCATAATGTGCACTACTGTAGACTTCTAGTGAGCCTGGTACTCCCGGTGTCATGGCTTCTAGTTCATAATGTGTACTACTGTAGACTTCTAGTCAGCCTGATACTCCGGTGTCATGGCTTCTAGTTCATAATGTGTACTACTGTAGACTTCTAGTGAGCCTGGTACTCCGGGTGTCATGGCTTCCAGTTCATAATGTGTACTTCTGTAGACTTCTAGTGAGCCTGGTACTTCGGGTGTCACGGCTTCTAGTTCATAATGTGCACTACTGTAGACTTCTAGTGAGCCTGATATTCTGGGTGTCACGACTTCCAGGTCATAATGTGTTCTACTGTAGACTTCTAGTGAGCCTGGTACTCCGGGTGTCACGGCTTCCAGTTCATAATGTGTACTACTGTAGACTTCAAGTGAGCCTGATACTCTGGGTGTCACGACTTCCAGGTCATAATGTGTACTACTGTAGACTTCTAGTGAGCCTGGTACTCCGGGCGTCATGACTTCCAGTTCATAATATGTACGACTATATACTTCTAGCACAGTGAACATTAGAATGTAATTATATACTGAAAAATAATCATTTCTACCCCTTAAAATTCATAGCACTCAAGAATTTTTTGGACATTTACAGGCTTACAAATTCATCTTAAATTTTAATACAACTTTACATACAGTGTGGACTACACAACAAAACAATGCCTATTGTGTTTGACCCAATAGGCCCCCCCTCCCCCCCTACCTCTTTCGTAAGGCCAACAATTTCACTTATTTCAAATCATATTATGAATATTAAATTATATGATAACTGAGTGGGTGTCTCTTATGTAATTAATTTTGTGAAGATCAGTCCAATTTTCGCCTTAGTAAGTGACACACACAAATCCATCTCCCCCTACCCCCTTTTTCAAATGGTAAGTTTAAATGTCCTGTACCCCTCCCCCTACCCTCTTTTTTAAATAGTAATGAAGTTTAAGCGTCCTGTACCCTTATTAGGTCAAATACCGTCTATGAGCTTAGAGACCCTGATTACAATGGAAACAGACTGTAAACAAAATACATAATTAAAATTGACCTTGGTAAATATAGATATTCAGTATATCAAACAGAAAGTCACCAGCCAGTGCTTTCTCTATAGGCTATGTAAATGTGATATATGAAAATATGTTTTCACCCCTGGAGAAAAAATTAGATATTTCTAGTCTAAAGGCTGGATTAGTTCATTTTGAAATTTCGGGGGTGACTGAGTTCAACCACACAATTTGTTAAGAAAAAACTTAACAAGTGGCCAGTTTCCCATGAGCATGGTTAGAACCAGGAGGCCACATCTGTACATTTAGGTGGGAAACTCTGACAATAACATTTTACTTCATTAATCGCTCTGGGGTCCATGGACCAAATGTATTTAGTACACAGCACACATATGGTAGACTGTTGGCAAGTTATGTCTGTAAAAACATGTCAGATTTCATATCACATCACTCAAATGACAATTGGATACAGACGCCAAACTTATTTGATAAATAAATGTACAGTTAAACCTGTCTATAAAGGATACAGTTAAACCTGTCTATAAAGGATAGTCAAACCTGTCTATAAAGGATACAGTCAAACCTGTCTATAAAGGATACAGTTAAACCTGTCTATAAAGGATACAGTCAAACCTGTCTATAAAGGATACAGTCAAACCTGTCTATAAAGGATACAGTCAAACCTGTCTATAAAGGATACAGTCAAACCTGTCTATAAAGGATACAGTCAAACCTGTCTATAAAGGATACAGTCAAACCTGTCTATAACGGACACCATAGGGACATTGCAAAATTGTCCATTAAGTACAAGTGTCCTTTATACAGAGGTCAATTATACAGTAAAATTATACCAAATGGGATTGACGATTCTGTCATTGTCCATTATGTACAAGTGTCCTTTATACGGAGGTTAAAAACAATGTATTGAATCGAGTTGACAATCTGTCTTTTATAGACAGGTGTCCTATATATACAAGTGTCCTTTATACGGAGGTTAAAAAAATGTACCGAATGGGGTTGACAATCTGTCTTTTATAGACAGGTGTCCTATATATACAAGTGTCCTTTATACAGAGGTCAATTATATAGTAAAATTGCACCAAATGGGATTGACGATTATGTCCTTTATAGACAGGTGTCCTTTATATAAGACACTTAAAGCAGCCTGATTGTAAAAGATTGAAAAAAAATAAAGAATAACTTCAAAAAAATTAAATAAAACATTGCCTGTAGAGTCAACGACAGGAAAAAAATTTGAAGCAAAAGCAGGTATTTTAATTAATCTACTGATATCATGAAAGAATATTCACTACAAAAACCAGACAAAATTTGAATCACAATTTTTTCTAAATTGCCTGAGGTCATGTCATTTCACACACAGAACACTTAATTGTACATGGAGACTGAATATTAACCATAATGTCAGACATTTACATATTCTAATGACTGTATTGATACAAGATTCACATGCAAATTGCCTCATTGGTATGAATAATCATATAATCACTGAATACAGTTAACGGATATGAAATGAAAAACAGATCTAGATCCTATCGTGATATGAACCTGAACAATGTTTAAATTTCAATATGAAATACGAAATATACACACATAAGTGTCTTTTCTACCTGCATTCAAAGATGTCAATAAAATGGACAAGAAAAAAGTGGTCTCTATAACCAGGTGGTCTTTATACACAGGTAAAATTAAATTATGTTATGAAACCACCATTTGGCACCTTTATACAGAGGTTAAAATGTGTTATATATGGCCATTTAACACCATATGAAATCTGAGGTGGTCTTTTTTACACAGGGTCAAATCAAATTGTGTAATATATGACCATTTGGCACTCCAGGAAAGTGGTTCTTTTAAGCAGGTGGTCTTTATACAGAGGTGGTCACAAAGGCAGGTTTGACTGTATTACACTAAAACTTAGCTACCATAGTAGTACAAATGATGGCCAGATGTGTTTTAGTTACCATAGCGATAGCTTGATTGGGTACTCCAGATGGCTATCTTAGTTCTGATCAACCACTCTAGTTATAGAAACATTAGTGTGAAAAAGGGTTGCCTTGAAAAGGATACAAATGAATTTCAGTAATGTGAACTACTGTAAATATCACATACAACTCGCGGAAGTCGAAATCACTAAAAATTATTATCTGGATATATCTATATATATAGAAAAAACTAAACTAAACCAAATCTGCGATAGATCTCTTAAAATGGATAGATCTCTTAAAATGATCGCAGATTTGTTTTAGTTTTGGTTTTTTCTATTTAAATGGTTTGTTTTTTTCTATTTAGATGTTCCATCACAAGGATATTCAACATATATTTATATATATATACGATACAGGAAACACCATAAAATTTTGTTACAGACAGTGTAAAAATTGAAATACATTTATATCTTCAATTTCATCTCAATACTCCCAAATCATTCATCAAAATTCCCACTGAATATTCTACAAACTGTTCAAAGTTACAAAATATATATCCATCACCTCATATAAATCTAACAAATTGAATATCCTAATGATAAAATACCCTAAAACATCCAAATTAACCCACCAAATACCCTCAAACCCTAAGATAACCCCTCAAAATATCCTCAAACCCTTAGATAACCCCTCAAAATATCCTCAAACCCTTAGATAAACCCACCAAATACACTAAAACCCTCTGAAAAACCCTGAAACCATAATATTTATCATTAAATACCCTCTAGCTCAAGATGACCATATTATATATATATCCTACCCCTGATAAATACCCACAAACTTCACATATATTTTGCATATGTTGTCTAATCTATATATTGCACAGATGTATTGCGCTCTGCATCAATTTGGCTTGCTCAAGTCTCTCTTCCATGCACAAACAAACATTTAGCTTCATCAGGCCTTCATACATCACATGTCAGTCAAACCCTTGTTACTCTATATGAGCAGCAAGGTATTCCAAACACCCTCCTGATCCTGTAATTTAAACCTGCAGCTCAGTGGGATAGATCTTTAGTGAAGACTGCAATAAAAAGTGGCTGATAGCAGTGCCATGATGACAAAAACGACAACCTACCTCTGACCAGTATCCAATATGAATTAATGATGTTCAAAAATCCGGTAGATGAAAAAAGACAGCAAAAACGATTAAATCCTTGAATGTTTAGATAGATATTGATGTTTATAATCCATTCCTATATTGCAGCATTGCAGTCACAAGGAAGGTGAAGACAGTAGTCACACTCAGTGTGGTAGCTCCCACCGCTCTTAGCCATCCTCCATGTCTCAACAGTAGAAATTTAACTTGCACACAAACAACAGTTCAAAAATTCTCCTGAAAAATATTCACATTTTCAGACTTCTCCTGCAATGTGAGTGAAGGAGAATAGCCAGAGATACACTGTGAGAGCTATGTTAGCTGTATACACATACACACAAGTCTACACAGATTCACTGATGACATGTAGTACTGGGCAAGCTAGCTGGCTACAGCTCAAAACAGCTGATAGAGGGATGTGGCTCTTACAACAGCAGCCTCTCTCTACATGTGTAATGTTTCACATGTGTTACAGCTGATACCACTGTAGGGGACAGGGACCTGGGAATGTTGTTGCTGAGTAGTTACAGCTGATACCACTGAAGGGGAAAGGGACGTGGGAATGTTGTTTTAGAGCAACTAAAGCTGGTACCACTGTAGGGGACAGGGACGTGGGAATGTTGTTATAGAGTAGTTACAGCTGATACCACTGTAGGGGACAGGGACGTGGGAATGTTGTTGTAGAGTAGTTACAGCTGATACCACTGTAGGGGACAGGGACGTGGGAATGTTGTTATAGAGCAACTACAGCTGGTACCACTGTAGGGGACAGGGACGTGGGAATGTTGTTATAGAGTAATTACAGCTGATACCACTGTAGGGGACAGGGACGTGGGAATGTTGTTATAGAGTGATTACATCTGATACCACTGTAGGGGACAGGGACGTGGGAATGTTGTTATAGAGTAGTTACATCTGATACCACTGTAGGGGACAGGGACGTGGGAATGTTGTTATAGAGTGATTACATCTGATACCACTGTAGGGGACAGGGACCTGAGAATGTTGTTATAGAGTAGTTAGAGTGATTACAGCTGATACCACTGTAGGGGACAGGGACGTGGGAATGTTGTTATAGAGTGATTACATCTGATACCACTGTAGGGGACAGGGATGTGGGAATGTTGTTATAGAACAATTACAGCTGATACCACTGTAGGGGACAGGGACGTGGGAATGTTGTTATAGAGTGATTACATCTGATACCACTGTAGGGGACAGGGATGTGGGAATGTTGTTATAGAGTAACTACAGCTGGTACCACTGTAGGGGACAGGGATGTGGGAATGTTGTTATAGAACAACTACAGCTGATACCACTGTAGGGGACAGGGACGTGGGAATGTTGTTATAGAACAACTACAGCTGATACCACTGTAGGGGACAGGGACGTGGGAATGTTGTTATAGAGTAACTACAGCTTGTACCTCTGTAGGGGACAGGGATGTGGGAATTTTGTTATAGAACAACTACAGCTGATACCACTGTAGGGGAAAGGGATGTGGGAATTTTGTTATAGAACAACTACAACTGGTGTTGAGCCTTTGACTCAGGTGAACGAGTAAGTTCTCTGCAAAATAATTTTTTTATCTTGGATAAGCAATGTTGAGCTTTAAATACTCAGGTGACCAATTACACTCTCTACAAACTTATTTTCAATCTAGAATAAGTTATGAAACAGATTTACAGTATTTGTCACAGGTCGTATTATCTCATTCATTTTTCAAACCAATGTAGCCAATATAGTTGCCATGTAACCAGTCGATTAACACCAAAAGTGATACATGTTAATGCTGTTACATATCCATTTACATCGATTATTATTTAACACTGACAGAAAATGAACTTACAGTACTGTACATCTTAATGCCTTTTAATATAGAGTCTCTCAATGTCCTTTTATATAAAATCTCTCAATGCCTTCCAATACATTCTCTCAATGTTATTTTATATAAAATCTCTCAATGCCTTCCAATACATTCTCTCAATGTTATTTTATATAAAATCTCTCAATGCCTTCCAATACATTCTCTCAATGTTATTTTATATAAAATCTCTCAATGCCTTCCAATACATTCTCTCAATGTTATTTTATATAAAATCTCTCAATGCCTTCCAATACATTCTCTCAATGTTATTTTATATAAAATCTCTCAATGCCTTCCAATACATTCTCTCAATGTTATTTTAAATAAAATCTCTCAATGCCTTCCAATACATTCTCTCAATGTTATTTTATATAAAATCTCTCAATGCCTTCCAATACATTCTCTCAATGTTATTTTATATAAAATCTCTCAATTTCCTTTTAATATAGAATCTCCCAATGCCTATCTCAATGTCCTTTTATATAAAATATTTCAATGCTTTCCTATAAAAGTCTCTCAATCTCCTTTTATATAAAATCTCTCAGTGTCCTTTTTATATAATGAATGATAGGCAGCATTAAGTTCCATGTATTTTAATTTAGGTCTCTCAATCATATCGATGTCTTTTTGAATTTGAATCTCTCAATGTCTTTTCATATAGAATCTCTCAATGTCTTTTAATGAGGAATCTCCTCAGTACATTGTAATAGAAGAATAGCAGAGCTTTGTGAGTTTCTATATGTATTCCATTAATTTCCGCAGATTTTCAGAAATTTCGGCATCCTTGACGGTCAACAATTATCCCCAGACTTAGTTTTTACATCAATTTTCATCAGTTTCCAGTCAAAATTGAGAAATTTGCCCAATCAAGTTGCCCCTTCACACCATAAAATACATTAGCTGTAGATTTGATACTTCTTTATAAACATCTTCACATCGATCCTTTGTCTTCCCGTTTGATGAGATAATGAGCATGACGGATACTGCTTTATACACTAGAAGAATGCACTTTAGGATACAAAACGTTGCCAAGAACACAATCACCAAACTTCAAGGATAAATGAATATCAATGAGTACCACAAGATAGATCTCCAAAAAACCATTAGAATAGGCAAAATCTGGATTAAGAAAAAGAACTAAAATGGTAAAACAAAATCTGCAGAGAGAAAGTAATTAAAGGAATGGGTTGAAAAGATCGCACTTTACAGAGAATTAAAAAGCAATATTTTATAAAAACGAATCAAACCATATCCTGTCACCAACATTAAAATCATTAACTCATACATCCCTTAAAGACACACTTAGATTCTTCCTGTTCAAAGAGTGGAATATTCCATTATGAAATTGCAGGGGTGAAGGCATCTTTAAGAGCTGTACAAGGATTAATAAACAAGTGACAGAAGTGGTTTGACTGCTAATAAGAATACGGTAAACAGGACACATCATCCCCACGTCCCGTCATGTAAATTGCAGACTTGCATAACTTTGACTCCTTTATTACGTCTTTATATATTATAGAGTTAGCTCCCTTGCGGGGGGGCTTGCGGGTAGGTATCCATTGTGATGTCAATACTTTGTGAGCACAAACTACCTAAACAAGATATCCCAGAGGGATCTTGGCGCCCACCAAAGAATGATCTATATCTGACAAAGGAAGGATGGATCTTTTCTCTACTTTATAAACTTTTTCAAACATACTACATATAAAATTTGAGACAAATTGCTTCAATACTTTCTGAGAAATAGCGATAACAAACTTTGAATAACAAAATCCAAGATGGCTGCCCAGCGGCCATCTTGTTGACAATCGGTCCCAAAATGCAATATGCACAACTAGGTCCCTAGGGGAACCCACATATGAAATCTGAGACAGATCCCTGTAGTACTATCTGAGAAATAGCCATAACAAACTTTAACTATCAAAATCAAAGATGGCGGCCTGGCGGCCATTTTGTTCACCGATTGGTCCAAAAATGCAATATGCACAACAAGGGCCCTAGGGAACCTACATATTAAATTTGAGAAAGATCCCTTCAGCACTTTTTGAGAAATAGGGATATCAAACCTTAACTATCAAAATCCAAGATGGCCGCCTGGCGGCCATCTTGTTTTTCCTATCAGCCTCAAAATCTGTATGGCACAACTAGGGACCAAGGGTAACCTCCATGTGAAGTTTGAACAAAATTCCTTCAGTAGTTCTCAAGAAATATCGATAACAAACTTCAACTGCCAAAATCAAAGATGGCTGCCTGGCGGCCATCTTGTTTTTCCGATCAGCCTCAAAATCTGTATGGCACAAATATGGACCAAGGGGACCCTCCATGTGGAGTTTGAACAAAATCCCTGCAGCAGTTTGTAAGAAATAGTGATAACAAGCATTGTTTACGGACGGACGACGGACGGCGGTCGACGGACGACGGACCACGGACGCAGGGCGATTTGAATAGCCCACCATTTGATGATGGTGGGCTAAAAATGAGGTAACATTCACAAATACGCGACATAGCAATCAGTACCTTCCAGCAAGGACAGATAACTCTGTAATACGATGCACAATAAACAGTATGGGGTTAATTCCTCTTCAAGAATTAATGAGTCAAGAGGTACTACAATAGACTTGGGTTCGACTCCCTCAAGTCAACAGAATGTTTCACCAAGTATTCGTCTTCAATCTGCCAAAAGAGAATTACGCATATGTACCACCCTCGTGTTTGACTTCTTATAAAATAGAATGTCTGGGTTTTTTCCCTAAAAACAATTATGTATTTGCACATTTGTGATAGTTAGAGTTATTTTCTTTGCAGAACACGACCAGGCATGAATTGTCAAGTTATGTGTTTACAAGCATAACATCCTTTTCAGAGAAAACGACACAAGTTTCAAATGGTATATCACAAATTAATCAGGTACAATCGAATTTAATCATTCACCCCTGAAATTTCATAATGGACTGGTCTAGTCTCTGATTTAGAAGATCCTAATTGTGTTTTTAGGGGTGAATGAGTTAAACAGCTTTACTAAAAAGTTTCCAGGAAAATTAAAGTTTAAACTGATATCAATAGTTCAAGAAAATCGTAAATCTTCAATCCTTTCTTTCTCCACTTTCTCTTTAGAACAATTCTTCTATTAAAATCGGTTTTAGTGATGCAAGCTATGATAAATCGTTAAACTTTCATTTTTGGAAACTGCTTTAGCTGCTTGAGAATGTAAATCAATATCATACAGCCATGTTTTGTTAACAACAATGCCAAGAGAATTAAGCAATCCGAGGCAAACTTCTGACATTCTTATTGGCTGTTGTCATACAATAAATAACAAAACAACGCTACGTCTTGTTTTTTCAAAAGTAATTAAATCATGGTGTTTTCACCTCTGTATTTCACAACTGTGATTTTTTTGTGATATATGTGCTCACCATCTTGGGATATTTTGGATGTGATCATATTTTGGCTTATTTGGTGTTTGACACGGAAGCACCAAAATTTAACACATTTTATTGTTTTTTGGACAGGAGCAATTTTGCACCTAATAAGGTTAACACACAACTGTAAGAATGATTTGATTTGTTCTAGACAAAATTTGCTTTACTCCACTGGCAAGGGCCATGGTTTGGCATACAAGATATCCGACTATAATGTGTAATGGTGGACAGAGAGCAAGTTCACATATTTCACCACAGTGGGCTTTTTTAGCATTTCATAGTACAATCAACTAATCTAACTTCCATAAGAACGGGTTTGTTTTCTGTATATGTGCAAATTTTAAAGTACTTTTAGATTGAAATGTTCATTTAACGCAAGTATGGACCTTGAAATTATTTATCACACATAATTATCTAACTTATTCATGGAGTAAACAGAACATAAAGGTATTATCACTGTAAGAATCTGATCACATATTACAAAAGTTAAAAATATCATACTCTATTCAAGGCAGAAGAAAACATATTCTGTTTATGAGTTACCTCCCTTGCGGATGGGGCCGCGGTGGCCGAGTGGTTAAGATGTCCCGACATATTACCACAAGCCCTCCACCTCTGGGATGCGGGTTCGAATCCCATGTGGGGCAGTTGCCAGGTACTGACCGCTGGCCGGTGGTTTTTCTCCGGGTACTCCGGCTTTCCTCCACCAACAAACCTGGCACGTCCTTACATGACCCTGGCTGTTGGTAGGACGTAAAACTAAACAAACTAAACTAATCCCTTGCGGATAGGAATCCATTTTGACGTCAATATTTTGTGAGTGAAATTCATGTCATTTTCACTGAAATTTATGACAACTTGTATACACACGACGTCCTTATCAATACTGACCCGAAAGGGCAGATAACTCTGTAATATGAAAATACATATAATTTATACAGAACCACAAAAATTCACCTTTTTAAGAACGAATCACTGAATTATCTGACATTAAAAGTGTTTGGTTATATTTCTACCTACAAAATTCTATTAACTCATTGACTCCTGAAATTCCATAATGGACTGACCTTTAAAAGTCTAAATGTGTCTTCAGGGGTGAATGGCTTAAAAGTTTCAAACCTATCAAAGATAGAGAACCTAGAAATATTGGTGAATGACGTGTATTTCTCACTTGTTGGGATAAGACAAGACAGAATGTGACATGGGTTGCATAGTATACACACAAACACGCACACACAATGATTTCATGATGAAAGAATCATTACACATAAAAAGATATCCATATAGTAAAGCCTACCTTATCAATCACCTCTCTATAATGACCAACATTGTGTTGAAATTGACCATTTGCTTTAGGACGCTCAGAAAGCGGTATAAAACAGGTGAACTTTAAACAAAGGTGGTTGCTCAAGCATGTATAACAGTGTGAGAGTACTGTGCTGCCAGCTGGTTTGGACCCACAGACCCCTGATTTTCTGGTCTGCCAGAAATTAAAACCTGCTACACTAGTACTACTCCCCCCTTTCAAAGGTGTTTGCCCCCCTATACAGACACTCCCAGGTTCTCTCTCCAAGGAAGCTTCCAATACCTCCACTTGGAGTGGTCAACAGCACCAACTGTAACAGGGGGTGGATAGTGTGCTGTCAAACCCCGCCATCCCCCACCCCCCCCCCCCCACTCCTCTACCAATTACTTACCCTTAAGCACAAAGCTAGGTGACAGTATCACTATATATATATTCACTTAAAACCTGCTACACAAGTTTGACTGTACCATTATCAAAAAATAAAAAATGAAATTATAAATCACGACAAGCTGATGTTTTGTTTTGCCTCTCCTGAAATGCAAGCTCTAGTATATGTTAGCCACATCACGATGTTTTGCATGCGTTCCTACCAAGCAGTGATGGCTATTGGTATTGATTTTTGGATTTGCTGAAACACACATTTAAACCTGGGAAAGTCGTTTCAAGTGGGTTTTTTTCATGTCTGATGATCATGGAGCTACTTTTAAAATCATCGCGTTTAGGGATAAACAATGTTTGAAATACCCTGCATATCAACATTAATTTTTTTTTTTTAAATTGTTAAGGGCAGAAAATCTTCTGTTGTGGTTCACAGAGATGGTGATGTCTTTAATGTAAATCTGTGGTTACTTCATAAATCCAACAATTCCCAAATGGGTCTCGGAACCTACATCAATAAATTCTTTTTAATTGGTTGTAGGGAACGCTGATATCTAAATTCCTTGTTTCCTACAAATCTGGCTTGATTTCTTGCTGTTCATATCAGCAAGGGTCATTTTTTTAAGAATTTAATATGTTTGGTTTAAGCTAAGGAAACTACAGAGTATATGTATACAGTAAGGGGGGAAATGAGCTAAAGTTAAAACCTGGAGAATGACATGCTAGGTTTTCAGCTCACAGGTGGATAGCCATTATGTCCAAACAATTGCCTGTCGTCTCCCATACAAGTTCTGTAATCAGTCGTAACATAACACAATGATCTACTGTACATTGTGAGATATCATTATCTACCGTATTTGCCCGCAAATAAGACCCCACCCGGAAATAAGACCCCCCACCTATTTTGACACATTTTCAGACTTAGGGGAGATGTCTGCAAATAAGACCCCCGAACTATTTTTTTAGTTTACTGGATGATGGATTTGAGCAATGGAGTAATTAAAAATATCACCAAAATGACTTTGTATCGGAACTTCTTTTTGTTTGTTTTATTGGCATAGAAAAATCACGTAGTAAACAAGAGGCCCAGAGGGCCTGTATCGCTCACCTGGTTTTTTGTTAGTAATTATCACAAGACTCTGACAATTAGAAAAATAAGCACAAAATTGACTCCCAACCATACAATGATGCTATTGATACCATACAAATATGCTATCCAAGACATAGGTTCAGACAAAGTAATTTATATGAAAATAGTAGCCTAATTGACCTTTTTGACCTCGTTTATAGTGCCGTTTAAGGCCAGGGGGTAAGCCCTATCATTTGTACAATTTCAAATCCCAAACCTATAAGGATGCTACCCTTGCATTATAAGTGCTCTTCCATTCTTAGTTGCAGAGAAGAAGTCGTTCATATGGAAATAGCTAAATTGACCCCTTTTGACCCCACCCTTCAGGCCCCCGGGGGGTCAGCCCCATCATTTGCAAAATTTTGAATCCAAACCCTATAAGGATGTAACCATTGCATTATGGGTGCTATACCATGCTTAGTTTCAGAGAAGAAGTCGTTTATATGGAAATAGCCAAATTGACCCCTTTTGACCCCGCCCCTCAGGCCCCCGGGGGGTCAGCCCCACCATTTGCACAATTTGGAATCCCCACCCTATAAGGATGCTACCATTGCATAATGGGTGCTATGCCATGCTTAGTTGCAGAGAAGAAGTCATTTATATGGAAATAGCCAAATTGACCGCTTTTGACCCCGCCCCTCAGACCCCCGGGGGGTCAGCCCTATCATTTGCGCAATTTTGAATTCCCACCCTATAAGGATGCTACCATTGCATAATGGGTGCTATACCATGCTTAGTTTCAGAGAAGAAGTCGTTTATATGGAAATAGCCAAATTGGCCCCTTTTGACCCCGCCCCTCAGGCCCCCGGGGGGTCAGCCCCATCGTTTGTACAATTTTGAATCCCCACCCTATAAGGATGCTACAATTGCATCATGAGTGCTATCCCATGCTTGATTTCAGAGAATAAGTCGTTTATATGGAAATAGCCAAATTGACCCCATTTGACCCCGCCCCTCAGGCCCCCGGGGGGTCAGCCTCATCATTTGTACAATTTTGAATCCCCACCCTATAAGGATGCTACCATTGCATTATGGGTGCTATCCCATGCTTGGTTTCAGAGAAGAAGTCGTTTATATGGAAATAGCCAAATTGACCCCTTTTGGCCCCGCCCCTCAGGCTCCCGGGGGGTCAGCCCCATCATTTGTACAATTTTCAGTTAGTAGCCCATAAGGATGCTACCAGTCAAATTTTGTTGAAATCTGACCAGCGGATATGGAGAAGAAGTTGATTGTTGACGGACGCCGGACGACGGACGACGGACGCCGGACGCCGGACGCTGCGGTATCCCATAAGCTCACCTCGGTCCTTTGGACCAGGTGAGCTAACAACTGTTTGTGTGCTTGTTATTTTTGTCATTTAATTCAAGTTAATTCACCGGTTATTTAATTTAATTATCAATAACTACAAATTGTGGACAGTGCTGATATTTAATTGGAGGTTATTTTCAACAAAAGACGCCAATATATGTTTCCATGAACACTTCATATCGGCATGGTCAACACGTTTTAGTGTTCATACGGCTTGTCATTTTTTACATGAATCGGCAAAAATATGCGTCATTGATGCAGATTGTTTCTGCAGTCGTGGATTCTAACTCAATACATGTCCGTGTGACTCTTGCAAAAATGTGCGTTTCCCTTTCAGACTTACTTTTGACCTTTATTTCTTCTCTGGGAGGGGGTCTTATTTGCGGTGAAATACGATATTTGGGTTTTGTTAGTTTAACGTCCTATCAACAGCTAGGGTCATGTAAGGACGTGCCAGATTTGTTGGTGGAGGAAAACTGCAGTGCCCGGATAAAAAAACAACAACCAGAGGTCAGTATCTGGCAACTGCCTGACATGGGATTCAAACTCACGTCCTAAAGGTAGAGGGCTTGTGGTAATATGTTGGGACATCTTATAACCACTCGCCCACCGCGGCACCAATTTGAATTCAAAGTCTGAAAACTATTTCCCATGCTTCTGAAATCAGCTACATATAAACCTACATTTAATGTGTATTATTCAACCAGGAGCGACAGTAATGATATTTAATGCTTGAATCCCAGTTCCACCTACATCCAAATGAACAGGTAAATAAGAAATTATTATTAAATCGTAACCATAAGCGAAACCGTACTGAAAATCTCCACGCAGTTACCAAACGATAAACAGCTCTGCAGAAAGTTCTAGAAAGGAAGACATCTATTGATTTTTGGGTATATTAATTTTGTCTTTCAGATGGCATTTTGTTTGTGACTTCCTGTTTTCTTAAGGCTATGTAGCATTAATATCTCACCTCATCATAAAATTTCTGTTTCTATAAGAGGTATCTAAAAAAAATTCTTTTTGTGTTGGAAATGGAATAAACGTAAATCTTACAGGTTCTGAAAATGGCAGCAGTAAAATTTATTAGACAAAATGAAATTGTTTTAAAAACAATTGCATTGATATTACAGTATAACTTGTCTAAACCAGATGTGAACAGGACCAGTCTATTTGTTCGGTTTATACAGGTGTCCTGTTTATAGAGGATATAACCTTATCACAATATGTTCACATGGAAATCATCAAAAGAATTTTTTTTATAACAGCACAAATATTTATTCTCACATATGTACATGGTAGAACACAGAATTACATCCTACGTTTGCTTGGTTTCTGAGGTGTACATGTACGATCCATTTCTCCCGGTCTGCTACATTCAAATGAACTCTCAGAAGTTATGTGTATGTTTTATTGTTAGAATTGACCGTGAAAAGTATTCACAAATACAATGTGCATGTAACAAAACCGTCGAATGAAAAATGAAAAAGTGTCACTATCTAGCCCTTAGTATACCGGTACAGGTAAATCCCCTTAGGTGCCTCATGATCAGTCCCATGTTGTGAAAACATTGCTGCCGGTTTGCCCAAGTTAATTTTACAAAGAAAGGTAAAGTAACATTACCTAGACAGTTCCGGTTTCCAGAGTAGACAGGTTCCGGATTATGCAGGTTTTGGGTACTATAGTTTATTAAGAAATTTGCCGGGACCAAACAAATTAATTGGTATAGACAAGTTTCCGGTTTATAGAGGGTTAGGTTTAGAGAAGTTATATTGTACTTTTAAAAATTCTCCAATCGAGATAAACTCACTCACCCCTTATAATTCATAATGAACTGTTCCAACCACTGAATTAGAAGAGCTTAAATGTGTCTTCAGGGGTGATTGTGTTGAGGAAGGCGCTTTAAATTTGTAACAGTACCTAGATTTCCTCTAAGGGAACAATGATTTTCACCCTGGAACTCTTGACTTTGCCCCTGTGCCTCTCATTAAAACCTAGCAATATGCCTTACAGTATACTAATAGGGTGAAAAAAAAAAACAGAATATGTTTGTTTAGGGTTAACTGACCAACCCTAATCTTTTACCCCTGACCCTATTTTTTTTTATTTTTTCCAAAAAAAAAAAAATTAACAATCGGGATTCCGGTTCCGGCCATTACTCTAGATCTAGAGTGAAAGACACTAAAAAAAAAAAAAAAAAACACACCGAGTGACCTTTTTTTTGGCCAATGAAACCCTAAACAGACAATTTTTTTTTTACCTAATGAAACAGATAGTCTTTATAGCGTTGTAAAGTTACATTATTAATTTTTTGCAGTTTCTTCTACAGAGTGTATTCATGGAGGTTAAATTTTGCAATTCACGAATTCTAATAATTCTTTGAGTTATCAGTAACAGTGAATTATGCAATGTTAAAAAGCGCAATTTATGGAAATAACGAATCAGAATTTTCTGTTGATTTTTTATTCATATATTCATACTCTAGCTTTGTCCCAAACCCCCATTTTAGAAGAAAGAAATTTTATTTCTGTAAGAGATATTCTGTTTTTGGTCAACTAATTATATTGGAAGCTGGTCCAAATTACTTGTAAATAAAGAGCGATAGCACTAAGCTTATATGAGTGTTTTATTCATATGAGATTTTATGAAACAAGTCTAAGAAGTTTTTATTTTTACGATCCTTGGCTGGAAGTTGTAGCTATAAATGCTACAATAAGCTAAGAGTTGAGCTAGTCAGTCCTAGCATAGTAGTGGTCCGTCCAGGATAGTAGTGGTCAGTCCAGGATAGTACTGGTCAGTCCAGGATAACCTGATCCTGATGACCAAATCATAATTTAAGCTCTTGTATTCACAGGACATTGATTACTAAATCGTGTTGCTGACCTTTTGTACAATCAATAAAAGGGAATATTTTTTCCTCCGTTTCTTTCTTTTTTTCCGTGCTTTGTCCTAACTATAATACGTCTAGGAATTTTAAATCCAATTATTCAAACTCAAGTTGACAACACAGATAAAGTCACCATTATAAATGGACAATGACAATTTCCATGTCACTTCGAACATAGAAAATAATCGCTTAGAACGTTGAAAATAATCGGGAAAGTCCTCGTCATCTTAGCCTACGCATGTAATTATGAGACGATATTCTGAAGGAGCTTGGGAAATCTTATACAGAGCCATATCCCCTTTACAACGAGCCTGGCTGACACAATGCCAGTTAGAGTTACCAGAGCCTCCGGTCAGTCAAGCACAATGCGGTCAGCGCATCATTGGTCACTTTGTAATCAACAACTGCCTCCCAGTAAACAGGGAGGTTATTTATAAAAAGGTCAGGTCATCCTGAAAAGGACCTTCTGACCGGTGGCCGAGCATTAAAAACTAACTTATTACTAACACAGTCTGCAGCTGTTTTGTCCATTCAACTTTACCAGCCAAGCCTGAAGTGATGAATTTTTGTGTGACCATGCCCATTACACAAAGTACAGAACCCTCGAAATGTGTAATAGAATATCCAATGGTGTTGATAGATTATGCTGGGTGATGGAATGTGGGAGAATGGCTTGGGAACACTGGAAAGGGATGGAAATTAGTAAATGGAAATAAAAGGTGTACTGGGTATATATAGGGCTAGCTTTGGTATTTGGAAAGGAATGATAGGGCTATGAGGGGTAGGGGCTCCCTTGGTAAGGGGATTGGATAATAATAGAGTTAGCTTTAACATGAGAAAATAGAGTAAAAGGGCTATGTGGGGTTACAAATAGAGGAATGGGTAATATAGGGTAAGCTTTTATATGTAGAAAAGGAGGGGATTTGTTGGGTAAGGTTTGAGGGTAAGCTTAGAGGTTCCTGGGTAATGTAGGGTTAGCTTTTATATGTAGAAAGGGAGGGGGCTTTATGGGGAAGGGCTCGTGATAAGCTTATAGGGGACTGAGTATACAGAGTTAGCATTTATATGTAGAAGGGAGAGGGGTTTTGTGGGGAAGGGCTCGTGATAAGCTTATAGGGGACTGAGTATACAGAGTTAGCTTTTATATGTAGAAGGGAGAGGGGTTTTGTGGGGAAGGGCTCGTGATAAGCTTATAGGGGACTGAGTATACAGAGTTAGCATTTATATGTAGAAGGGAGAGGGGTTTTGTGGGGAAGGGCTCGTGATAAGCTTATAGGGGACTGAGTATACAGAGTTAGCATTTATATGTAGAAGGGAGAGGGGCTTTATGTGGGAAGGGCTCGTGATAAGCTTATAGGGGACTGAGTATACAGAGTTAGCATTTATATGTAGAAGGGAGAGGGGTTTTGTGGGGAAGGGCTCGTGATAAGCTTATAGGGGACTGAGTATACAGAGTTAGCATTTATATGTAGAAGGGAGAGGGGTTTTGTGGGGAAGGGCTCGTGATAAGCTTATAGGGGACTGAGTATACAGAGTTAGCTTTTATATGTAGAAGGGAGAGGGGTTTTGTGAGGAAGGGCTCGTGATAAGCTTATAGGGGACTGAGTATACAAAGTTAGCATTTATATGTAGAAGGGAGAGGGGTTTTGTGGGGAAGGGCTCGTGATAAGCTTATAGGGGACTGAGTATACAGAGTTAGCTTTTATATGTAGAAGGGAGAGGGGTTTTGTGAGGAAGGGCTCGTGATAAGCTTATAGGGGACTGAGTATACAAAGTTAGCATTTATATGTAGAAGGGAGAGGGGTTTTGTGGAGTAGGGCTCGTGATAAGCTTATAGGGGACTGGGTATACAGAGTTAGCTTTAATATGTAGAAGGGAGGGGGGCTTTATGGGGTAGGGCTCGTGATAAGCTTTAAGGGGACTGGGTATAGGGTTAGCTATATGTAGAAGGGAGAGGGGCTTTGTGGGGTAGGCTTATGATTAGCTTATGGGGACTAATATACAGAGTTAGCTTTTCTATGTAAAAAGGGAGGGGTTTTGTGGGGTAGGACTCATGATTAAGCTTATAGGGGAATGGGTATACAGAGTTAGCTTTTATATGTAAAAGGGAGAGGAGCTTTGTGGGGTAGAGCTCGTGATAAGCCTATAGGGGACTGGGTATACAGGTTAGCTTTTCTATGTAAAAGGGAGAGGGGCTTTGTGGGGTAGGGCTCGTGATAAGCTTATAGGCGACTGGGTATACAGAGTTAGCTTTTCTATGTAAAAGGGAGAGGGGCTTTGTGGGGTAGGGCTCCTGATAAGCTTATAGGGGAATGGGTATACAGAGTAAGCTTTTCTATGTAAAAGGGAGAGGGGCTTTGTGGGGTAGGGCTCTTGATAAGCTTATAGGGGACTGTGTATACAGGGTTAGCATAAAAAGGGAGGGGGGCTTTATTGGGTAGGGCTCGTGATAAGCTTATAGGGGACTGCATTGGTATACAGGGTTAGCTTTTCTATGTAGAAGGGAGAGGGCTTTGTGGGGTAGGGCTCATGATAAGCTTATAGGGGACTGTGTATACAGGGTTAGCTTTTCTATGTAGAAGGGAGGGGGCTCTGTGGAGTAGAGCTCGTGATAAGCTTCTAGGGGACTGGGTATACAGAGTTAGCTTTTTTATGAAAAGGGAGAGGGGCATTGTGGGTTAGGGCTCGCAGTAAGCTTATTGGGAACTGTGTATACTTGGTTAGCTTTAATATGTAGAAGGTAGAGGGATTTTGTGGGGTAGGGCTCGTGATAAGCTTATAGGGGACTGTGTATACAAAGTCAGCTTTTCTATGTAAAAGGGAGGGGGGCTTTGTGGGGTAGGGCTCGCAGTAAGCTTATAAGGGACTGCATTGGTATACAGGGTTAGCTTTTATATGTAGAAGGGAGAGGGGCTTTGTGGGGTAGGGCTCGTGATAAGCTTATAGGGGACTGGGTATACAGAGTTAACTTTTCTATATGAAAAAGGGAGGGGGGCTTTGTGGGGTAGGGCTCATGATAAGCTTATAGGGGACTGGGTATACAGAGTTAGCTTTTATATGTAAAAAGGGAGGGATTTTGTGGGGTAGGGCTTGTGATAAGCTTATATGGGACTGGGTATACAGGGTTATCTTTTCTATGTAGAAGGGAGAGGGGCTTAGTGGGGTAGGGCTTGTGATAAGCTTATAGGGGACTGGGTATACAGAGTTAGCTTTTATATGTAGAAGGGAGAGGGGCTTTGTGGGGTAGGGCTCGTGATAAGCTTATAGGGGTGAAGGTTAGATTACTGGGTCAAATATGGTAATAAGGCCAAAAGAAAGTTTGTTTAGGGTCACATTGGCAAAAAAAAATAAGGTCAGTAGGTCGGGATTTTCTTTTTTAGTGTCTTTCACTCTAAAGTAATGGCCAGAACCGGAGTCTGCGATCGAAATCATGACTTTTAATTTCTTTTGTAGAAAAGTGGAGAAAAAAAATTAGGGTCTAGGGTGAAAAATTATGGTCAGTCATATAACTGTAAACAGACATTTTTTTTTGGCCTAATCAGTCTGCATAAATGCGTAAACACATGCACTGTACACTACTAATTTAGCTAATCTAGCTATTTCACCATCCTTAAAAATTAAGGCCATTTATATCAGTTTTACTGCTACCTTCAGGACTTATATCCTGACGAAATCAAGGTCTGGAAAATTAGAAAATGATTTACGTCACTTGTTGAAAAGGCTTCAAGACAAGATTTGAAGCTATCAATAAAATGATGTTTTTAAAACATTTTATAGCATATCATGATATCAATCACCCTATGGCCAACATAACAGTTTCTATCAATGACAAAATAAGGAATAATAAAGATTTTAATTGTTGTCATTAACAAAATGAAGAAAAATATCTTGTCAATCTATATCTCCTATATAGAGAGATGTGTCATAGCAGATTGGGTTACAAAACAATATCGTTATTTTAGTTCAGGTGGATGGAGATATTACACAAAAATCTGAGTGTACTCAAAATAAACCGCGAAGATAATCACTTCAATACTCGAAATTCATTTTGGGACTCTTTTGTCTATGAAATCATTACGCTGTCATTAAATGAAATCATTACACCGTCTGAAAAGGGAAATAATCACACCCCGGACCCTTCCTGGTCCTAATTCAGCCCCTCAGGTTACAAATCAGGAGTAGATAGAGCTGCTTTTCTATACAACCAGCTACACAAGAAGAAAATCAATTGTAGTCTCTGTGAGCATATGATAAACATGGGGACTAAATTACAACCAGGGGACATAACTCTGAGTATTGTGATCAAACTGCTCATGTGGTTAAATAAATCTTCATATTGTGCAAGTCTGAAAGAAAATACCATTTCTCTATAATATATCTTTTTTTTTTATATATTTTGTAGAATTTATTACAAAAACATGTTTGTGTTGGTTGTTATAATTAATGTACCTGAAAAATGGAAAGTACGATCAATATATTAAAATCAAATATCTTGTCAAGTATAATGTCAGAGTAATCGAGTGTATTCAAAGCTGAATTTGGATTCTATCATGGTCAGCATGAAGTTTGGAAGGACCATGCAGCAAATAGTTTTAAGTTTAAGAAAACTTAGGTTCAATTTAACTCATTTACCCCTGAAATCTCATAATGGACTGGTCTAATCTTTGATTCAGAAGAGTCTAAATGTGTCTACAGGGGTGATTGAGTTATTCATGAAAATTCCACTTACGTTGATACTGATTTGGTGTCCGGAGCCTGGGATTTATCTGGTGAATCAGACATCACGTCTCACAGAACACTGTTCCAGTCCATCTCCATCGTCATCTTCAGAATCCTCCGCATCTCATCAGACCTGAAAACATCAATTAACACAGACTCACGAATGACAGAAGATATAAAACAATTAGCACTTCTTTACCTATTAGTACCTATCAAATCTGGAGAGTTGACTATACCGTAAACTTGTGATGTTATGATTAATCGAATTTGTCGAGTTTCGTTGGTTTGAGGTGTGTGATCAATTAATCGAGTAAGAAATCTGTATTCCAGTTTGTCGGAATTTTCCATCACCGTGATAAACCAAAGTATCAAGTTAGCTGATAAGTAAAACATACAAAAAAAATCATAGCCAACTTGTTAAAATCATTCCATTGTGTGTGGTTGTCACTCACATCATTTCAAATTTTAAGCATCTTAGACAAATTGAAGAGCGCATAAGCACTACTTAGTAATGTAAACCTTCAGATGAGCATGATTTTTGAGGAAAATAAGTGACATCAAAACATGACAGCTAAGGGAGGCCTCACGATCGTAAGCCTTTGAAGGAAACTTTTATATGAATATTTTAATTGATCATTAATTGGTTAAACCAAAGGGCCTGTATCGCTCACCTGTTTTTTTGGGTTTTTTTTTGTGTAATTCTGTAATTTGAATTTGTTTTATTTTGAATCCCAATCATATAATGATGCTATAGATGCCATTCGAATATGCTATTCAATACATAGTTTCAGAGAGGAAGTAATTAATATGAAAATAGTAGCCTAATTAATCTTTTTGGCCCCGGGCCTAAGGCCCCAGGGGGTCAGGCATATCATTTTGAATCCCCACCCTATAAGGATGCTACCATTGCATTATGAGTGCTCTCCCATGCTTAGTTGCAGAGAAGGAGTCATTTATAAATATGGAAATAGCCAAATTGACCCCTTCTGACTCGACCCTGCCCCTCAGGCCCCGGGAGTCAGCACCATTATTTGTACAATTTTGTAACCCCACTCTATAAGGATGCTACCATTGCACATATGAGTGCTATCCCATGCTCAGTTTCAGAGAAGAAGACGTTATATGGAAATAACCAAATTCACTCCTTTTGACCCTGCCCCTGGTTAGAGCCAAAATTTATTGCTATTTATTTATAGTAGCGATTTAAAGGAAATGCTGACAGACGGACGGATGACGGACGCCGCGCCATGACATAAGCTCACCGGCCCTTTGGGCATGTAAGCTAATAAAATTTATGATCGACCATGAAATTTCAACTCATTCCCAACAATACTGTAATTGTAATTATTTCAGTGGTAGTTTTATTTTAGCCATTTTCATGCTGTCTTTGAAGTGCTAATTTATGTATAGCTGCAATATTGTAGCACAAAAGACTTTTAGACAGAAAATGGTGTCGTCTTTTGAGCTACAATTGGTGCCTTTTACTACAAATGAAACGAAGTAATGGTAATGCAAACCATTATCACAACGTTTGCAAGCATCATATTGTAGTTGTTTTATATCGCTTACCTACTAGGCAATAAAACTGCACCATATGAAATATCAAATTCTCAGCGAAACATTATTTTTTTTACACATATATATATATATATGATGGCCTTTCTAAAGAGAATTTATACCGCAAGTCTACAAATTATGAATTTGACACCTTGTAAGCAGTACAGTAGATATTAGAATGGTAGTTATGTTTGTTTTGGACAAAAATATTATGCAAAAGCTTGTATAGACCCATAAAATAATTGGAAACCCACAAAAAAATATTGAAAATTGTGCCCGAGTGATTTTTGAAGGCAGCCATGTAATAGAGACCAATTTGATCCGGCCAAATTTGTATCCATGGCTTAAAAATTGTAACAGTACAAATTGACAAATTGAGAGAATTTATATCAGAGCTAAAAATCATAATTTACATTTTTTCGCATTTGTGATAAAATATGACAGCACTAAACGTTTGCAGTATATAACTTGTTAACCATCCCTTAATTTGTCTTAATTTATCACAATTAAAACCTGTATAATCCGGAAACCTAGTGGCTCTACCAGCCAAATCCATGAATGCTCGTTCTCGAGTGGTATCTAGTTTATATTATTATACTGGAATTTATCATTGTTTTATTTAAGTGTTCACCATGATTAAGCAAAACTTAATTTGTTGTAAAAAACAAGGTATATGCATTTTATATTATTTTGATGAAATTAAAGGTTGATTTTTGTGGGCGCCAAGATCCCTCTGGGATGTCTTGTTGCATGCTTTGACCTGTTCTTTCTGATGATATAGTCAGATTTTTGAATATTAAAGCAATGGACTTGCTAAAATGGCCTTAAATGGGGGTTCTAATCGGAAGTCTCCCTCCAAAATAGGGAGGGTTGGCAAGAATGAGACTGGTTTGCCCATTGTCAGTATTATATGAGTAAGTGAGGTGTGCTGTTCGTTGTCTCTGGCGGTATGCTTCAGTGAGGCAGCACTAGGATTGCAAAAACCCACAAAACAAACACATACCACAGCCTCCCAAGCAAATGATGCTGTACTCAATTTTGGATGGTGAGTTTGAGGTCTGTATTACAATATTGTCTTCATTAGTCACTTGTGATTCTAATATGTGTATTTATGTATTTTGATTCATAAACAACATTTTACCAAAATCCATATATATTGGAAATAAACATTTCTCAAGACAATTCGTCCCAAAATAAATGGCATGATTGCTTTACTTGAGCAGATACTTAGAGGTCAACATTCTCGAAAAATATAATCTTGCCTGTATTTCTGTTAATTGAACGAACAACCTGTTTGATAATATATCACTCTTATATTGGTTAAGCATAGACGCTAACGCTTTTATCCGTGGACCGAATTATTTCACTGCAGTACCGAAACGTCTTGTCACTGTAACCGTAACGTCCTGCCATTTCGGGTTGCAAAAAAGGCTTCAATAATAAATTCGATTATTTTTTTTATTGTTAGCGGTTTTTCGACAGATATACATCAACAATAGGCAGAAATGTTGTTAATCGTTAAATACGTTATGTCTTTGTCAAGAAAATCTCTTTTTCGTTAACATTTGTTCGATTTATCGGGAATATGCAGCATTTGCAATGATCGATACATTTGAAGATGCTTACCGTGACATTTTTTTCAGGTTAATTTGCATGACAGGCAGTGCAATAGATAGTATTCATTCCACTCTTGATAAATATCCCTGTCATTAAGGCTTGGAAAGTGACGACGGGCTTGAAAAGTACCTATCGATCATACGACATCCATAGGATCTCGATTCTCAATGTGGTCGCCATGTTGTATATGAGCGGTAAGCGGCCGTAATTATGCATTTTTGAGAAAACCAGAGCGATAGAATTGATTCGATATGTATGAAACAATCTATTAGTGTACATGCATTCAAAAAATATGAATGAACGAAAAATTGTTTTATGACCATACACCAGGAAATTTGTATGCGATGCATATGTGACATTGTTTTTATTATCGTTTCATTTATACAGATTCGGGGCCGACAATTTTTATAACCGGAAGTAGGCCTACGTCACTTACTAATATTTTGTAAAACATGGCTGCCAAATGTTTGGAATCTCCTAGCACACAAGTCAGACCGCTCTACAGATGGTAAGAACGTCGATTCTTATATCAACATCAGCGATGTTCAACAATCCAAACTACTGTTAATTTTCAGGAATACAACAAATATATTGGCTTGATATTGTTCCAAATAAGTTTATTTTTTGTCATTTCTCTGATAAAAAATGAAGACAAGTGCCCACTTAATCAACTGTTTATCTTAATGACTGTGGACAGAAAGTAAACGCAGTCTTATTTAAACGATGTATAGGTCTGTTTCTGATATGAAGTGTCGACCAAAATCACAAAAGTAGATTTTCTATGTTTGACAAATCTGAGTAAATAGTGTGAAAGAAAACGATGTAAGAGCGGTTGTGCTTTTTGTATGTTTAAGAGACAGAATTGCCACCAATGTCTTTTGAGAATCAAAAAGCTGCAAACGTCTTGCCTTGCTGTGCATGTGAAGGGAAGTTTTAATTTATAGTTATGTAACGGGGCTGAGTTTTTAGGTCACCTGAGACGAAGTCTCAAGTGACCTATTCTAATCGCCTTTTGTCCTGCGTCGTCCGTCGTGCGTCGTATGTCCGTAAACAATTTACATTTTCGACTTCTTCTCCAAAACTGCTAAAGCAATTTCAATGAAATTTTGCACAAACCTTCTAAGGCATAAGGCCAATCAAAATTGTGAATTATATGGTCCCCACCCCCCAGGGAGCTGTGGGAGGGGCCAAAAGGTGTAACATTGAGTAAAATTTCAAAAATCTTCTTCTCTACTCACAGATGTGGTAGAATCAAATACTCTTCATAGATAGAAAGGTCTTAAGGTCCTTTACAAAAATTGTGAGTTATATGACCCTGGGGTCTCTAATTTCCCCCTGGGGAGGGGGTTAAGTTTACTATAGTTTATATTGGGAAAACACATTTTTGCGCATTATTTGGTCATTTGTAATAGGAAATGAGTCAAATGTTGTCAGAATTATCAGTATGAGATGGCCAATTAATCCTATTAACAAATTTTCTATGACTGACCCCCAGGGGCCTTAGGGGTGGGGTCAAAAGGGGTCAAATAGGCTAAAACTTCAAAAATATTCTTCTGAAGTTCTCGAAATGGTAGAATCAAATACTTTTCATAAATAGAAAGGTCTTAAGGTCCTTTACAAAGATTGTGAATTATATGACCCTGGGGTCTCACGTTTCTCCCTGGGGAGGGGGTCAAGTTTACTATAGTTTATATAGGGAAAACACATTTATGAGCATGTTTTGCTCAATTTTCATTGGAAATGAGTCAAACTTGGTTAGAATTATTAGCCTGAGATAGTATTTTAATATCATATCCATATTGGTCCAGGCCGGCCCCCTGGGGGCAGTGGGGCGGGGCCAATAAAGGTCAAATAGGCTAAAACTTCAAAAATATTCTTTTAAAATTCTCGAAATGGTATAAACAAATACACTTTATAAATGAAAAGGCCTTAAAGTTTGTTTATAAAAATTGTAATATGACCCTGGGGTCTCACGTTTCCCCCTGGGGAGGGGGTCAAGTTTACTATAGTTTATATAGGGAAAACACATTTATGAGCATGTTTTGCTCAATTTTCATTGGAAATGAGTCAAACTTGGTTAGAATTATTAGCCTGAGATAGCATTTAAATATCATATCCATATTGGTCCTGGCCGACCCCATGGGGGCAGAGGGGCGGGGCTAAAAAAGGGTCAAATAGGCTAAAACTTCTAAAATTCTGGATATAGTAGAATCAAATAATTATAGATGGAAAGGTCTTAAGATGTTTTATAAAAATTGTGAATTATATGACCTTGGGGTCTCACTTTACCCCCTGGGGAGGGGTCAAGTTTACTTTAGTTTATATAGGAAAAACATATTTGTGAACATTATTTGCCCAATTTTCGTAGGAAATGAGTCATACTTGATTAGAATTATTCGCCTAAGATATAGCATTTTAACATCCATATCCGTCCTCAATGACCCCCTGGGGGACCAGAGGGGCAGGACCAAACAGGGTCAAAATGATTAGAATTTCAAAAAATACCTCTAAATTCACAGGTTTTATGGAAGCAAATACTCTTCATAGTCTAAAAAGTCAAATTTATAAATCACTGACCAACTTCAAGGCCCAGCATATAGTGTTAATATGTCTTTAATTTGTTTCATTATGTATTCTAACTCAGGTGACCGTTAAGGCCCATGGGCCTCTTGTTTATATAAATAGTGAGCAGCCAGCCTGACTCGAACGTCACAACCCCAAACTTACTAGTCCGCTGCTCAACAGGCTGAGCTTTAAAGGAAATTCTGCTTAACACGAAGCTTGAAGGCAACCATATCACTATTTACAATCAAAACCTGCCACACTACTCCCCACTTTCAAATGTGTTTGCCCCCGAACACAAACCAACTAAAGTTCTCTTTCCATGAAAGCATATAGCTAACAATACTTCGGTAAACGACCCCATTCCCAATGCCAAACACCCCCCCCCCCCTATTTTTTTCCCAATTACAATGAATAAAAAAATTCCTAAATCAAATCGCTGAAAACCAAATAAAACGGGGAAATCTCTCTTCTCATTGTTTAACCTAAAACAAACTACTCGCAAACTGTTGTGATGGTTGTCACCTTTGACAAAATGACACAGTTTACTGTTTTACAATATCTAATCACTAATAATACCATCTTCAGTAATGGGTTACTTTTTCCTAAAATTGCTCTTTTTGCGATTAAAATTCCCAATTTGTTACAAAAACTTTTTTCCCAAAATACCCTGGAAAATCACTGGTCAACAACATACATGTTGTCAACTTATATTGGTTATCAGCTAGATCAATGCAATCAAAACTTGAATCAAAACTCAATATATGTATACATATAAAATGTAATTTACTATCTACATACCATGGTCCCACCCTGCTCTCTCCTTCCCAAAGGGCCGCAAACTAAGACAATTATCTATTATATATGTTAAAAATTCCTTTTATGCTACATTCTAATTACAAAATCTTTTTTATTTTATTGGTAAGACTGCATTGATTCATAATATACTTGAATATATTATACATCTTGAGCAGGATTGGTGACTAGGTAGATCAATGGATGTAAAAAATATGACAACCAATGCTTAAATACAGTATAACCCCTCTAACACGAACCCACATTCCTCGAATACCCCCCATTTGTCGAACTGATCGCCTGATCCCGACCGTGCCCCTGTAAGGCTATATATTTCAAGTAATAAGACCCCGGGTAAGCTCGAACAGCTATTTGTCGAATATCCCTTTTTCTTCAAATGGAAATGTATATCTGTTTCATCAAATAAATAGTATTAAACCATATATTCTTCAAACAGGTGTTTGGCCCTTGAGAAATTTTCAAACACTCATTTTATGTATTCCGTATCTTATCAGTTCAATATTACTATAAAAAAAACACTTTCATAAGAATTAAAAATGCTGAAAATCAGTGTAATTAAAATATCATTGACATGCATTGTTTGTCATAGTTTGTGACCAGACATTTTGATAATCAAGGATTGATCGTGACCAACCTAGGATGAATTGAATACCCTGTATTCCTCGAACTAGTGTTGGGAATCGGTTAAGATTTCATCATCAATGATCAGTTAAAATTGGTTGGTGTCAATCGATTGATTTTCCATTATTAATCGGTTTCTCTTTTGTTACATAATTTTCTTAGAAATGTTAGTTATTTTCAACGATGTCATGAATTTTATTGATATCACTTTAAGTCTTATCAAAATTTCATATTTGGACATACCCTTAACAGTTTTTTTTTAGTATAAAGAAACAACAACACTTTTTCATGTTTTCAGTTGCTTATGATGTTACCCAATAAAAGAATCATTACAAAATTCTTGACAAAAGGAAAAATATAATCTTCAAAGTCAATTTAACAACTTTGATAACGTTGACTTTTAAAATTCAATATCAGGTAAACAATATAAATGAAGGCCTATATGAAGTGAAAAGCTTCACAATATTGATGGCTGCCATTAAGGTATTATATTTTCGTACTGGCTTTATTTTGCATAGTTACTTATCCTAATTTATCATCAGATTGACTCAAGTAAATGTAACAATCTTTATTGATGGACTAATTAGGCTTATAATGTTTATTTTGTTTTCATATTTGTCTTAACAGCATAATTTGGTAAGAAGTCGTTGCTAAAGAGAAAAACGGCATAAACTCTGTACTCTCTAAGGAAAAATGAAAGTAGAATGCCCACTTCCTGTTTCAATACCGATCATCGATGTTGATATATCATAATCGATAAATCGAAATCGGTTGTCTTTTCGATTAGACATTGATTATAATAGATCATTGAGACAACACTACCTCAAACTATTGATCTGGTCCCCTGCTGTTTGAGTTATAGGGGTTTTACTGTATTCTTCAAACTATTGATCTGGTCCCCTGCTGTTTGAGTTATAGGGGTTTTACTGTATTCCTCAAACTATTGATCTGGTCCCCTGCTGTTTGAGTTATAGGGGTTTTACTGTATTCCTCAAACTATTGATCTGGTCCCCTGCTGTCTACGTTATAGGGGTTTTACTGTAATCCTCAAACTATTGATCTGGTCCCCTGCTGTCTGAGTTATAGGGGTTTTACCGTATAACTTCATTAATCCTATGTTGATTTGTTAGTCTATGTAGGAGTGGGAAGGCAGATCAATGATCAAAGTGCCATGGTGAAATAGACGATGTCCAGCCCCAGTGCCAAGCCGGACATCGGCAGTAAGGTGCTACCGGGAGACAAGACGGGACTGCCGTACGAGATCTGGAGGATTATCCTATCCTATCTATCAGAAGATGACCTTTGTCGAAGTTCCTGTGTGTGTAAAACCTGGAACGACCTCATTGTTAGCCTTGATAACACCAGGTTAGTGTACTATTATTAATTCAACTACATGTGTACATGAAATTGGTGGAAATATCCTTATACAGTGTAGAAATGCATAATCTATACTGAAACAAGATTATCTACCTTTTTCAGAGTTATGCCCCCTTGTCACAAAACAACCAAGTGGCTACTCCTTAACTACTGGAGGAATTTCAATAAAACTTGGTAGAAATGATTCTTATTCGGTAAAGATGATAGTGATTTATATTGCAACTTTAGGCCTGGGGCAGGTTTCAGGACAACGGTGGGGTCTAAATATTTTGGATATTATATGGAACCATATGATTACATTTTGTTTTGATTAAATGAAAGGAAATAAAACATTATTCTTTCGATAGATGGCGAGAACTCTATCTACAGTGTGGCGATTGGAAACATCCTTATTGGCCACTTAACACCAAGTCAGAACCGCCTTCATGGAAACAGGCTTTCAAAGAGCAGTTCATGTCCACAAGGTTCTGGATTCGGACACAAAGGGAGCCTGATCCAGCTACTTGTCTCTATGTCCTGAAACGGCGAAAAGAACGAAAGATAATCCATGTAGGGCGAGGCAAGGAACACGCAACGTTAAAAAGTGCACTTGCAGTAGCACGAGACTATGACAGAATTGTGGTGCATCCTGGAATTTATGACGAGCAGTTTGAAATGTCGTCAAAGATTCCATTTGAGTTGGTCGGTGAAGGAGAGCTGGGAAGTGTGATCCTGGTTGTTTGTATTGAACAGATCGCAATTACAGGGCGTGTCAGTAATCTTGTGTTCAGAGCACCTTGGTTCACAAACTTTATATTGAAGGTGAGAACAGGGAGAATAGGTATTTTACTGTGTATCTTAAGATACTCATCTCTAACAGACATGTCCTAACTCATTCATCCCTGAAAACACATTTGAACTGTTCTGATTCAAAGACTGGATGATTTCATAATGAATTTTCAGGGGTAAATTATGAATTAAGATGCTTAACATACATGCAGGATAGTTGAATACCAATTTTAGATTATACAGCTATAGTCTAGGGAAATGGTTTGACAAAACAGCATCTAAATCATATAACAAGACTACAAAAGAAAGCTCTTAGAATAATGCTAGATAAACCAATACTATCTGACAGTTTGTACTTTTGAACTGTATATATTTGCAATTGAATATATGTACTAAGGAACTTCAAAATTCTTGCTTGCAAAAACTGAGATCAGCTACAGAAAATAAACTCATTTTACCTAAGTTACAATCAGGGACAATGAGAAAGTCCTTCAGCTACTCTGGAGTTTTGTCTTGGAATAATCTTCTACTTGTTATATCAGACTTCACATCCCTTGTAACTTTTAAGAAAAAGTTAAGAAATTATTTACTATCAAACTTGATAATCTATTATAATGCATTATTAACTTTCATTGTATTTAATATATGTTACCTTTATATCATAACAGTTCCTATTATTTGGTTTAAGGAATGTACTATACAGTTATATATGAAACAGTAATGTACGTGTTTCATTTCACTTGTGTTTTTCCATTGTATTGTATATAAATTGTTATCATATGCATGTGATGTATATTTTGATGATTTATGTCAATTCTGTTTGTGTTTATATATGTAGGCCATATGAAAGATTAGCTCCATGCTAAATATGCCACCCTCAATAAATAAAGTATATTACTATTATGATTGATTTACACAATACTCAGGAAAACAGAGTTTATGATATAGGGGAATTTAATTCCTATCACTACAAATGATCAGTTTTAAAGTAAATTCAAATGGAATAGTACCACAGTGTAGTAAATCTTTCAATCATTACATCTGCATTTCCATACAATCTCATTAAAATTAGACTTGTAATTCCGCTCCACTACATGCGATGCTCTACAAAATACAAATAGTTAACGTTGTATAATACAAAATTAGCCTTGTAATTCCGCTCCACTACAATGCTCTATGTTACGCTCCAATACAAATACTCGTAGTGAAGTGGAATTACGGGTCTAATTTCAATTATGTCACATTTCTATAATAATTGTTAATTTAATCTTTCCTGTTTTGAAGGTGCGATCCGGCTACCTCCAGGTTGACAACTGTATTTTAGAAGATGGTATGGTCTATGTTCAAAATCCAGGAACCTGTCATCTCAAGTTCTGTACTCTACGCCACGCTACTGTCATTCTACAATATGTCAACGCAAGTGTTATAGAAAATTGTGAGTTTTCACAAACTGACTCAGCGGCCATCACTGTGGAAGGCTACCCCCGCGAGGAAAAAAACTGGACATATGGTTACTTAATGGAAAAAATTGTGAGTGCTTGTGAAATTTCTCAAACTAGACGAAATCCTAAGGGGGATCCAGTGCCAACTTCTGCTTTCTCTACATCTACTGCTTTTACATCCAATCAAAAACCTTCAGAGAAGTCATGTTACTCTAAAACAAACAGTGCTTCCTTCGAACCAAGTTTTGGAGGAAGGAGTGTCAGTGGTTCAGCAAAGTTCTCTCAAGTTCATTGTGAATTTACAGAGAAGCCAAGTTCAAATGTTCATTTATTCCGTAGTTTGTCCAATAAGGAACAGCTCTATCTGAAAGAGTCCTCTAGTTCTGACCTGGTAAGTTATACAGAGGATCTGACAAATGTAGAATCTCATAGAAAAAATTCCAAAGCAAGTTCCATGGACGGATTATATAATATTGCAAACCCTCAACCATGTACCTCAAATGTTGTCAAAGAGTCGGTGTTGTCTGCTGCCACGGAGGCTCAGAGCCAAGTTGTTCCTGCCTCACAACCAAATACCGAACTACCTTCTGAACCTTCAGCTGAACTGCTGGCTGATCCACCAGCTGAACGACCTGCTGAACAGCCTGCTGAAGCAGTTGTTAATCATGAACTGCGTTTAAACATACGACGGGATTCGTCGGACAGTGGGTCCAGGTCACCTCTGTCCATGATCAGTGGAAGTGATTTATTTGAAGGAGATGACGATAGTATCGGGCAGTACGAATCAGGATCAGACCATTCACTCCCTGGCAGTAAGAACAAATTATTATGGCTTCTGTCTTAAATCTGTCATGTATGAAATATGCTTTTAGTACAGCTAAATCTCATGCTGTCCTCAAACAGTGTCAGATATATAATACTATTCTACTTACCTTTCACCTCTGTGTCTTATATTGGGCCAAGTTCACATCACACTTGGGCATTGAGTTGAGTGATATAAAATTCTAGTTATAGACCCTAGTTGCAGATCTAGAGTTAAACAAAAAGCATTACCCTGAGAGAAACTCTCCAAAACCTGGATCTGAGCTGGGTTAGACACGGGAAGAGTTCAAAGTTCAAATTATGTAATTTGGGTTAAAACTATCACTGTTTTGTTGAAACATGTACCACACTTTGGGTTTCATGTGAACTCAACCTTGGAGACCTTATATATATTAATGGTGATATAGTGTTTGTCTCCATTTGTCTGTCATCTGTCTGTCTGTCTGTCTGTCCGATGGTGGTTCCAGACAATAACTCGAGCTCAGCATCCATTGATTGATGGATTTTGTTGAAGCTTAAAGATGCTCCACCGCTGACAAATTGTATTTTTTCACTACCAAAAACAGGAACAGACGATTTAGTATTTTTCTTCAGTTACAAAAGTTACTTAATTACTTTACACCATTTCCACCATTGAACAGTTTGAGCTTCTAATTTTACTTCAAGTTAAAACTATAGAAAATAATTAATTGCATCCCCAAAAAATTCCGTGGCATTATATCCTATATGGAATGAAGTACTGATTGCGCATGCACCAAAGGCAAAGTACATCATTTTATATTATGGTTTGTGTTAATTAGATATATGCATTCACGATTTAACACCAATTAATGTTCAAATGATGAATATCATTTATGCTCTAGATCTGTCGGCAGTGGAGCATCTTTAACATTTGTAATTACACACCATGGGATTGATTTTGAAAGATTTAGCACATGCTCTGACAGAACAAACCAACTAGATATATGTGCCCGTAGATTTTTTTCGTGATAGCTATACTTGTACAGCCTTATAAAAGTTTTTGACATAAATTATCAATTTAATGAATTATAAAAATCTTAAAATTTGATATATAGTATGATATCATTTGTTGCTTCACACCCTGTTTTAATTATCTATATCATCAAAATGTTTGTTTTCTATAGTCAGCACCAGCAGCAGCGACGAAGGCCCGATATCTGACGGCGAGAGTGATTTTTCATCAAGCGAAGAGTCTGTGATAATGTTATCCTACCCGGAACACCAACTGCCACGCTCTGTATCAGCCTCGTGTAGCTTTAACGCCGACGATGATGTTGTTTCTATATCAAGTCAAAATGAATCAGAACTAATTCCTATCGTCCACGATGACGCCATGCAGAAAGTTTTGGATGAAGTACGAGGCTGTCTGATCCGACACTGTCGAATGAGTCAGTGTAAAGGAGGGGCGATGGTCAGTCTACAGGCTCAGGCGGTCATCTCCCACTGTGACCTCAGTAGCCTTGGTTACGGGGTCAGGTGTATCCAGAATGCCAAGGTTAGTGACTTAAAACAGTAGAGTAGTACCGACACGTAATTAGTAAATTGTATTTTGAAAAATAATTATAATGAAATATTCTGTTGAAGGGCCCATTCCAATTAATACAGCAATATATATCGATTGGTCTAATGTGTATTTTATTATTGAATTTAGTAAACTTCAGGCTAGGATAAGATAAATGTTCATGGAATATTTAACAAGACTTTTAATAACCCTTTAATAGATAATTAATTTTCTAAAATTAATGAAAGTGAAACACGACAAGATATTTGCATCAAATTGGCTTGTATTAACATAATGTACCATTGATTCTGATAAACAAATCAAACATCCTCATATCAACTGAGATCGATTAGACTGCTCATATATCAGGGCTTTTTTTTCAGCCTGATTTGGAGCCGAATTTCGGCCCCATTCCCCATGGCAAATCCTCTTGACTTTCCAATTCAAGCCTTAAATTTCCCAAAATCAAAGGTTATTGGAAACTATCCAAAAACATTGCATGAACTTAGTTGGTTAAGGCTTTAAATATTTGTGAATTGGCTTCAGAAAAGTACATAAGCTACACTGGAAATAAAAAGTTTTATTTGTTATGCTTTATTTCATATTTCATAATTTTTCCCAAATCTTGGTTTTGTTGCACATTTTCCCAAATTCAAAGCCACGGGCCCCATTCCCAAAGGAGTGTGAAAAAGCTCTGTATATTTTGAACACAATCTGTTTGATAAATAGTGTGACTTTGCCAAGGTGATATTTTGCATATATGATTACCGGTAATGTAATATAACCTTGAGCGATTTCATTGTTACATCATGACTTGACATAAGTAAGCAATGATGAGATGTTAGGATTATTTCATGGACATTGTGACAAAATGATGACTTCCTTTGGGTATTTGCAATACATTTTGATGTTACGGTTCTCCAAAATATAGTCATGTGATACAATTGTAAAAAGTATCTTAAATTTGTGCTCATTTCACCAAGGCTCGCAAAAATATAACTTCTGTAATTAAGATATGATGTGATGTTGGGATTCAAGGACATTGTAACAAAATTGTGGCTTCCTCTAGGTATTTGCAAAACAATTTGAGATTTTCCAAAATGTAGTCATGTGATACAATTGTAAAAAGCAAAAACTGTGGCTTCCTCTGGGTATTTGCAAAACAATTTGAGATTTTCCAAAATGTAGTCATGTGATACAATTGTAAAAAGCATCTTAAATTTGTGGTCATTTTATCAAGGCTTGCAAAAATAAAACTTTCTAAGACCCATTTTATAAAATCCCATATGAAATGAACAGTCATTAAAGGTCCTATATATATGTATATTTATATTATACTATATATCCTACTTGGTGGTTTACAGATGGTGCTGATCAACAGCGAGATACATCATAGTCGTACCTCAGGAGTGTTCATGAGGTTGGCAGCCTCAGGACTCATCGCAGGTTTGTCTCCAACCTCATTTCTTTAAAACGTTCAAAATCATATTCTATATAAAAAATAATAATCAGAGGATTTGGGGCAATTGAAGGACTCATTGAAGGTTTGTTTCCAAGCTCACACGGAATTTTTGTTGAAAATATCACATAATTTTTCATGTATGAAAAATTGACTTTCAGCCGTGGAATTCTACGAATTAATTTCAAAATAGCGGGATATTATAGTTGTAAAATTGCAATAAAGCGTCGAGGTATGAAAGAAAAAACTCGGGATCGCAAAATGTTGCAAAACCCTTCGGCAAGCCTCTGGCTTTACTACATTTTGTGACCCTCAGGTAGAATATCCCTATCCTTCATATCCACATATGAAAGAGTCTTATATATATCCTACTTGGTGGTTTACAGATGGTGCTGATCAACAGCGAGATACATCATAGTCGTACCTCAGGAGTGTTCATGAGGTTGGCAGCCTCAGGACTCATCGCAGGTTTGTCTCCAACCTCATTTCTTTAAAACGTTCAAAATCATATTCTATATAAAAAATAATAATCAGAGGATTTGGGGCAATTGAAGGACTCATTGAAGGTTTGTTTCCAAGCTCATTTCTTCAAAACGTTCAAAATTATATTCTATATAAAAAAAAATAATCAGATAATTTGGAGCAATTGAAGGACTCGAACATTGAAGGTTTGTTTCCAAGCTCATTTCTTTAAAACATTCAAAAACATGTTTGTATGCCGTTATCAACTTAAGGTAGTATCTGTGAGTTATTTTCAAGTCCAAAACTTTGGACAGCATCTGTAGCCTTATTCAAACTTCCCAAGCAATATTTGTGATTTATTATCAAAGTTAGAATTTGTTTTGAGCTCAACCTTCTTCAACCTTTCCTAAACCATAAAATAGCTATTGAAAGAAAAATGTTAATTGTGAATTTTTTTATCTCGTTTAAAATTATGACAAAATTAAATTTAGAAGTATGTATATACATCTACCAAGAGTATTTAACTCTGAAGACTTACTGTGCATTCCATTTGCGGATTTGTATCAGTTGTATCGATGCAAATCTGTTGTATCTCAAATCTCAAATGTATCAGCAGAACTGTACCGGTACAAGTGGTTCATTTTCAGAAGCGTACCTCTTATATCCAAGATGGCGCACCCAAATTTTTTTTTCTTTTGTCATTGAAATATTTTCTTTGTTGAAAGCAAGACAGAGAATATGTATATCTGATGAAATTACATGGATTATTTTATTTCAATGTATGCAGAAACTGCATAGGTATTACTTTTATATCCATTGTTTAAAAACAATTGGCCTTTATATTTTCGCATATCTTTCATACGGGCACTGCCATCTTGGAAAAATCCAAACGTTCTCTATTAGGCGGTACCGTAATAATTAAGTACAATTGGTGCGTATCAGCAAAAGAAACGCACAGAAAATATCCAGTACATTCTGAGTATGACCAGGGGCCTTAGGGGAGGGGCCAAAAGGGGTCAAATTAGCTAAAACTTCAAAAATCTTCTGAAATTCTGGAACTGGTAGATTAAAATACTCTTCTTATATGGAAAGTTCTTAGGTCCTTTGAAAAAAAATTGAATTATATGACCCTGGGGTCTCAAGTTCCTCCTCCTGGGGAGGGGGTCAAGTTTACTATAGTTTATATAGGAAAAACACATTTATGACCTTTTTTTGCTTATTTTTCATAGGAAATTAGTCAAAAGGGGTTAGAATTATTAACCTGAAACAGCAAATTAGTCAAAAGGGGTTAGAATTATTAACCTGAAACAGCATTTTAATGTCATATCCATATTGGTCCTGGCCGACACCCAGGGACTAGAGGGGCAGTGCCAAAAGTGGTCAAAACAGCAAGAATTTCAAAAATCTTCTTTTTGTTCGAAGATTAGATGGAACCAGATACTCTTCATAGATTGAAAAGGTTTTAAGGCTCTTAACATTAATTGTGAATTCCATGGCCCTAGGATTTCAAATTTTCCCCTGGGGAGGGGGTCAAATTTATCAAAGTTTATGTTGGAAAAACACATTGATGAACATATTTGCTTAGTTTTCATAGGAAATAAGTGAAACTGGGTTAGAATTATTAGCCTGAGATTGCATTTTAACATCTTAGCAATTTTGGTCCTGGCTGACCCCAGGGGCCAGAGGGGCGTGGTCAAAAGTGGTCAAAATGGCTAAAATTTCAAAAATCTTCTTTCTGAATTCACAGATTTGAAGGAACCAAATATTCTTCATAGATTAAAAAGCCAAATTTATAAAATCACTGACTGACTTCAAGGGCCTGATGGGCCTATATATAGTGTTATATGTCTTTGTTTCATTCTGTATCCAAACTTGGGTTAAGGCCAATGGGCCTCTTGTCTGTAGAGGAATTTCTGGATCACAATGATGTCACGTTGAACATTGCTGCTGTTGTATTTACAGGGAACGACATTCATTCTAACTGTGAGGCTGGTATCGACATCAGGAAGAACGCTGACCCAATAGTCCAGGTATAAAAGATATCTTTTCCCGATTTTCAAAGGAAAGATAACTCTGAAATAGGTTTGTCTGACATAATCGCAGAATATACCTGTTATAGGCAATAAATAGGTTTTTGGAATAAACAGAAAACGATGTGTCTCTAGAAAAAGTTTTCAAGAACTTATTTCTCTTTTAAGAATTAATTAAGTTCTTTATTCACATAATTGTATTATATGTTTTTGTCATTAAATTACAGCATTTAGACATGATCATCATCTATTGGTTTACAGAGTAATCGGATCCATCATGGAAAGCGATCAGGCGTGGTTGTTCTGGGTAGTGGGCGTGGCCATATCAATAACAACGAAATCTACCAAAACAAAGAGGCAGGAGTGTACATATTGTATCGAGGGAGTCCTGTAGTCTGGTAAGTTGATGTCACTGTAGTTTTGAAAGTTTTGTTGGATAAAAGGTGTTAAAAAGTCGAAAACCTTTCTTATTTATTTGGTAATTCATATAATCTAACATCGTAAATGTCCTAATTGTTGTTATGCTTTTCCTGTATAGAGTAGTGCTGTTGGAGGGGAGGTCACTCTGTTTGTAATAGTTTTTCCGCAATTATACTGTAAATGTGGAGACATTCGCGAGTTAATTTCGTGATTTGCATATGTAAACATTTTGTGACGTTTTCGGGATTTTACACGATAAATATTTCTGTTATGTGATAGGTGAGTTAGCATCATAAATAGAGGGAGTTAATACAGTTAACTGTTACATATAGCCAGTCGAGGCTGGCCGTGGTTATGTGATAGGTGAGTTATCATAAATAGAGGGAGTTAATACAGTTAACGAGCTGAGTGGTTATGTGATAGGTGAGTTATCATAAATAGAGGGAGTTAATTACAGTTAACGAAGCTGGCCGTGGTTATGTGATAGGTGAGTTATCATAAATAGAGGGAGTTAATACAGTTAACTGAGCTGGCCGTGGTTATGTGATAGGTGAGTTATCATAAATAGAGGGAGTTAATACAGTTAACGAGGCTGGCCGTGGTTATGTGATAGGTGAGTTATCATAAATAGAGGGAGTTAATACAGTTAACGTAGCTGGCCGTGGTTATGTGATAGGTGAGTTATCATAAATAGAGGGAGTTAATACAGTTAACGAGGCTGGCCGTGGTTATGTGATAGGTGAGTTATCATAAATAGAGGGAGTTAATACAGTTAACGAAGCTGGCCGTGGTTATGTGATAGGTGAGTTATCATAAATAGAGGGAGTTAATACAGTTAACGAGGCTGGCCGTGGTTATGTGATAGGTGAGTTATCATAAATAGAGGGAGTTAATACAGTTAACGAGGCTGGCCGTGGTTATGTGATAGGTGAGTTATCATAAATAGAGGGAGTTAATACAGTTAACAAGGCTGGCCGTGGTTATGTGATAGGTGAGTTATCATAAATAGAGGGAGTTAATACAGTTAACGAGGCTGGCCGTGGTTATGTGATAGGTGTGAGTTATCATAAATAGAGGGAGTTAATACAGTTAACGAGGCTGGTCGTGGTTATGTGATAGGTGAGTTATCATAAATAGAGGGAGTTAATACAGTTAACGAGGCTGGCCGTGGTTATGTGATAGGTGAGTTATCATAAATAGAGGGAGTTAATACAGTTAACGAGGCTGGCCGTGGTTATGTGATAGGTGAGTTATCATAAATAGAGGGAGTTAATACAGTTAACGAGGCTGGCCGTGGTTATGTGATAGGTGAGTTATCATAAATAGAGGGAGTTAATACAGTTAACGAGGCTGGCCGTGGTTATGTGATAGGTGAGTTATCATAAATAGAGGGAGTTAATAGGTGAGTTATCATAAATAGAGGGAGTTAATACAGTTAACGAAGCTGGCCGTGGTTATGTGATAGGTGAGTTATCATAAATAGAGGGAGTTAATACAGTTAACGAGGCTGGCCGTGGTTATGTGATAGGTGAGTTATCATAAATAGAGGGAGTTAATACAGTTAACGTAGCTGGCCGTGGTTATGTGATAGGTGAGTTATCATAAATAGAGGGAGTTAATACAGTTAACGAGGCTGGCCGTGGTTATGTGATAGGTGAGTTATCATAAATAGAGGGAGTTAATACAGTTAACGAGGCTGGCCGTGGTTATGTGATAGGTGAGTTATCATAAATAGAGGGAGTTAATACAGTTAACGAGGCTGGTCGTGGTTATGTGATAGGTGAGTTATCATAAATAGAGGGAAGTTAATACAGTTAACGAGGCTGGCCGTGGTTATGTGATAGGTGAGTTATCATAAATAGAGGGAGTTAATACAGTTAACGAGGCTGGCCGTGGTTATGTGATAGGTGAGTTATCATAAATAGAGGGAGTTAATACAGTTAACGAGGCTGGCCGTGGTTATGTGATAGGTGAGTTATCATAAATAGAGGGAGTTAATACAGTTAACGAGGCTGGCCGTGGTTATGTGATAGGTGAGTTATCATAAATAGAGGGAGTTAATACAGTTAACGAGGCTGGCCGTGGTTATGTGATAGGTGAGTTATCATAAATAGAGGGAGTTAATACAGTTAACGAGGCTGGCGTGGTTATGTGATAGGTGAGTTATCATAAATAGAGGGAGTTAATACAGTTAACGAGGCTGGCCGTGGTTATGTGATAGGTGAGTTATCATAAATAGAGGGAGTTAATACAGTTAACGAGGCTGGTCCGTGGTTATGTGATAGGTGAGTTATCATAAATAGAGGGAGTTAATACAGTTAACGAGGCTGGCCGTGGTTATGTGATAGGTGAGTTATCATAAATAGAGGGAGTTAATACAGTTAACGAGGCTGGTCGTGGTTATGTGATAGGTGAGTTATCATAAATAGAGGGAGTTAATACAGTTAACGAGGCTGGTCCGTGTGTTATGTGATAGGTGAGTTATCATAAATAGAGGGAGTTAATACAGTTAACGAGGCTGGCCGTGGTTATGTGATAGGTGAGTTATCATAAATAGAGGGAGTTAATACAGTTAACGAGGCTGGCCGTGGTTATGTGATAGGTGAGTTATCATAAATAGAGGGAGTTAATACAGTTAACGAGGCTGGCCGTGGTTATGTGATAGGTGAGTTATCATAAATAGAGGGAGTTAATACAGTTAACGAGGCTGGCCGTGGTTATGTGATAGGTGAGTTATCATAAATAGAGGGAGTTAATACAGTTAACGAGGCTGGCCGTGGTTATGTGATAGGTGAGTTATCATAAATAGAGGGAGTTAATACAGTTAACGAGGCTGGTCGTGGTTATGTGATAGGTGAGTTATCATAAATAGAGGGAGTTAATACAGTTAACGTAGCTGGTCGTGGTTATGTGATAGGTGAGTTATCATAAATAGAGGGAGTTAATACAGTTAACGAGGCTGGCCGTGGTTATGTGATAGGTGAGTTATCATAAATAGAGGGAGTTAATACAGTTAACGAGGCTGGCCGTGGTTATGTGATAGGTGAGTTATCATAAATAGAGGGAGTTAATACAGTTAACGAGGCTGGTCGTGGTTATGTGATAGGTGAGTTATCATAAATAGAGGGAGTTAATACAGTTAACGAGGCTGGCCGTGGTTATGTGATAGGTGAGTTATCATAAATAGAGGGAGTAACAGTTAATACAGTTAACGTTAACGAGGCTGGCCGTGGTTATGTGATAGGTGAGTTATCATAAATAGAGGGAGTTAATACAGTTAACGAGGCTGGCCGTGGTTATGTGATAGGTGAGTTATCATAAATAGAGGGAGTTAATACAGTTAACGAGGCTGGCCGTGGTTATGTGATAGGTGAGTTATCATAAATAGAGGGAGTTAATACAGTTAACGAGGCTGGCCGTGGTTATGTGATAGGTGAGTTATCATAAATAGAGGGAGTTAATACAGTTAACGAGGCTGGCCGTGGTTATGTGATAGGTGAGTTATCATAAATAGAGGGAGTTAATACAGTTAACGAGGCTGGCCGTGGTTATGTGATAGGTAAGTTATCATAAATAGAGGGAGTTAATACAGTTAACGAGGCTGGCCGTGGTTATGTGATAGGTGAGTTATCATAAATAGAGGGAGTTAATACAGTTAAACGAGGCTGGCCACGTGGTTATGTGATAGGTGAGTTATCATAAATAGAGGGAGTTAATACAGTTAACGAGGCTGGTCGTGGTTATGTGATAGGTGAGTTATCATAAATAGAGGGAGTTAATACAGTTAACGAGGCTGGCCGTGGTTATGTGATAGGTGAGTTATCATAAATAGAGGGAGTTAATACAGTTAACGAGGCTGGCCGTGGTTATGTGATAGGTGAGTTATCATAAATAGAGGGAGTTAATACAGTTAACGAGGCTGGCCGTGGTTATGTGATAGGTGAGTTATCATAAATAGAGGGAGTTAATACAGTTAACGAGGCTGGCCGTGGTTATGTGATAGGTGAGTTATCATAAATAGAGGGAGTTAATACAGTTAACGAGGCTGGTCGTGGTTATGTGATAGGTGAGTTATCATAAATAGAGGGAGTTAATACAGTTAACGTAGCTGGCCGGGGTTATGTGATAGGTGAGTTATCATAAATAGAGGGAGTTAATACAGTTAACGAGGCTGGCCGTGGTTATGTGATAGGTGAGTTATCATAAATAGAGGGAGTTAATACAGTTAACGAGGCTGGCCGTGGTTATGTGATAGGTGAGTTATCATAAATAGAGGGAGTTAATACAGTTAACGAGGCTGGCCGTGGTTATGTGATAGGTGAGTTATCATAAATAGAGGGAGTTAATACAGTTAACGAGGCTGGCCGTGGTTATGTGATAGGTGAGTTATCATAAATAGAGGGAGTTAATACAGTTAACGAGGCTGGTCGTGGTTATGTGATAGGTGAGTTATCATAAATAGAGGGAGTTAATACAGTTAACGAGGCTGGCCGGGGTTATGTGATAGGTGTCTAGCCCCTATCATAAATAGAGGGAGTTAATACAGTTAACGAGGCTGGCCGTGGTTATGTGATAGGTGAGTTATCATAAATAGAGGGAGTTAATACAGTTAACGAGCTGGCCGTGGTTATGTGATAGGTGAGTTATCATAAATAGAGGGAGTTAATACAGTTAACGAGGCTGGGCCGTGGTTATGTGATAGGTGAGTTATCATAAAATAGAGGGAGTTAATACAGTTAACGAGGCTGGCCGTGGTTATGTGATAGGTAAGTTATCATAAATAGAGGGAGTTAATACAGTTAACGAGGCTGGCCGTGGTTATGTGATAGGTGAGTTATCATAAATAGAGGGAGTTAATACAGTTAACGTAGCTGGCCGTGGTTATGTGATAGGTGAGTTATCATAAATAGAGGGAGTTAATACAGTTAACGAGGCTGGCCGTGGTTATGTGATAGGTGAGTTATCATAAATAGAGGGAGTTAATACAGTTAAGGTGAGTAAACTATAGAAAGGATTCAATAAATATATTCTATAACAAGGTGGATTTTGGTGATCCTATCATAGGTTTTGTTATAACCATGTTTTACTGTATCGTCCAGTTTAGGCATTAGGCACTCTTTTGTCTGGTGAGTTGTTATCATGCCTATGATATCTAGTTAGTATAGTTACATATTAATCTCATGGTTAGTTTATGTTCACATAGGTTTTTATCATTTTAGTATTGGTCCCGATTGATTGTAATTATTGGTAAATAGTCACCTGCTGTTAATATCTGGTTTAGGTATAGCCCCCCCCACAAACTGACGGATATATGGTTATGATGTATAGTCACATCAGTGACTATACCAGTTCCTGTATTGATAGCTACTCAATAATATTATGCAGTGATGTCTATATTGGTATTAGTATGTATTGTGGTACAGTGATAGTTTTGGTTAGTATAGTCACATACTGTGATTACTGGTTAGTATATATGGATATCTGGTTAGTAATAGTCACCATGCAGTAATATCTGGTTAGTATAGTCACATGCTGTAATATCTGGTTAGATGTATATCTGGTTAGTTATATACTTATATCTGGTTAGTATTGTCACATGCTTGTAATATTTGGTATATAGTCCACCACTGTGGTAATATCTGGGTTTGTATAGTACACTTATATATAGTTGGTATCATCATTGATTGTAATATTTGGTAATATAGTCATACAGTTATATCTGGTAATATATCCACATGCTGGGTTATATAGCCACATGCTGGTTATCTGGTTAGTATAGCCACATACAGTTATATCTGGTTAGTATAGTCACATACAGTGATATCTGGTTAGTAGTATAGCCACATGCTGTAATATCTGGATAGTATAGTCACATACAGTGATATCTGGTTAGTATAGCCACATGCTGTAATATCTGGATAGTATAGTCACATACAGTGATATCTGGTTAGTATAGTCACATACAGTGATATCTGGTTAGTATAGCCACATGCTGTAATATCTGGATAGTATAGTCACATACAGTGATATCTGGTTAGTATAGCCACATGCTGTAATATCTGGATAGTATAGTCACATACAGTGATATCTGGTTAGTATAGTCACATGCTGTAATATCTGGTTAGTATAGTCACATGCTGTAATATCTGGTTAGTATAGTCACATGCTGTAATATCTGGTTAGTATAGTCACATGCTGTAATATCTGGTTAGTATAGTCACATACTGTAATATCTGGTTAGTATAGTCACATGCTGTAATATCTGGTTAGTATAGTCACATACAGTGATATCTGGTTAGTATAGTCACATACAGTGATATCTGGTTAGTATAGCCACATGCTGTAATATCTGGATAGTATAGTCACATACAGTGATATCTGGTTAGTATAGTCACATGCTGTAATATCTGGTTAGTATAGTCACATACAGTGATATCTGGTTAGTATAGTCACATACTGTAATATCTGGTTTGTATAGCCACATGCTGTAATATCTGGATAGTATAGTCACATACAGTGATATCTGGTTTGTTTAGTCACATGCTGTAATATCTGGATAGTATAGTCACATACAGTGATATCTGGTTAGTATAGTCACATGCTGTAATATCTGGTTAGTATAGTCACATGCTGTAATATCTGGTTAGTATAGTCACATGCTGTAATATCTGGTTAGTATAGTCACATACTGTTTTATCTGGTTAGTATAGTCACATGCTGTAATATCTGGTTAGTATAGTCACATGCTGTAATATCTGGTAATATAGTCACATACAGTGATATCTGGTTAGTATAGCCACATGCTGTAATATCAGGTTAGTATAGTCACATGCTGTAATATCTGGTTAGTATAGTCACATACTGTAATATCTGGTTAGTATAGTCACATATTCTAATATCTGGTTTGTGTACAATAGACCTGCGGAAATCTTGACGGTCCACTCTAGTCACTATAGATTTAATGTCAACACGTGACCGTAATCTTATGTATTACGGTCGTAATCTTTCTTTTGAAAAGTTACTGCTGTATGAAACCAGATGAGATTATACTTTTTAGTTCACTTGGTCAAAAATGAGGAAAAAAATGTAACGAATTGTTAAACATTCAAAGGTAACTCAGGGTGTGGAGTTTGGATAACGGCCGCCTGCCAACCGATGCTCCATGGCAACCAGATCAACGATAACGGAGATGCTGGGGTGACGTTTGTCAACAAAATGGTAAGACGTTTGTCAACAAAATGGTAAGACATCTGTCAACAAAATGGTAAGACTTTTGTCAACAAAATGGTAAGACTTTTGTCCACAAAATGGTAAGACTTTTGTCAACAAAATGGTATGACGTTTGTCAACAAAATTGTAAGATGTTTGTCAACAAAATGGTATGACGTTTGTCAACAAAATGGTAAGACTTTTGTCAACAAAATGGTAAAACTAAGATCTATAGTTCAACTAAAACTGACTTCCCATTTGTCATCAGAGTGGAATTAAACAGTACTTGTTAAGTTTGGCAGTTGAACATTTTCACGATTTACTGTTTGAGTTTATTTTAGCGAATTATCTTTGTAGCAATGGAAAGCATCATGCATACGACAGGCTATACCCTGTAATAAGTAAAACTATGATTTTGATAAATTGCGTGAGGTATCAAATTTCTTAAATTTATATGAGCCTGTGAATTTAACGAAATTAAAACACCCACAAGTATTAGTAACTATACATTAGTAACGTGTCAAGTGAGCTAGATGTGTATTTTGAAAGGGGCTGGGGCATTCCCTTCAGTGGCGATTATTGAATATCGGAATTGCCAATTTGGACTTGTTGCCTTAATTATAAATACGCACATTAGTATCAGGTTCTTTGTCATCTTTTAACAACACTCACTCAATGTGTCTTCAAAAATCAAACAACAATTGATAGAGAGAGTTTTATATTAAGACATGGGTTCATGATAGAAAGGCCTTAGAAATTATTCATTACATTTATCAAAATAATTTTGACCATTTGGGTTTAAAGGCCCACTACCTAACCGACACGACTTTTAATTTTTAAAATAGGAATGTAAAACAAGATCAATAATTTTGTAGAGTCTTAAAAATTATTAGATTACCGTTAATACTACATTTATCATCACCTTCTGAACAATTTGATTAAAATAAATAAAACGTTAATTTTCATATCACGGGTCGTCTTATGTTTCCCGCCGTCGTTCTAAATACCGCGCGGTAGTTGACTATCACTGCGCCAGACGGCAAAACAGCAAAATGACTCTCCACTGTTTTCATATATTACGCAGGGAATCTTGCATATTTTTTGTGTCTTAACCTTATTTTAGGTCATCGGAATGCATTTTCTGATTTTATTAATGTTTTTTAAGAAACCTTAAAACTATTTTGCTCCAGAAAGGTAATGGGCCTTTAACGCTTTTGTTGTGACTTTACCATTATCGTGACTTCAAATTTCAAAAAAAGAAAAAATCCTTAGTAAAAGTAAAATATGATACAAAAAGCATATTTAATGGGAAAAATTCAGGTAACATGTGATAACCGATAACGTTTGTGTGGGACTATTGTTTCTATTGGTGATGGAATGACGTCTAAAGATGATATCCCACGCTAACGTCATTTCAGCGGGAAGATTTCAAATAGTTACGTTGCATCACCATTAGAGATAATAGACCGGCACAAACTTATCGTGTAACATGCGGTACGTGAATTTGTCCCATTATATGACAGAATTGCCATCAGTGGTTAAAACAAAATATGGGTTATAGAAAAATTTAAACCTGACATTTTAGGATGCAGCTCATGAGGCTGACATGATGGATATCAACAGGAATGACATGCACAGTCGACAGAGCATGGATTTTTGGCAGTTTGCTAATGATGAAAAACCGTTGCCACGACGACCATGCCAGAAAGCCACAATTGAGTACAACAGTATCTATCATAATGGAGGTATGTCATCGTGCAAAAAAGCAAGCATCTCTTTGATCTTTGTCGTAAAAAAAAGATTCAAGAATTTCATGAAAAATTTTTTTTAAAGAATTATGATAAAAAATAATAATAGTTTTCCAATATTTTAACATTTAGTGTTTCTCAGGAATTGGAGCAATGTACCAGTCTGTGCTGCTTTGGCTATGTGCTGGTACAGACCAATTTTTTTTGCATCTAATTAATTGCTTAATGAAAAAAATGACGAAAGCTGCTGATCACTGTGTATTTTTTAAAACTAAACGTAAACAATGACATCCATATTTGGTTTTATAGGTCGTGGGGTCAAGGTCATGTTCAATGATGAAGTTGCCATCCAGTGTAATGCTATTCATGGTAACCGTGGGGATGGGATTTTTATCGACCAGAATTCCGACGTGTTAGTCCAGGATAACAGTATTACATGTAACTGTGGCAACGGGATTGTGACCTCTAAAAATGGAAAGGTAAGGCAGAAAATACCATGTGCTTTTATTTTGTAGCAATCTGATTGAAATACATATCCTTATAACCACTCCATTCAATATAGGATCAGACAATATCCCATATGGGGTCACGTTCGGATGACCTTTTACCGCGTGTACTCCAGATCAAATACATTTTCTACACATTTCTACGTCAATTGTTAACGCCATTTCGTTCCAGTAAGAATACACATTTAGCATTGTTGTGCACTTTGGCCGAGATGACTACGTACAGGAAAATAATTTGGACAGCGTTTTCAAATTAGTTTGTCCCCGGTCAAGATTCTGGCAATGCCAATTTGATTGGCCATTTCCAAAGGTCATCCTGACATGACCCCTAATGGGATATTGTCAGATCCTCTTATCCAACGTAGTGATAATAAGGATCTGTATTTTAATCAGATTGATTTTGTAGGTATCAATGCTGAGAAAGACGATATTGCATATTAATGTATCTTGAAATACAAACATTTCTCATATTAGCAAATCTTATAAACCAGAGCTATAGCAATAATTGCTTCATTTCACACAAAAAATTCAATCTTGCTTGTAAAGAAAATTTCCGTTTGATTAAATATTTACTTTATCAACTCATAAATGAAAAACTGACATTGCTGTTTAGTACAGCATTTTGATTGGCTCATACAACGGTGTGATTCAAAGAAAAATTTTATATAGTTCATAATAGTATTAATTTTACATCTAAGGATGTCAATACATGATATAAATTTCTTTTACAGGTTGCCATTCGAGGAAACGGAATATTTGATAACAGAGACAATGGAATCTGGAGTCAGAATGAGGTTGACATTTCAACCAATGATATTATTGGAAATCAGAGATGTGCTGTTCTACTACAGAAGAATGGAGCTGTTTCGGTAAGAAGAATGGAGCTGTTTCGGTAACTTAGTGAATTTACTTTGTAACCATAGAAACTGACTTAGTAATTATAGAAACTGTCTCATTAACCATAGAAACTGTCTCAGTAACCATAGAAACTGTCTCAGTTACCATAGAAACTGTCTCAGTTACCATAGAAACTGTCTCAGTTACCATAGAAACTGTCTGGAAAGTTACTTAATATTGATTTAGAATGTCTCAGTAATATTATATAAACTGCCAAGTTGCTGTATTAATTGTTTTAATAACTCATAAACAATTAACTACACATTACAGTAAAATATGGTGATAACAGCCTCTAGGAACCTATGGAACTACCTTGTTATAAGCATAGTTCATTATGTATCCACATATTATAAACATCTTCTAAGAATCTTTACAGATAACCCTTGACTCTTTAACACTGTTCATTTCATGTGCTACTTAATGTGTAAATATGTTAATCTATGTTATTTTTCCCTATTTGTACATGGTATTGAATATTATAATTCACTTCTTGCAATTTAGCAAGTTACTATACATAAAATCAGTTATAGAAGTTAAAAGTGCATTCTGTCCTTCTGCTCCCCTCCTTCTGCCCAGCCCTGTCGCTATATATATATCTTTCTTCTCAAACCTCCTCCACCATTTTTCCTCCCTGCACATCTTCTTCTCCTCCTCTCATCTGCCTTTTTTCCCCTTTCTTTTATAAAAAATAGGCAATGCTAAATTCATTAAAAAAAATAAGAATGAATGCGTGTATGAATGTTTATGACTTTTTCTGTATTGTATATGTTTAATGTCATAGTATTGCTATGAAATATTTTTGAAAATAAAAGAAATATAAAAAAATCTCTTTACAGATAGTGAAAAGTACATCATTATAAACATGAATTCATTGTATTAAATAAAGCATGTTCATTATAAATGTGTTTTACTGTATTAACTTTCTCTGATACTGATGTAAACAGTAAAATATTTTTTTTTACAGAAATGGAATTGACTTACATTGTTTAGTAATGTAATAATTTTATCCTTTCACAGGTTCAGGAAAACCGCATTCAGTCATTGAGTGATAAGGCAGTGAATGTTTCCATGGTAACCAAAGGCTGTGTACAGAACAATAAGATATACAAGAGTTCCCACAAGGCTATTGAAGTTAGCTCTGGGTGTAAATGTACTGTGAAAGACAACAGTGTGGTTGGCAAGGAAAGCAACGACAAGAAATGGTAGGTTTTGTCTGTAGATTATGTATGCTCCACGGCCGTGGTGCCGAAGTGGTTAAGGTGTCCAGACATATTACTATGAGTCCTCCACCTCTGGGCTGCGAGTTTGAATCCTATGTTGGGCAGTTGTCAGGTGCTGACCGCTAGTCAGTGGTGCTTCTCCTAGTACTCAGGCTTTCTTCAACCATGTAAACTTGGCACGTCCTGAAATGACCCCGGCTGTTCATATGACGTTAAACTGATTAAACCAATGTACACTTCAAAGAAACGCTACTCATGTCCATGCATGTGGTCATGTATCTTCCCATTCCAATCCATCCTGTCTGGTCCTGTCTTGTCTCATTGCATCCTGTCCACTTTTGTCCCATCCCTTCCTATCCTCCAAGTCCCCTGAGCTCAACTCAATTTGCGTTTTTAGCTCACCTGGCCCGAAGGGCCGGTGAGCTTATGTCATGGCGCGGCGTCCGTCGTCCGTCCGTCCGTCCGTCCGTCCGTCCGTCCGTCCGTCCGTCCGTCCGTCGTCCGTCCGTCAACATTTCCTTTAAATCGCTACTAGTCATAGAGTTCTGGATGGATTGTGACCAAATTGGGCCACAAACATCCTTGGGGGAAGGGGAACAGAACTTGTATAAATTTTGGCTCTGAGCCCCCGGGGGCAGGAGGGGCGGGGCCCAATAGGGGAAATAAAGGTAAATCCTATAAATCGCTACTTGTCATAGAGTTCTGCATGGATTGTAACCAAATTTGGCCACAAGCATCCTTGGGGGAAGGGGAACAGAACTTGTATAAATTTTGGCTCTGAGCCCCCGGGGGCAGGAGGGGCGGGGCCCAATAGGGGTAATAAAGGTAAATCCTATAAATCGCTACTTGTCCTAGAGTTCTGCATGGATTGTGACCAAATTTGGCCACAAACATCCTTAGGAGAAGGGGAACAGAACTTGTATAAATTTTGGCTCTGACCCCCTGGGGGCAGGAGGGGCGGGGCCCAATATAGGAAATAAAGGTAAATCCTATAAATCGCTACTAGTCATAGAGTTCTTCATGGATTGTAACCAAATTTGGCCACAAACATCCTTTGGGGAAGGGGAACAGAACTTGTATAAAATTTGGCTCTGACCCCCAGGGGGCAGGAGGGGCGGGGCCCAATAGGGGAAATAAAGGTAAATCCTTTAAATCGCTACTAGTCATAGAGTTCTGCATGGATTGTAACCAAATTTGGCCACAAGCATCCTTGGGGAAGGGGAACAGAACTTGTATAAATTTTGGCTCTGACTCCTATGTTGGGCAGTTGTCAGGTGCTGACCGCTAGTCAGTGGTGCTTCTCCTAGTACTCAGGCTTCTTCAACCATGTAAACTTGGCACGTCCTGAAATGACCCTGGCTGTTCATATGATGTTAAACTGATTAAACCAATGTACACTTCAAAGAAACGTTACTCATGTCCATGCATGTGGTCATGTATCTTCCTATTCCAATCCATCCTGTCTGGTCCTGTCTTGTCTCATTGCGTCCTGTCCTGTCTCATTGCGTCCTGTCCACTTTTGTCCCATCCCTTCCAATCCTCCAAGTCCCCTGAGCTCAACTCAATTTGCGTTTTTTTAAGAACAGATGTCTTCTCAGAAGGTTGTCTACCTCCTAGATTTAGGCTCTGTCTTGCTAGCTTTGTAGCCAGTCAGTCTTGGCCAGATTTAAAGAACTGACTGGACAACAGAATTGAGTTCCTCATTATTTGCTTGTGAAAACGCTATGTCCATTTGAATTTCATTTTGTTAGCAAAACACAGATTTAGAAAATACAGAATTTGTTCAGAAGAATATTTGCCTAACAGAATTTGATCAATTTTATGTAAAACAACATGAGAATTACTTTTGCTTTATTCCAGCCCTGAGGTGATGAACGGAGAGTCTGATATAGATTTCTGGATGTTACACGACCCTGGACCACGGCCTCACATCGAGGCTCCATCACTCATCAATTCACTTCCTGCCAACCAGGTTTCCACGGTAACAAGAGTGACAGTACCTTCGTCTGGTAACTGTGAAGAAGGGAGCAAACTCTGTGTTATTTTGTAGTTTTATATTGTAGCTATGTTATCCATGTTAAAAAAATTCTAATCTTGCAAATGTTTATATCAAATGACCTAATATTCTTATATTTGACACAAAAACGGAGAAAATAATTAGTATCCATTATCTAAACAGAAATCTGCAAGTCAATTTTAAAAGTTGGTCGAGCCATCTGAACACATTAATCTATTCACCCCATACATATATTTGAACTCTTCTTAAAGTTAAGGATAGACAGTTCATTATTATATTATAGGGGTAAATGAATGAATAGCTAGATATGAATAGCTAGATTATTAGTTAAAATACATTTATGTTAATCTAACATTGTTTGGCTAGATGTTTTGTCAATTTATCAGGGTGTAAATTCTCTGTCATTCTTTCTATGAAGAATTCAAGATGGCATCCATATTAAATCAGTTTCATTGTCATTTCTAGAGGCAGATGTTTACAGAATTATGTGTCTGTAAACATGTCTAACATCGTAATTATAAAAATTAAAAAGTGTTCGTGAAATCAAAGCGATTTGCAGTACCAGGATTAGCATTTGTAGGTATATATATGTTGTTCAATTTCCATTATGCAAATATTTTTGCAACTGCAAAGACCTGTGGTTTTAATTATCATGTGAAAATGAAGCTAGAACTGGTTAGGTTTCATTGTTTGTTGAAAATCTGTGTTTGTTCCGTCCTTGTTGCATTCCTTGTTGCTCATTCTTTGATCAGACCCAAGTTTCATGAAATTCTTTTATTAACTCATTCACCCCTGAAATTCCAAAATGGACCATTCCAGCCTTTGAACGAGAAGAATCTAAAGCCTTCTAAAGGGATGAACAGGTTAAAGAAACTGCTTAACTTTAAGTTTTCAATTGGAAGGCAATACAAAAGGAAAAAAAAAACTTTCTAAGTGAAAAACCTGATTTTTATTTAGAACGCATTTGCCTAGCTTTTACCTCAATAAGTTATATCTTTATTGTCTGTTCATCTAAAAGTTTGCCCTAAATATCTGTTGATGGACCTTTAAACATAAACAAACAAATAATGTATTTTCTTAAATTTCTGGAATTGCTTCCCTTTGAGGAATTTTAAGTTAAGGAATTTCAAATTAGCATTTTAAGTTTAAGTTGAGGATTTTTGTGAAACTTTGTCCAGATTCAAAGTTCTGTAATCCGTCCTTATTATATAAGAATCTATTATATATTCATTCCTGTTGTTGTAATCATGTGACCACTTTATAGGATAATTATATTATATACATAATGTCTAGTTAAATGTTCCCACATTTCATCCTTATTGTGATATGATGGTTGCTTTTTTTAACCGTATATGAATCAAAGTTTTAAGTCTTATAAATAATTCAATCTTTATAAATATTTGTACTTTTATGTTTTTTTGTTCATTTATAGAAAAAGTCCCTGTGTTAAAATTTTTATTATAGTTTAAATCCCATTTCTAAATATAGTTCCATATTAATGTGTAATGTTTGTATTAAGACATTTTTAATTTAGTTTTATCATTATGAAATGCGAACATTTTCATTTATATACTAGGTACTGGTATATGTAATTTTATTTTTCTATGAAATATTAATAGGTAGCAGGTGTTCAGTTTTAATTAAAATATTGATATTTTGTTTATGTTTACACTCATTTACAAATTATTGACAAATGTTTATCATGTCAGAAAATTGATAATTGTTTAATTGAGGAAGAACCATCCATTGTGTACGACCATCCATTTTGTTTACATTTTAAAAGTGTATTTCTACATTCCACTAATGTGACACCTATATATATTTATGTATGTAGATTGTTTAGTGCTAAATGAAAAAGTTGTCTTTTATGTTTGTTCACATGACCTGTATGAGGTCATTCAGCTGATTATTTTCAGGGATGCCGGTTTTTTTGAAACATTACTATCACTAATATCCCTGACCAGACATAATCTCTATACAAATGATGTGTTACACATATGTGGAGCATGTGCTCAAGGTCACATGTGTAGTCAAGGTCACACATGTGCTCAAGGTTTCTATACAAATGATGGGTTACACATATGTGGAGCACGTGCTCAAGGTCACACGTGTAGTCAAGGTCACACATATGCTCAAGGGTACACGTGTAGTCAAGGTCACACGTGTAGTCAAGGTCACGCATGTGCTCAAGGTTACACATGTCCTCAAGGTCACATGTGTAGTCAAGGTCACACATGTGCTCAAGGTTTCTATACAAATTATGGGTTACACATATGTGGAGCATGTCCTCAAGGTCACACATGTAGTCAAGGTCACACATGTGCTCAAGGTTTCTATACAAATGATGGGTTACACATATGTGGAGCATGTGCTCAAGGTCACACGTGTAGTCAAGGTCACACATGTGCTCAAGGTTACACATGTGCTCAAGGTTACATGTGTAGTCAAGGTCACACATGTGCTCAAGGTTACACAGGTGCTCAAGGTCACGCATGTAGTCAAGGTCACACATGTGCTCAAGGTTTACACTTATGTTGACTACAGTGTATGTTGTTAAGGTGATTATGTAGTCAAGGCTACATATGTGCAGAACATGTGACCACCAGTCTTGCTATTTTTCCAGTTTTTCCAAACTTTAGATATTAAGATGGAAGATTAAACAGTGCTTTAATTATCATATCATTGATGTTGATTATAGAGTGGTCAAACTTCAACAGATATCAACAGTAATTCCATCTTTCATGCTGATTATTGTCATCATCATCTTGCTATTTAGTCTAACATGACATCTGATTTGTTACCACGGTGTTATGGTCTTAAGAACTTACATGACTTCTCACATTCCAGACATGACGTATCACACATTTATGACATATAACATGACATTTAGATATCTCAACATACATTTCCACGTTTAATCAATTACATTTATGTAGATGTAATAATTTTCTGTTCATTTGTTAAAAGATTTTAGTGGAAACATATTCTGATAAATGCTGGAATTTTGGGAACAGTTCCCTTCTTTTTTGAGATATTTTATTCTGCCATGGCCAAGATTCATGAACATTCCTTAACTCTAAGGAATTCCTTAATTTAAAAATTTCCATAGGGAAGTATTACAGAAGTTAAGAAAAACTTGAGGAAAGTTTCTGAACTTAAGACTTTCCCCTTAACTCCTTTAATGCTTTCCTATAGAGAGATTTATGTTGAAGATTTCCGTAAAGTTAAGGAATGTTCGTAAAACTGGGCCGCAGTGATATTGTCGTAGGTTCCACTTTTTTCCACAGTTGACTTTGTTGTTGTTGGCGTCTTGCCACTAGATAAGCTTACATTTTTTTCTTTGATCATAAAACTTGAAATTTTCACAGAAGAAGTACAATAGATTAAATAAGCCATATTGCTAGCTATGGGTTATTGATATCATAATTGCTAATTTAAGTACAAAAATTTGAAAATTTATACAGGTAGTTCATTGTAACTCCTTTTGTACCCAGAATGTCCTGACATATGACCACATCTCTGGGTCGTTATTGTCAATCCCATGTGGGGCAGTTGCTAGGTACTTATTTGCTTTCTGAAAGCTAATGGTTTTTCTCCTGGTACTCCGGCTTTCCACCAACAAATAAACCTGGTAATCAATAAAATAACCCTAGCTTTTAATAGGACATTAAAGCAACCATACCCAAATCTTTTGTAGGGTAATTCAGACTCAAAAGCTACAATCTATTAATTTTGTTCATGACCTGAGATATGAAAATTTTAATTTTGAAGCAGACTCTCCAGAAATGTGATTAGTAGCTTTATTGTATTTTAAACTTTTTAAAGATTTTTTTTGGCTTTTTCAGGAGGAATATTTTTTATATGGCATGACAAAATCTTATTTAACTTTTTTGTTCTCTGTTTTAATGTGTTCGTGACATGACTTTTATAATTATTATGCTATTTACATACATATCTCCTTATAAAGACATATAGACAAGTACATTAACAATTACAGTATACTGGAAACTAATCTATTACACACATATATATATATATTAATACTTACCAAGTTAATTAATGAATACTCAGATGTATTTTTATTGAAAACTGGGCAATCTCAATTGACATTGTGTAACAAAGAGAAGATAACTCCATTACTGATTTTAGTGTTGTAAATTGATAGTAATTTGTGATTAAGGAAGAAAACACCTTTTGTGATTATTTATCATACTTATGGTATGTCAAGGTCATTCAAGGTCAATTATGTATGTCAAGGTCATTCAAGGTCAATAATGATTGATACATTCTCTTGGGTTTCGTCTTACAAATGAGACATCTTAAATGAGTTCTACCTGGTAAATTTTTAGACCAAAAAAATGCATGGTTTCATTGCCTTGTTTATGTAACAGGAGCGGAGAAAATTTCGCTGTCAGACCAGGATTCAAACTCCGGACCTCCGTGAGCTAGATATATACCCCTGGTCGCTAATCCCGCTCTACTATAATATATAAAACTAGTGTAGGTTAGAAAATCATGGCAGGTCCCTCTCACTAGTAGGAAACTTAATACATAGAACAAAGCCCTATCATCATTAAACCTGAAGTCATCGTCACAGACTCCTGGTTAACTGCAGTGTGTTATATTACGTAGTGTAGAGCATGCGCAGTCAACCATGGAACCACGATGGTGACCTGGAGTTGAGCTGTGTACATATTATCAATTTAAGAACATTGATGGATAGATTCTTGAAAGAATTGGATTTAAAAATGATAAAATGATGTTAAAATTAATAGTTATTTCATATTTGCTTTTGGTTTTGGTTGATGTGGTCCCATCCATTTCCTTCAGCCCACCCCAAACCTTGTGTGAAGTTGTATTTCAGATTAATATTTCTGTACATGATACTGCTAACCAATTATATTTTGTGTGCAATTCAATTTGCGTATTTCACAGAATTCTCAAAAATTATTCTCAGCTAAAAAATTTCCAACTACAAAAACATAAAAAAAAATTCAAACTGTAACTGGTAAAATTGATCTAAAAAAAAAAGGTTTTTGGCATGAAAACATGAAATTAAGTTGCCACAATATTCAGTCAGTTCACACAAATGTCATAATTACATTGGATTGTCTATATCAGACTTGAGACTTAAAATATAAATGAAAGCTAGAGGGTAAGAGTCAAACATAATTCTAAATTTCTTTGTATTTCAGATTTATTCGTAAGTTTTTTTTTATTGAGTTGGTTTGCCAACAGCCCAGTCTCCACTCCTTTATCTCCAGGGGAAACAATAACATACTGATTCGACCAAATTAGTGCCCAGGGTGTTTAAAAAATTGAAATAAATGAAAAGGTGCTTAATAAGACAAAATTATTGCAAACCTATACAGTTTTGATAGTTTTGGTCTTTATTTATGCCCAGGCAATTGAAATTGGAGCCTCAAAATGGGAAGGGGCGCTTATAGGGACATGGGCACTTATTGGGTAGACTACGGTACTTTATCCGATTCTGATTGTAACACCTGGAGAATGTGGATGATGGTGACCTTCATATACCTACACACTTACACAAGATCTATTGACCCAGAGTTATGTCCTATTGACCCAGAGTTATGTCCCATTGACCCAGAGTTATGTCCCTTTATTCATATTGACCCAGAGTTGTGTCCCTTTGTTAATAGTTTTTAAAATTTTGCTAATTTTACCCAGATGTAGACTGCTATACAATGTGTATTTAATATATTTTATCTTATACATAAATTTGTTATAAATATTAAATGCTACCAATTTATTAGAATAAAAATGTTTAGCAAAAGATTTTCTGGTATTTGAATTTGTTTTTACTTTATCACAGTCCACTGAACAAGAGATCCGAGAGAAATCTTTACACTCACTGGAACAAGGACGTTAAGCCCCATGAATCAATCACTGGGACACACCATAGATCAATGATCTAATTAAGTCAGTCAGAGGATAGGACCTTTTCATAATGGGACTAATTCATGTACCACGAGATACCTGATAACATTTGTACAGGACCATAAGTATCTCCAGTGGTGATGGAATGTAACTCTTTATAATCTTCACGCTGAAAGGACGTTAGTGTTGGATAACATCTTTTAGTATCATTCTATCACAAATAGAAACAATAGTCCTGCTCAAATGTTATCGGGTATCATATAGTACGTGGATTAGTCCTATTGTCATTATCAAAGGATGGTTGCTTGCCATCCAGTTTGCAATATGCAAAACTAGGCACTACGATTGAAGGTAATCTCTGGGTGCTTGCATGAGTGCTAAATAAAGTAAACTCAAACTCTTACATTCATTGTAATCGCACATCAACAAAATAAAAAGCACTCGTTTTCTTTTCAGTGAAAGAGAGGAAGCAAAAACAAAGAATTCTATGTAATTCCCAAAATCAAGATGCAAAGTGCATGTTAATAAAAGATTGGTAAATTCGGATAAAACAGCTATCAGGAAAACAATCTTGTTTGTACCTCACCTTGCCCGAAGGGCCGGTGAGCTTATGTCATGGTGCGGCATCCGTCGTCTGTCTGTCCATAACATTTCCTTTAAATCGCTACTCATCATAGAGTTCTGCATGGAATGTAACCAAATTTGTCCAGAAACAAGGGGAAACACATATAAACTTTGGCTCTGAACCCCCGGGGGAAGGAGGTGCGGGGCCCAATCGGGAAATAGAGGTAAATCCTTTAAATCGCTACTAGTCATAGAGTTTTGAATGGAATGTAATCAAATTTGGCTAGAAACATCCGTGGGGGAAGATGAACAGAATTTTTATAAATTTTGGCTCAGACCCAGGGGCAGGAGGGGCAGGGCCAATAGGGTAAATAGAGTAAAAACCTTTAAATCGCTACTAGTCATAGAGTTCTGCATGGAATATAACCAAATTTGACCAGAAACATCATTTACGGAAGGGGAACATTAATTTTGTTTGCATAAATTTTGGCTTTGACCCCCTAGAGCAGAAAGAATGGGTCCCAATTAGGGAAATTAGAGATAAATCTTAAATTCCTTCAGAAAAGAAACAATGATCCTGTAATCAGAACATTGCTTGGCATTACAATAACCAAGTGAGCGATACAGGCCCTCTGGGCCTCTTGTTTTTATGAAGTGTGAAAGAAGTAAGTTTAAATCTTGTGAGCAAAATTTTATGACCTTGCATAGGAAAATTGCATCTTAATAGTTATTTCCCCTTTGTAAATTTGACGATTTGTGGTGTTTTTATTACATCGAGTGCACTTTCAAAATTACACCTTTAGTAAATTGTAATGTTGATAAATTCAATACCATTTAATTTAAATAAGTATTTATGTAGATTAATATTCACACTATTACCCAAAGATGACATAAGTATAAATAGGTATTATCATCTTCACTTTACATCATTATACCAGAGTGAATATTTGTAGTTAACTCCCCTTTTTCTAAACATGACTTAATATGCAAATTACTTTTTACCACATAATTTATATTACCAAAATATTATATATCAAATCCAAAGTTGACAGGGGTTAGTGGTAGGGTGGGACACTTCATTATCAACCTTGCTCTATGGAAATACCAAGAAGTACTACCTTACTTAGTTAAACCATTACAAATATTTTAACAATAAAAATATAAATTAGATATTTTAATTGTGCGACATACTTGAAATGACACATATATAGTACCCTTGTGACCCAGATCCCAAGGATAATCCAATCCACCATTTATTATTCAATTAATAAGAATATGGTAGTTAACATACAACCCTTGAACCCAAAAATGGAAGGACTGCTTTGCTGGCAACAGTATCCATTGTACCAAGTAACTAGAATTATCTTACTATTTTAAGTGCTGTGATAGACTGCTAGAGTAAAGTACTTATCAGAACATTTCCACGTCAAGAATTGGTAATAATTCATTTGCATATTGAGAGAAATTATGAAAGTTACCACAAATCAAGGTTTTTAACAGGGGAGATAACTCTTGAAACATTTCTTGTATCCTTATTCCAGCTGAAACAGAAGCTGTTCTATGGAAATTAGACCGAATTATTCAGATGTTATATCAGCTTTTTTATCCCACCATCATCAGATGGTCAACAAGATGGCCACCAGCCAGCCATCTTGGATTTTGATAGTTAAAGTTTATTATCACTATTTCTCATAAAGTGCTGAAGAAATCTATCTCAAATTTCAAATCCAGGTTCCCCTAGGGCTTTAGTTTCGCATATTGCATTTTGGGACTGAACAGTGACCATGTTGGCTGATACGGCGACATCTTGTAATTTGGTAAGTTGAAGATTGTTACCGCTATTTCTCAGAAAGTACTAAAGCGACCTGACTCAAATTTTAATTGCAGTATGTTTGAAAAAGTTTGAAAAGCAGAGAATAGATCCCTCTTTCCATTGTCAGACATAGATAATTCTTTAATGGGTGCCAAGATCCCTCTGGGATCTCTTGTTAAATCCAAAATTGCTTTCAAAATAAAAACACTGAAAACTTTTAATTAGCTAAAACATATTTATTGCATAATGACTTATAAATGTTACAGATGAGAAAAACAAAATTATTGCCAATGTTTAATGATAAAAACTGAGTATATTTCTAGACTAGATAAGTTTATGAACTTGGTGATTTTGTACTAACTCTATTGAATACCATAAGATTAATAATTTCCCAATACTTAGAGCTTTATGAATGTTTTGATATTTAAAGATGCTCCACTGCTGACAAATAGTATTTTTTAGTATTTTTCTTCAGTTACAAAAGTTACTTACTTTACACCATTACCACCATTGAAAAGTTTGAGCTTCTAATTTTGCTTAAAGTTAGAAATATGAAAAATAATTCAATTCATCCCGGAATATCCTAAATGGAATGAAGTACTGATTGCGCATGCACAAAAGGCTAAATGAATTATTTGATATTTTATTTTTTGGTGTTAATCAGGCATATATATACACGATTAAAAATCAATTATTGCTCAAATGAGTAATTATCATTTATGCTCTGTCGGCGGTGGAGCATCTTTAAAAATCAAAATCATATACCCGGTACTTAATATTGATTTGGAAGAAGTATAGGAGGTAAATTTGAAGATGAAAAGCTCAATGCTAATAAATGATGTCTGCCAAAGAACACAGCCAACCCTCAAGGCGGTTTTAGAACAAAAATCCCTGTTTGTCTTTATTCCGTCTCTGAATATTACAGAGTAAGCTCCCTTTATGGGTAGGTATCCATTGCGACATCATTACTTTGTGAGCACTATTCACATCATTTTCTCCAAATGTATGACGTTACACTTGGAAACACATTACGTCACAATCAATACCTACTCACATATGGACAAATAACTATAATATGCAAATGTAGAATAGCAGAATGAAACAGTTACTCTTTGGCAATAAAATTGAGACATTTTTCAAGATATTTGAGATAAATGGTAGCACACTCTTTAATTCATTCACCCCTGAAAATTCATAATGAACTCTTCCAGTCTTTGAATTAGAAATGTTCAAATGTGTCTACAGGGGTGAAGGTGGAATTATGTAGTGTAGAAATTTGTTCAGAGGGTTCAGTAGTATGCAGGGGTGGTGATGTTATCAGGTGCTAATAATTTGAGGGAGCTCTGTATATCATTTTGAAGGGTAAAAAATCCATTAATAATAAAGAGAATAATGAAAAAAATAATTACAGTTTACCAAATTTAAATTTTTAAAAAAATTTAAGATTGCCAATACAATTTCCTTGTATCTTGCGAGTAAAAATTATACATGTATATTTGTATATTATGTACATGGTAAAAAAATGCACTTGAATTAAGCATGATCATTTGAACAAACTAGAGATAATATATATATTACAAATCGCGAAATTGGAATAAAAGAATATGATGGACCTCTCATATTATCTACAAACTTGTTTAAAAGGGATTTCATGGGTATCATATGCATGCAAAAAGGTACATAACATATATTAAATATACATTTTCAATATTGAGTATTCTTAAATGGAGTCATATATGAAATAAATATACTTCAAAAACAAGCTTCTATATAAAGCTAGCAATGATTTTGCAAATGAAGATGAAGATGGTGGGCTTATTTATATACATGTATAATCTATGTTTTGACATCAGATCTAAAAAATTTACGAAATGTTTTGATGGTACACAGTATATTGTATAACCAGTTATTTTCGGAGGTTTACTTTTTTGGAAATTAATCTTAAAATCACATTTGAAATTTTTATTTTATTTCTTCATTTGGCCATAAGGGTATTCCATATTTGCATATTATAGAATTTTCTGCCCTTGCAGGTAGGTATTGATTGTGATGTCACTGAATGTCATACGTTTTGGTGAAAAATGATGTGAATTGTTCTCCCAAATAATGACGTTAACAATCTAAACAATTTATTGCATAATGACTTATAAATGTTACAGATGAGAAAAACAAAATTATTGCCAATGTTTAATGATAAAAACTGAGTATATTTCTAGACTAGATAACTTTATGGAACTTGGTGATTTTGTACTAACTCTATTGAATACCATAAGATTAATAATTTCCCAATACTTAGAGCTTTATGAATGTTTTGATATTTAAAGATGCTCCACTGCTGACAAATAGTATTTTTTAGTATTTTTCTTCAGTTACAAAAGTTACTTACTTTACACCATTACCACCATTGAAAAGTTTGAGCTTCTAATTTTGCTTAAAGTTAAAAATATGAAAAATAATTAAATTCATCCCGGAATATCCTAAATGGAATGAAGTACTGATTGCGCATGCACAAAAGGCTAAATGAATTATTTGATATTTTATTTTTTGTGTTAATCAGGCATATATATACACGATTAAAAATCAATTATTGCTCAAATGAGTAATTATCATTTATGCTCTGTCGGCGGTGGAGCATCTTTAAAAATCAAAATCATATACCCGGTACTTAATATTGATTTGGAAGAAGTATAGGAGGTAAATTTGAAGATGAAAAGCTCAATGCTAATAAATGATGTCTGCCAAAGAACACAGCCAACCCTCAAGGCGGTTTTAGAACAAAAATCCCTGTTTGTCTTTATTCCGTCTCTGAATATTACAGAGTAAGCTCCCTTTATGGGTAGGTATCCATTGCGACATCATTACTTTGTGAGCACTATTCACATCATTTTCTCCAAATGTATGACGTTACACTTGGAAACACATTACGTCACAATCAATACCTACTCACATATGGACAAATAACTATAATATGCAAATGCAGAATAGCAGAATGAACAGTTACTCTTTGTCAATAAAATTGAGACATTTTTCAAGATATTTGGGATAAATGGTAGCACACTCTCTAACTCATTCACCCCTGAAAATTCATAATGAACTCTTCCATTCTTTGAATTAGAAACGTTCAAATGTGTCTAACAGGGGTGAAGGTGGAATTATGTAGTGTAAAAATTTGTTCAGAGGGTTCAGTAGTATGAAGGGGTGGTGATGTTATCAGGTGCTAATAATTTGAGGGAGCTCTGTATATAATTTTGAAGGGTAAAAAATCCATTCATAATAAAGAGAATAATGAAAAAATAATTACAGTTTACCAAATTTAAATTTTTAAAAAAAATTAAGATTGCCTATACAATTTCCTTGTATCTTGCGAGTAAAAATGATACATGTATATTTGTATATTATGTACATGGTAAAAAATGCACTTGAATTAAGCATGATTATTTGAACAAACTAGAGATAATATATATTACAAATCGCGAAAGTGGAATAAAGAATATGATGGACCTCTCATATTATCTACAAACTTGTTTAAAAGGGATTTCATGGGTATCATATGCATGCAAAAAGGTACATAACATATATTAAATATACATTTTTCAATATTGAGTATTCTTAAATGGAGTCATATATGAAATAAATATACTTCAAAAACAAGCTTCTATATAAAGCTAGCAATGATTTTGCAAATGAAGATGAAGATGGTGGGCTTATTTATATACATGTATAATCTATGTTTTGACATCAGATCTAAAAAAATTTACGAAATGTTTTGATGGTACACAGTATATTGTATAACCAGTTATTTTCGGAGGTTTACTTTTTTGGAAATTTATCTTAAAATCACATTTGAAATTTTTATTTTAGTTTCTTCATTTGGTCATAAGGGTATTCTATATTTGCATATTATAGAGTTATCTGCCCTTGCAGGTAGGTATTGATTGATGTCATGTGTTTGCAAGCATAATGTCATACGTTTTGGTGAAAATGATGTGAATTGTTCTCCCAAATAATGACGTAACAATCTATAACAACCCACACGGAAGCTAACTCTGTAATATGCAAAGATGGAATGCAGTCAAACATGTCTTAAGAAGCCTTCCAATAGAAGTCGCTTAAGATAGTTGGTCACTTAAGACAGGTCAATGATAAAGATTACGTACCAGATGGATGTTCAATCTTTAAATTCTCCTTCAAGATGCATTATTATATTGTGAAGAACATGTGAAAATTGAATTTTTAATTGCCGGTTTAGCAAAGTTACACATCAGAATAATCACAGGATATATGTTGAAAAGATATATATATAAGATGGACATAATTGTGTACCATTTCATAATCAATCATACATTTCTCAAGTGATGTTGATCAAATTTTCGCAGCCATAATAATGACCTGTGAAATCGCAAAAATATCTTTCCTGCAGAAGTAAATGGCTACACAGTATACACATAAAAAATTATCTCTAAAATAACAAGTGTAAACTTAAATGAGACTTTTTAATTTTCAAAATTTCTTTTTCATCTTTGAGATAATGAAGTTAAAAAAAAACCAAGAAATTAAGTTTTAAATAGAATTGTACATGTACAAAGGGAACAACCTATACCTACTGATGATTGATTATCACAGCCATTTTGTAGATCTAGTCTACTCGTCACAAAAAAACAAACATCATCCAACACATCAAGATCACATCACATGAGTCACTCAATTTATCAAATACAATAAGAGTATCAATTTTAATTAATCATTAACGCGTGAATAACGATGCTGTGAACCAACTTATATTCGCGTGCAATGAAATTTCATAGATTTCACAGGTGATACAAAAATTTCAAAATAAATCGCTGAATTTTTTTATGATACAGTTTCAACCATAACATAGAACTCCAGATGTCTGATTGTGAAACTTAATTTCACCTAAAAAAAGGTAGGAATAAAAACACAAAATTAAGTTGATTCACAATACAGATTTAAATTCTAGTTGAGAAGGTGAAAACTTTAACATTAGAAACAACAAATATATTATCTTTATAAAATCTTGTTTAACCATTGCAATGAATATGGCACAAAAAGAACAAACTACAAAATTGTTTCCATAACAACGGTTGTCAATATTTAACTTTAACATGTAACAATGAACACACACAATTTTAACCATTTAACAGAAATACCTTGGAGACTAGTCTGCCTTTCTACTCTGTTCTATACGCTTGGCTCAGCTATCTATTATCTGGATATAAGTCGCGTATTTAAGATTTTTTTATAAAATGCAATATGATGCCCCTACCTCTACATATCAATGCCTGATGTGACAAAACGGGGCGTAATGGGAAGCGAAAAAAATTAGAAACATTAGGATAGTTTGTAGATTCCAAAACGATGTGGGTTAAGTACTACAGTACTAAGATCTACCCTGCTGATGTAGATCGTAACAGCGTCGAATACCTTTGCAGATTCATGCATAAAATAACAAGCCATACCATAACGTTAATCTGTCACCATACTGATTTCTAGTAAAAACGAAATATCTTGAAACATATATCAACGAATTTCGCTAAAAATATATATTGCAAAATTGAAAAATATTCTATTTTATTTTTAGAATTTCCCAAATATTTTATTCGAATAACCGGAGGTCATGTAAAAGTCTATTCAAATACACAAAGTTGAAAAACAAAGATAAAGAAGGAAAAAATCGGGACCGCAGAATTTTATGCAAATAACCGAAATATTCAAATAACTGTTATTCGATTATGTGGAGTCCTCTGTACATGTATTAACCGTCGATTAATTCCACCTTCTAATGATTGTTACATCACAAAAATCACGTCAAAAAATGTCGCAACCATCAGGACTAATCAACAGTAAATGATACTCTCATCAAGCCGTTTTGGTGTCTCAAAACAAACCTATTGTTTCTTCCTGCTAATTAAATTTTTCTTGTCTTTATATTCCTTCAGTCCTTATACCGGTACATATGAAAATTTATAGAGATTTCATTATACTTGGTTATTAGTATGTGTTTTATGCCTTATAGATATCTATGGTATTTCATTAAAGGGTTATCAGGTTTTGGCTACGCAGGAAGTTAAGGTAAATCACCAAATTATAGCTAGAACCCACCAATAACCCTACATAGACCTTACAAACAAGGCCAGGTTAAGGTGAATCACCAAATTATAGCTAGAACCCACCAATAACCCTACATAGACCTTACAAACAAGGCCAGGTTAGTGGGAATCACAAATAACACCTAGAACCCACCAATAACCCTACATAGACCTTACAAACAAGGCCAGGTGTGGGGAGAATATCAGATACCTTAACCACACAGCCAAGATACACCTTCTGTTTGGTAAATGGCAACTTGTAGAAAGTCAGATACCTTAACCATGCAGCCAAGATGCCCCTTCTGTTTGGTAAATGGCAACTTGTAGAAAGTCAGATACCTTAACCATACAGCCATGATACCCCTTCTCTTTGGTAAAGAGCAGATTGTAGACAGTCAGACACCTTAACCACTGAGCTAAGATGCCCTTCTGTTTGGTAAAGAGCAAATTGGTAGAAAATCCGACACCTTAACCACGCAGCCAAGATGCCCCTTCTGTTTGGTAAAGAGCAAATTGGTAGAAAGTCAGACACCTTAACCACACAGCCGAGATGACCCTTCTGTTTGGTAAAGGCCAACTTGTAGAAATTCAGATACCTTAACCACTAAGCCAAGATGTCTCTTGGTAAGCTTACTCAGCAAATATAGAGATATATGTGTCATTTAGTCGTCGGTGGTGGGATTCCATGAGTTGATGATGTCGTCAGTAGTTAGTGAGAAAGGCCGGATCTACAGAGGCAAGTTTGGCCGACAGGAAAGCGTGGATACAAAACAACAGTGTTTGTAGATTGGTACATTCCACCTCCTGCAAAGGGAAATAAAATAGCATCAACTTCAAAAATAACAAGCTTACAGTAAATGTTGCAAGCAACACACATCCCCTGCCGTCAATTATATTTCTAATCTATCAAGTTATTATTGCTTAGTTATGCTATCATTGTATGATGTTTGAGCAAATTCTGTTGATGTCTTCTCAAATTACCGTCTAGGAACATAAAATTTGTGAAACAATTTAATTTTAGTAACAGTGGCCTTTGTAGTTGACTTTTCAACCCCAAATTCAATCCCAAGCTGTGTCGCCTCCTATGATACCATTGTGTGAAGTTTGGTCAAAATCTATCAATTCATTCTCAAGTTATCATCTGGAAACCAAATCCGGACAGACGGGCAGATGGACAGACAGACAGACAAACAGACAGACAGGACAAACACTAAAAGTCCCCTCCGGTTTCACTGCCAGGGGACTAATAACAGATTTGATGTAACAAACCATATATTATTATTCCATAGTATTTTTACAACGAACAAGAACTCTGCTTTGGATGCCATCATAACCTTAAAAGATAAGCTCACAAAAAAACTGCAAAATCTAAGTGATATACCTACAAGGGAACAAAAATAGATCTTTACACAACTTAAACAAGCTGATGATAATTACACTTACCCGTACTTCAACACCAGAATTCTCTGTACTAAAATGTAACTTGAGTTTGGTTTTACCATCGTCAGACGATCCCTTTAATCTAGAAAACTTGTAGACCCACTTGTAACTCTGGAACAGAAAACATTTTGTTGATGAAGACAAAGTTGCCTTGGAGATCTTTTCTGATGCAGCTAATATCTCTTCCCTTTATCTCAATAGTAAGGGACCAAGGATGTTGGGCCAAACCAAAACCCACAAAGAAATCAAATTGCAAAATGTTAAGTGAATTTTATCAGAAATAGCACACGACAGCTGGAACCATTTCTTCAAATTTGATGAAACAAGCTCCAGGATCATGAAAACAATCTTAAACTTAAGTTTGGACTTAGCCAATTAAATATGACAAAACTTTTTGTTACGTTGTTTTTGATTGGCTAAGTCTAAACTTAAGACTATTTCATGATACTAAGGCCTGACGACTGATGACAAAGGATTGGCAGGAAAGAATGCTAACAGAGAGACAGCTGGTGTGACCGGGGTTTTCCGCAATTTTCTGAAGAACCTTAACATTAAATAATCAAGATCAACCTTCAGTGTGTTGTCAAAAATTTTAATATGGAAGTTACACAGGTTAATACATGTAGTACAAAATACTCGCAAATAATATTGTCAACTTCCATCACCAACTTTTTCATAACTAACAAAAGCTATTGACCTCAGTCTCTAGACTCGGTCAATACTGTTAGCCAACTTTTATTCGCGTGTGATTTACTAGACTAAAAATCGCGAAAGTTAATCTCCACGAATTATTATTGATACATCTGTATGGCTGTACAGTTCAAAAACACTTTGTTAGCATTAAGATGATCATATTTGTTTAGAAGTAAACTATCTATGTTTTAAACTAAATAAACAATTCACAGTTCAGTTCAACGAATCCCAGAACGCTACCATCCCATGAGACTGTGTTTATATCGGCCACCATGACACGCCAGGCGGAAATCATTATCGGCGTATTCGATTCGTTTCAGTGAGAGGACAACAGGGGTCACTTCAGTTCCGGAGTTTTTCGATCTCAAGTCTCAGAGTTTTGAGTTATGGTATCCTTTTTAGCTACATGTAATAGATGTTGTTTTGTTTTGTTTTAACTACACTAATACCGACATGTTTACCCAAAGATAACTCAAGGCATACTGATCGTCGCAATACTGGCAGATTCCATTGTTTATTTGTTTGTGATCGTGAGTTCTATTTTGTTGTACTGTATGTGTCTGTATATGGATTAACACGTAGGCCTATTACGAATGGTTCATTCCAGTCTAGCCAACCGTCTAAGTGAACATAATTCTACCTTCGCCAACTTTCCTGATTTCACACCTTGGTCAGACTTGGTCATACCTGAGTGACCGTCAGGTAAATAATTAAATTCCTGCTTAAAAGTAGTCACTTACCAATATATATTGATTTATATAGTTATATAGATTTGAATCTTTGATATAAGATAGAACACCTTTCCTCTTTCATGAGATACATGTACCTTATTACCTTATACAAACGCAGGCAAATGGCTAGTCTGTTTCACAAATCAAAGTGCCAAGGCCACTCACAGATGCTGTGAATGAAGGACTCAAACAAAGGAATAAAGAAATTGGTTTTTCATTTAAATATTGAATTTAGTATATTAATTGTGCCGTGTTCAATTTTGGAGTTAAACATATATATGGTATACCGTATTTATTTCATGATATTTAAAGTTGTTTCAAGAACAATAAGTTGAATAACTCATTTTCCTAAAATAACTAAAATAGATTTTATATTTAAATTATTTCTGAAATAACGATTTCAACACCAAGAAAACTTCATGTACTGCATCGGACTTTAAAAGCAAGTCTTCGTATGCAGTTAGTGGTTGGCGACATATAAGCGTGAAGAACATATTATCGTGACTTTTGCTTTGTCGACTTTTGACTAATGATAAATCATGGCCAGATGCTTTAGCCAAATAAAAGGTACATTATTTGGTTACTTATAAAACTCAAATTTCTTTTGAATTCATAAGAACGCTAACATCAAGAAAATTTCATACAATGCATCTGACTTTAGCAAGTCTTCGTAAGGCTACCGTAGATTACATGGCAATATAAGTTAGTTTGTCACTTTAAGTTGATCTTACATATATACATGTATATAAAAGGTCAACAGTTATATAAAGTTCACATAATGACAGATATTATTTTGATTTTGGTAAGATTTTTCTGTTTAATATCCTATTACCGGCCAGGGTAATCTAAAGTAAATTACTCTAAAGCTGGAGTACCCAGAGAAACACCACAGACCACAGACCAGCAATATTGGTACCTGGCAACTGCTGCACATGGGATTCAAACTCAAGACCCAAAGGTGGAGGGCTTGTGGTATCATGTCGGGACATATTAACCACTCGGCCCCATAATATTATCTCGAATCAAACAACACTTTAATCAAGAAATTTCATTTCATAAGATTCTAACCTATGAATTTTGTAAATATAAACAGTGTAAGATTTTTAATGAATACCTTTGTTTCACTGTCATATAAAGAAAAGCCTGCTTCAAGGTCAAGGGTCAGTCCTGACAAGCGACCTCGCCATGTACACCCAAAAGTTCGATTCTGAAAATACAAAACATAAATTACCAACAAAACAAAGTTCTCTGGATCCTCAATGATTTATAAACTCAAAAGTTTGACTCTAAAAATATCAAATGACCGTATATTTAATGGGGGACCATTATAGAAGTCAATCAAATGCCTGAAAAGTCCTATCACTGCACTCAATATATGATTATCTATGGGGTGATTACTGAGAAATAAGAGTAAAATCTATCTGCAAGAAAAACTATAAAGTAAGGTATCAATTTGGGTACAATGTCAATTCAGGGTACGCTAACATTAATATACAAACTGATAGAGGACATTTAATTTTCCTAATCAATACAGTGAAAAAAGCCTGACTCAGTGACCTCTGTATGAAGACCACCTCTGTATGAAGACCACCTCTGTATAAAGATCATCTGCTTATTAAGACCACCTTCTTATGTTCCCAAATGACTATTTATACCACAATTTGACCTTTGTATAAAGACCACTTTTCCCTTGGGAGGTATTTATTCTGTATTTGCAGAGTTATTTGCCCTTGTGGGTAGGTTTGATTGTGACATCATGTGTTTGCCAGAGTAACGTCATTGCTTTTAATGAAATGAATTTCGCTCACAAAATAACGAAGTCACAAGGGATGCCTACCCAAAGGGAGGTAACTGTGCAATATGCAAAGATAGCATAAACCAGTTTGACTGTAACAAAAGATGTTGAAGCTGCTTACCTGGAGTTTAACAATACTGTAGTGGTTATACCTGTATCAAGATTACCTTGAGTTTAACTATACTGTAGTGGTTACACCTGTACTAAGCTAACCTTGAGTTTAACGATACTGTACACCTGTACCAAGCTTACCTTGAGTTTAAGGATACTGTAGTGGTTACACCTGTATCAAGCTTACCTTGAGTTTAACGATACTGTAGTGGTTACATCTATACCAAGCTTACCTTGAGTTTAACGATACTGTAGTGGTTTCACCTGTATCAAGATTACCTTGAGTTTAACAATACTGTAGTGGTTACACTTGTACCAAGCTTACCTTGAGTTTAACAATACTGTAGTGGTTACACCTGCACAAAACTTACCTTGAGTTTAACAATACTGTAGTGGTTACACTTGTACCAAGATTACCTTGAGTTTAACGATACTGTAGTGGTTACACCTGTACCAAGCTTACCTTGAGTTTAACAATACTGTAGTGGTTACACCTGTACCAAGCTTACCTTGAGTTTAACAATACTGTAGTGGTTACATTTGTACCAAGCTTGCTTTGAGTTTAACAATACTATAGTGGTTACACTTGTACCAAGATTACCTTGAGTTTAACGATACTGTAGTGGTTTCAACTGTATCAAGATTACCTTGAGTTTAATGATACTGTAGTGGTTTCACCTGTACCAAGCTTACCTTGAGTTTAACAATACTGTAGTGGTTACACTTGTACCAAACTTACCTTGAGTTTAACAATACTGTAGTGGTTACACCTGTACCAAACTTACCTTGAGTTTAATGATACTGTAGTGGTTACACCTGTACCAAACTTACCTTGAGTTTAACGATACTGTAGTGGTTACACCTGTACCATGCCTTCTCTAGGTGTAATAAGTCGCTGCGACTGTCTGTACTCAGGTAAAACTTCTCACCTGTACCTGTCTGTATGGTACAAGAGTGCTGACGGTCATCTAGCAACTCAGAGTCCTGAAACAGGTGAAAGGAGCCTTAAATAGACTTAGTGTATTCTTTATTTGCATATTACAGAGTTATCTGCCCTTGTGGGAAGGTATTGATAATGACATCATGTGTTTGTAAGCAAAATATCATACAATACAGAGATAACAACAACACTAGTCATTCTCAAAATATGGGAAAAAACTGTTATATGCAATTCCATCTTTGCATATTACAGAGTTAGCTCCCTTGCGGGTAAGTATTGATTGTTACATCATTATGTTGTGAGCGCAATTCACGTTGTTTTTTCCCGAAAAGTATGACGTTACGCTCTCAAACACATGATGTCACAATCAATACCTACCCGCAAGTGCAGATAACTCTGTGATATGCAAATTCGGAATATGCAACGAAGGATTATCATCGAAGGTATTTGTGTAGGAAATCATATGTAATGTCTTTTATTTACTATAACATATTGAAAGAATATCTGTGGTTTCGACCCATCCATTTTTCAGAAATACAAAATCACATAACATTTCTAAAACAGAGTAAAATTTTATTAAAGAAGGATATGTGATGTGTAACATTTGTTTTACAGCTTATACTTACCTTTAATACTTTAAACATACATTCGTAGAGTTTGAATACTGTGTCGCATCTCACCCAGTCTCGTGTCTGCATCTGAAAAAAGGATAATCACCGATCAAATTTTGATATTGGAAAAAATATTCGCTTGATGACAGTAAAACAGTCTTAACTTACACCATTTAATTGCATCTTTGATTTCTAAAGAAAATGTTTAACCACATTGGAACATCAACATGCCAAAGATTAATAAATACATATTCAACTTGAAAATAAATAAGACAGATGGATACAGTAATTAATTATACACCAATTCATTTTTCTGCACGATCAACATCAATATAGGTCATTTTGGTTTAAATTTATTTTACTATAAATTGCAAAATCAAATAGCTGCGAAAAAGTTTCAGACAAACATACAGCAAATCCTTATGACTCTAAATTGCAAAAGTAAATTGCTATGATGTTAATATCATATTCCTCTTAATATCATATTTTGGTCTATCAAATGGAGCATTCCACTATAGTAGGCATGAACACGTGAAATAAAGCTAACACGAAAATCAGTCTGTTTACTATATATGGCTTTGCATCAGACTTCTAGACTGGGAATTTACCGTAAACCTGCCAAATATCACCTATTTATTTCCAACACCTCCTTGAGGTCATATTTATGATACTTCTAAAAACCAAAATACTATTTTGTTTATTGTTACTTAAAACTTTTAAATTTAGAGTCCCAATTGTCAACAATGAACGTTCACTCTCTAGGATGAATTGCATACTATAAATGAAAATGTCAATTTTGACTGTTTGAACAAACTTCCTCCCCTAAAAATTTTTCGCATAGTCCATTACTATTTCAGTTGATTAATCTAATAAATCACGCCAGATTTTGTTTGATTCCAATATTTCAGCACAATTAATGCCTCAATTTCCTTTTTACTAACATTGTGGTGCTGTGTTAACATTTAAATAACAGCAACTAGAGTTATTTTTTCGTAACAGAGTTATCGCCCCTTACATTACTCATTTTATATTTGCCTTTGCACCATGAAAATTTACTCACAGGTGGCATATCAAACAGACAGACATCCGCACCCTTGAGGGCGATGAACTTTGGTTTCCACGCCTGCCAGTGTCTCGCGGGAGATACTCTCTCCTGGGTCCAGCTCATGTACAGGATCTACAACATGTAGGAATCAAAGGTCAAAAGGTAGGTCACTTGACAACTTTCTGTCACAAAACCAAAAATTACATAGGTAATTTTGTTTGTCAAAATAAAAAGTATTGATTGCTTATGTTACAAACAATATATATACTCGACAGGAAATCAAGATTCTTTGATCTATTCATTGTACATATCTGTTTATAAAAGATTGAAAAGATGTTTCATTCATCTTGTAATCAATTGTTTTTATTTCTCTTTATAAAGTCACATACTTGTTCTTCTGGTATCAGCAATCTGTTACTCATCTTAATCTGAAAAATAATTACATTGTATTACTTAAACGATATTCTAATTACTACATTGTATTACTTAAACAATATTCTAATTATTACATTGTATTACTTAAACAATATTCTAATTATTACATTGTATTACTTAACAATATTCTTATTATTATATTGTATTACTTAAACAATATTCTAATTATTACATTGTATTACTTAAACAATATTCTAATTATTACATTGTATTACTTAAACAATATTCTAATTATTACATTGTATTACTTAAACAATATTCTAATTATTACATTGTATTACTTAAACAATATTCTAATTATTACATTGTATTACTTAAAACAATATTCTAATTATTACATTGTATTACTTAAACAATATTCTAATTATTACATTGTACTACTGTAACAATATTTCATTAATTACATTGTAGTACTGGAACAATATTTCAAAAATTACATTGTACTACTGTAACATTTTTTTATAATTACATTGTATTATTGTAACAATATTTCAATAATTACATTGTATTTTTGTAACAATATTTCAATAATTACATTGTACTACTGTAACAATATTTCAATAATTACATTGTATTATTGTAACAATATTTTGATAATTACATTGTACTACTGTAACAATATTTTAAAATCTTCCAAATCAACATTGATTGGCTCCATTGATACTCATTAATTGCTGGATTTAAAACCTTTAGATTGTGCGTAATACTCCAAACTTGTCATTACATATTAAATTGATAAAAGGAAAAATAGTCAAACCATCTGCATGTTATCACAAAATTCCTTGTATTGGATGATAGGAATGTTCTTATAAGCAAAACATAGTGCAATTTAAAGTGAACAGTCGGGCAAGGATGGCTAAAGTCGGTAAAAATGGTGTGAATGTATCCAGTATAATTTCTTATGAAATGGACAAATAAAATCTCTCGTCAAAATCTGTCTGCGTACGAAGAAATTAATTTAAAGTATGGAAATTCTAAAATGTCCTCCCAGCTCACTATGTCCGTGGTTACATTTCCACGCAGCCTCGCTTTCAATGCTTTCAACTTTTCTTTACTTTAATGGTCAGAACTGGGAAACTAAGGAGAACTTGACCGTCGTATTAATATGTGAGAACTTTTGGAAGGCCAATGAACGCATTTAGACTGGTTTTCTTTGCCCGACTATTCACTTTAATGAAAGTGACATCAGGAGAAATACTCATCATTTGTGTTAAGAGAGATGAAATGTTATTGGTGATTGCCCTGATCCAATTAGCCAATGAGAGGTGAGATAGAGAAAACTTACTCTTTGTGTTAAGAGAGATGAAATATTATTGGTGATTGCCCTGATCCAATCAGCCAATGAGAGGTGAGATACTCAGATAGAGAAAACTTACTATTTGTGTTAAGAGAGATGAAATATTATTGGTGATTGCCCTGATCCAATCAGCCAATGAGAGGTGAGATACTCAGATAGAGAAAACTTACTCTTTGTGTTAAGAGGGATGAAATATTATTGGTGATTGCCCTGACCCAATCAGCCAATGAGAGGTGAGATACTCAGATAGAGAAAACTTACCATTTGTGTTAAGAGAGATGAAATATTATTGGTGATTGCCCTGATCCAATCAGCCAATGAGTGGCTATCGTCACAGTGAATTACTCCCGTTGTTGCCCCATCAACACTGACGATCTCAAATGCGTTCGCCCGGAGTTTGTCGGTACCAGGACAGTAACGAGTGAGATAGGCGAATAGGAGAGGTATAGAGACATACACAGACCACTGACGCTCGAGACGCGGAAACTGGGACGGGTCCTCCTCCTGTAACAAGTCAATTGGATCAGAACACTTGGATATTCACTATTCTGTCTTTGCATATTACAGAGTTATCTGCTCTTGCGGGTAGGTATCAATCGTGACATCATGTGTTTGCGAGCGTAACATCATACTTTTCGGAAAAAATTACGTGAATTGCGCTCACAAAATAATGATGTATCAATCGATACCTACCTGAAAGGGAGCTAACTCTGCAATATGCAAAGACGGAATACAGAGTAATATGTAATCAGTCCACTGACAATATTTTAACCAGATAATGTATCATTAACTTTGCTCATATTTAAGTTTGAATGGTAAAATGATCAAAAAATCAAAAACTAGAATGATAAGGAAATCAACAGTTATTGTAAAGTTGTAAAATTTCGCTGTTGTAAAATTTCACAATTTACTGTTTTGCAATTATTGATTTAAAATATATGTGTGTGTAATGTCTTACAATTTCAATAGTTGTAAACAAGTTGTAAATAGGAAAATGGTATTTTATAAAAATTGGTGAAAGAACAATGTTATTTTTCTTCATGACCTTTTGAAATGTCCATACTCATTAAGTTTTTTACACATTTCCATGAATTTACAGAAAAATTTAATGTTAATACTAACTTTGTAACTTACCAGGGAATTATAAATTCATGTAGAGAGTACTTATCTCACCAACAGTTTGATAATTTCAATCTGTCATATCCATTTATATCCAATAATTTAGAAATTTTTATTAAACATAAAAAGGATAAAAAGAATTCTACCGCATACTTTGCATACTGTAAATTATAGAAATTACATGTAGTGCAATATCAAAGACAAGTTACAATTGTAATATACACTGAAAACTTAAATTTGAATTTGGACATCGGAGTTGTGTGGATATGTACTTACCATTGGAGAATTGTTATTATTGCCCCCAGACTGATCTGCAAGTCAATTAATAAATTCATCATTCAGGTATGACATTAGCAACATACATGTAATGATATTAAGTTTTGATCCTTCATATTAATGAGAATCACTTTGTAATATCATAAACATGGTCAAAGAATACCCTGCTTAAGACTATTATATCTATAATACATTATTATAAATGAATTTGTCCCCCTTATTACCAATACTGTATGTATAGAGTCAAAGGAAGTGTTACTCTAATTGGTATTTAAATGAATTTGTCCCCTTATTAACATACTGTATGTATAGAGTCAAAGGAAGTGTTACTCTTTTGTATCTGGTAAAAACATTGACAAATTTTGTTGAGGGATCCCCACCTAGCATGCAAACCCTGATAGACAGAGAGAGCATCAAAAAGTTTCTTCTTTATTATTAAAGATGCTCCACCGCTGACAAATGGTATTTTTTCACTATCAAAAACAGGAGGAGACGATTTAGTATTTTTCTTCGGTTACAAAAGTAACTTACTTTACACCATTACCACCATTGAAAAGTTTAAGCTTCTAATATAATTTTACTTCAAGTTAAAAATATGAAAAATAATTAATTGCATCCCAAAAAAATTCCGTGGCACTATATCCTATATGGAATGAAGTACTGATTGCGCATGCACCGAAGGCTAAATAAATTATTTTTTATATTTTTTGTTTTAATTAGGCATATATATACACAATTAAACACCAATTATTGTCCAAATGAAGACTATCATTTATGCTCTGTCAGAGATGGAGCATCTTTAAGTCAATCATTAACTTTGCCAAATGACCAAGGTAAGTAAAAGCCAGACGAACTTTTTCTGATACGGCAGCTTCAAGATCCCAAAACGAAGTGGGTAAAGTACAATTAACTGACAATTAGTTCCATCATCCGATGATTTTGACGTCATCTTTTGATGTGAATTTTGTGACGTCACAATCACAGGAAGGTAGGACTTATATTATTGACTGTTCATTGTACTTAACCCATGTCGTTTTGGGATCTTGAAACCTTTGTATTACAAGAAATGTATAAAATTCACATAGATATTATATACCTTTGTTGAGAAATATGGCTGCAGGTTTGAAGTGTTTGACCACCAGAGTGACCTCTGACCCAGCTGATTTTAATAAACTGACCACCTCATCATGGGTAGCTCTGTCACATGGCTCTCCATTTACCTGTTTTACAAATAAAGGATTTTTTTTAAGTACAATAAATTCACCAGGAGTTTCGAGATACAGGTTAAGGATATTTCACTGTTGATAATACCACCTTCAAGTGATTGTAATGTTTAAAATTTTGCCAATCACCGGAAGGTGGGACTCATTAATGATAAATCATACTTTATCCAGGTCGTTAGGTATCTCGAAACCCTTGCATTTCTCCTTTGCGAAATTTAATTTCAGCTGGATTACCTCATTCTAGTGTAGGAAATTGGTTGTAAAATCATAATTGATAATCGGTTAAGGACAACCTACAAATTATCAATTTTATAATTGGATACTATTTCCAGATATTTATATATTTAATTAAATTTATATATTTAATTAAACTTTCAATTTCTCTGAAAAAAAATAGAAAGATAAAGCAACAGTATGAATTTAAGCAATTTTGTTTCTTTGATTCAAATATGAATCATTGTGTATCTAACATGTCTAAGGCATTATGAAATGTGGTTTTGCACATGAATTTTACATAAAAAAGGTTCAGAACAGTCTAAAATGAGCACAAGTTATCTCCCATTTTAACAATCGATTATTACCTTTCATAATCGCTAGTCTTCATAATCGATTGATCATTGATAAAAATCGAAAATCGGTCCAACACTACCTCCTTCATGCCCAAATTAGTAAAATTTCAATAATGAAAAGTTTAACATTCTCCATGAAAAAAGTCTTCATTTGCAGATTTTTTTTTTTTTCAAAATTAAAAGTAATATTGGCAGACAAAAGACATTAGTGAATGGTGGAAGTTGCACTATGGTATATACATGTATATGATTGATTATTTACTTACAATTAAATCTGCCTTAGCAACCAGAGACCACCTCTGTATAAAGATCATCTCTGTATATAGAGACCACCTCTGTATAAAGACCACCTGCTGATAAGACCACCTCTGTATAAAGACCACCTGCTTGATAAGACCACTTTCTTAAGGTTCCAAATAACCAATTTTAACACAATTCGATCTCTGTAGAAGACTACTTGACCATAAAGACTATATTTTTCATCTGTCCCTCGGGATCAATCTAGCTATGATAATTGATTTACTACCATTTATGGGTAGCTTCCCCTAAAAAAATTAATTCCCCTGAAAATTAAAAAAAATTCCCCTCTTTGAAGCTAAAAAATGCTGTTTTTGTAACACAATTCCCCTGTGACTTATGTTTGCAAATTTTTTTGTATTTATCATACAGCTACTGCATATTTTACGAGAAACTCAACATTTTAATTTCATTGAGTTCAAAATCATTCTTTACTGAATCTAAAAATGAAATTAATTGTTTTACAGTACTTTTTCATCAAAATGAATATAATTTTGGACCGAAATAAGGAAAGTTAAATTCCTCATTATTTCTTCAAACTTTTTCCCCTACTTTGAAAAAGAGTAGTTTCCTCCAAAAACCTAGATTGATCCCTGACATTAATATGTTAAGATTTTTTTTTCTGTCTAGACTCGCTACCTGTAGAATCGCATCTCCTACAAACAGTCCCCCTGTAAGGGCTGCAGCCTGACCGGGTACCAACTTGGACACCAACACAGGAAGACGATTCTCCGCTCCACCCTTCAAACTGATGCCAAGGCCGGACTTCTCATTCTTCTGGATTACAACCTCCCTCACCTAGAAATAAAATAAATTACTGTATTTGACCCGATAAGTGCTTCTGTCCCTATAAACGCCCCTTCAACCACTGCACCAGATGGCAAAACAGCGAAATTACATTAGATAGCATACATTTTTGAAATTGCAATAGTACCGCCTCTCCTGTAAGATAATGAAACCCCTGATTTATGTTTATAATTTTACCTTACTGATTAATTCATTAGCATTTTCTTCCTGATAAACTGGAACAAGCTCTTCCTTCAGCAATGTCAGAGTGTCACTAGACAGTTGTAGTTTTATTGGCTGTGGACGTGTTTTGCCATCATTCAATGTCACCATGCCACTTTTAACCTTAAAAAAAGAAATGTAAACGTTTATAAAATGAATAACACTGTCTGACGATTGGATTGCAAATGCAAGCTAGCCACAAAATACATGCATCATTGCAAAAAATAGCACTACAGCAGCGTGTTCATTAGAAGCCGGCAGCCGACAAATTTAACCGTCTACTTTGATATCGCCGCCGGCTATTTTCATTTCAGAGATATTGATAAATCATCATATCTAAACAAACTATGTTCATTGTTTACTCATGCTACAATTCGTTTTAAAAATCAATCAATAAAAATTACTTCAATATGTGCCGGCTATGGCTCTCCAATAGAGATTTTATATCTTTTTGGTTTGATTCAATTGGTTAAACTTTAATTAGACTTAAAAGGTACGCACGTGACCCTGACTGTAATGTTACTTTTAAAACCATACAGAACTGTATTAACAATTTTAACATTTTTGCATAATTTATATTTTGAAAATAAAATGTAATATTATTATTGTAGTGGGATTGGACTGGAGCGATCATCACGTTGACATGTAGCTCATGATCAATCAATGAAGCATCTGGCTAGTGATCAGAGGTCTCAGGTTGGAATCCAGATCTATATATGTAGTCGCTAAATTTTCTCCTCTCCAGTTTTTCATTTGCTAATTAACTATAATGAATAAATAATAACCTGGCCAAAATGTTTTGTTTTCATCTTAATGTTATATCAATTGATTGTACAGCGTCTTCATTCATCAAATATTTCCCAGAAGGATTTGTAGGTAGGGAATCCTAATCACTCGCCCTCTTGACTACATTTTATCTGTCTTATATAGATCTTTTATCCTATGTATAAATGTCATATTTTTTTACCCTAGTGACAATCGTTATGCGTCCTAAATACAAAATATTTAGATATTATTAAATATTTTATATTAAAATTTATATCATATATCTAACTCTAACCATGCATGTTTGTGTTTGTGTTTTGTTTTCGCTTTATATTTGTTATCCAATTTCTTGTGTTTCTTTATTCTTTTTTTGTCAAATTATTACATACAACAAAAGCTTTCAGTATTATTTGACAGTTTAAGAGTTCCTTTTTAACCCCCCTTTAGATGTTTATGATAAAACAAATTTTTGGTGAGGATCGAAACAAATGAATTCTCCTCTTCATTCGTTCTCCAATGTACTCAATAAACAAAAACACTCATATTTATCATTGTATTAATTAAGCAGGATTAATTTTAAAGCCCTAGTTTTGTACAGAATTTTTTGCCTTTGGTTCGCCAATTGACCCAGTGGTGTAGTGGTTAGGACGATAGACTTCAGAGCCAATGGTAAGTGTCAAAAAAGTAGGTTCAAATCTCGCCGAGAGTAAGGTTAATAAAAAGATTACATCCGCTTGTTCTAACCTTCATATCACCTAACTAAGCAATATGTATGAGTGTTGTATGGAGGCGACATAGGAAAGTAGGTACATATGTAACAGGAGAGGAGAAAATGTAAGGGCCAGACCGGGATTCGAACCCGGGACCCTCCGAACACCAGCCGAGTGCTCTACCGACTGAGCTACCTGGTCACCGATGATCGACCCAGTCCAATCCCGCTACACATATATACAAACAGTTTTTAAATATTTTTTCTGTATTTTTGAAATTTTTTTGTTCTCATTTTAACCTACAAAATGCCATGTCCCAATTTTTATTGGTATTCCTTAAAAACAATCCTTTTCAGCCACTTGACTAAAGCAAGAACAAATTATTTTTGGAGGGGGGTACCGGTTCAAAAATAACTCTTTCCTAAAATAAAGATTCTTGTATCACTAGGATAGTCATGCACCAACAGTTAAACAATATTCACATATATACTATATTTTATTGGTAAACGTGACATAAGATAATTATCAACAAAAAATAAAGGATTCTATTTCTATAGAATTTTAACAAAATGAACGATCTAACCACATACAGTGCCTCGTTACTATTGATGATATATATAAGATAGGTCACGTCTATTTACACACAGCCCTGCAGGTAGGGCGTTAGAATTGTACCTGCTGCCCCTATTGCATGATCGTAAAAGGCGACTAAATTTAGGATCTTATCTTTTCTCTTCTTCCTAACTGACTTTATCTTTCCTAATGCCTCCCTTGGTACCGCCTCACTTTTGGCCTTGAGTTGAGCGTTCGCCCCTGTGAGGAAGGCTCTGGGTTCTGTCCCCTGGCCGAGACACACCAAAGTCTATAAAAGTGGTAGTTTCTGCTCCTGCTTAGCGTTCAGCATACAGGGAGTGGGACGACTGGTTCGCCCGTTGTCAGTATAATGTGACCGGGTGGGGTGTGTTGCTTGGTGTCTTCGGCGGCATGCTTCAGTGATATAGCACTATAAAAAGGGCAACAGTTCCACTATACAAGAAGACACAACACTAACATACCGCAGTCTCCCAAAACACGCACCTCGCACAACATACACGCAACACACCGCATACATGGGAGGCCGTCCTTAAATGACTATAGCTGTTAATAGGACGTTAATAAATCAAACAAACTATTTACACACATTATGTAAAATATATATCATCAATAGTAACGAGGCCCTGTGATCTAACGTTACATCACTGACAGTCTGATGCAGTTTCATCAACTTGTATGGTACAACCTGCAGCTAAATATTGTCAAATTTTGTTAATAAACGTGAAATCATGGGAGACAAATGCTTGCCCATAAAAAGATATTTTTTACCTCTTCCATGTTAGCTGTCTTACTAATGGTAGTGTCGCATGGCGTTTTTAAAACTAATTAGAAAAGTTGAGGTGGTGAGATTTCGGATTTTGACGTCCATTGATTAGAACTCTTCAAATGTGGAAGTACGAAAGTACAGAAGCCGGAAGGTGGCGCATTCGATTTTTTTCTCGTGAAATCTCGCGTTAACTTTGTTTACATAGCAACGACACAGCAACAGTGTCCGGTGTGTATCTGTTGTTGGGGATAACAAGTTGGATAGAAGAAGGATATCACTTTAGGTTGTTAGGAGGACAGAATTCGCCATGGAAGGGCTACCGTTCCTCCCAGGAAACTCATTCGTAGATCCAACAGTAAGTACCACTGTTTATTTTCCTCGACATTTAATGACAGCAGACGATTTGAATGTCTATGCGGATCTTCCTGAAATAGGCCTACATTCTGCCAATGTTTTGGAGATGGCCATGTATTGGGCCTATGGCGGGTTGCTTCTGTTGACAATGTTTGAAATACATAAGTACACAATTTAATGAATAATAGGACCAATATGCATGCATGTCTTAATTCTGTTGGGAAGCTTTGAAGGTTATTATTCCACCTGCCTAATTGATAAGAAGTGTGTTTTGGTTACCATTGCTAGTGCTAAATGGTACTTTCGTACACTCTACAGCATGTTTTGAATGTATCATGTATTTTGGGAACATAACCTTTACTTCATTCTTTTCAGAATAAGGCGATATACAGGGTTGAATATGAACAGGATCACAATCTCATAGTAATGAACACTTTATAAGTCGCCATCACATTATAGTTTCCCATGATAAATTTATTCTACTTTTGGTATGTCAGAATAAGGCGATATACAGGGTATTATCAATTATAGTGAATGCATGTGCATTGAATTTCTACTTTGTACAATGCATTTTGTTATTTTGAATGAATCTTTTTGGCAAGGCTTGTTATACCGAATTTTATCGATTGCTCCATTGCAAACAAAACCATTATTTAACAACAATTTATGTTTGTGTCGATAAAAAGAAGATTGTTGCTCATCAATCTGAACCAAATTGAAATATAAATCACTTGTGTTTGTTACAGTAATGTGCTTTAAAACTTATTCATCCCTCTCCTCATTGCTGTCTTATGCTAAACCATTCCAATTTATGGTTACATAGTTCAACGTTATGGATATCTGATAATCTTGTTAGATATATACATGTTGCAGATACCCACTATTAGCATATGAATGGAACTTCAATACTAATAACCAAGATGTCATTGGGATCTTTATAATGTAGGCTTTTTATTATCAAGATACATCTAATCAAAGGACTGAATAGACTTGAATGATCAGCAAAAACATATACAGGAATGGCTATCTAGAACCTTACACATTATAATCATTTTCAATTTCATTTTCAGAAAGCAAAATACCATAGAAGTCATTCTCTCAACTACAAGAATGGCTATGCCACACAGACCCTCCCAACCACTGGCATTGGCGGTGTACCAATTGTTTACAATCAACTTTCAGAACAGGAGCTAGATGAGCTTGCAAATTACAACCCTACATTGACATATGGTCAGGCAAAACAAGCTCCACCAGAAGACTTTGTCCCTGGTCATGTCGCCTGGGATAAAAAGGTACAGATGCTGGGATAGTCAATTGATTCGAATGGGAATTCTTCACAACCTACAGAATTCAGCAGTTGAAATATCACATTTTCCCACCAAGTAAATTTTCTCTACTGCATAGAATAGACAAAAATAAACCACCAAATAGATATCACCTGCTGTAATATTGTTAATGTTATTAAGCATTTCATAAATACTATACAATAAATATATATATACATATATAGAAAAAACAAAACTAAAACAAATCTGCCAATAAACATCTCCTGAAGATCAGCGGCAGCTGGGAAAACGTTAGAAATCGATGGCAAATTTGTTTTAGTTTTGTTTTTTCTATTTAAATTCCATCACAAGGATATTCAACATTTATTTATATATATATATATATATATAAATACAATTCACATTTTGATTGATGTAATTGTATAAATGCTGTAATTCTACACATTTAAATTTTCCTCTTGATTAACAGGTGTTAAGGTTCAATGCCTACTTCAAGCAAACTGTGCATGAATCTCCTGATGAATTCTACCGAGTGCGACCTGTAGACCTATATTACTACCTGGAGGACGACAGCATCGCTGTGGTAGAACCTCATGTAGAGAACTCGGGCATGCCACAAGGTCAGTTTCCCAACATACAACTTAAAAATAGTCATGTGGTCAGATGTAGGTCATTCTAGTAAACCACTAGCAAAGGCAATATGGTGAATTACTAGTCACATTCTTTTCTTGGTCTCTGTCTTTTTGTATGTATGTATGTATATTTGTTTGTTTATGTATGTATTTTAAACAAAGTAAGGAAAATGTTAGAACATTCCGTGCAGTTAATAGCTTGTTTGACAAATTACGTTTCACAACCTCCAAAATGGCGATAGTGTCGTCCAATAGCCCTTAATCGTAATTTGTCCATTAAAAGAAAAGTTAGCTCATAGATTGTATTGAGAATTCTGACAATCTAATCTACCAGTACTATTTTCTTGGTGGCAGATCATTTCAACACCATATTTAGCAAAGTGAGAATGTCAGAATCTTTCGGACTTGAAATGATTGGCAGATCCAAGGGGAGATAATCAGAATTTAAAATAGATACATTTATAACAACTCAGAATGTTTCTTTTAATTACAGGAAAGCTCATCAAGAGACAGAGACTCCCCAAGGATGACCAGGGAAATAACTGGCACTGGAGGGATCTCAATAATGGAATGAACGTCACATTTTATGGAAAAATCTTCAGAATTGTAAACTGTGATGCATTCACAAGGGTGAGTTAAAAAAGAAAGACTCAAGCTATATAGCAATATGTTATCATATAAAGCAGCAAAATCTCCTGGATAGTATAGAAAAAATGTAATAAGGTTCTGATAAGAGATCAGGTAATTGAACAGATGGTAGAATACAGGAGTTTTTGGATACATACCTAAACAATATGTGGGTAAATTACAATTTCCCGTCCATTAATCCAATGTTCTGATGATTATGACATCACAAAAATGTGGCAAAATATGACGTCACATTTAATGGAAGGTGTGACTAATCAACGGTAAATTGTATTTTGTCCGGGACGTTTTGGTATCACGAAAACTTTGTATTAGCATTGCTTTCAAATTTTTAAGTCATAAACCTGGATTTTCAAAATGATTCAATATCCATTTATTATCCCTTTGTAATAAATAAGTGTTGTAAACCACACAGAATTTCCTGGAGAGTGAGGGTATGGTAGTGAATGACTCTGAAAGTGCACCCACCGACCCCTACATTGAGAGGAGGAAGGAAGCTGCAGCCCTTAGAACCTACAACACTCCATCATCCTTTGACAAGCTCAAACAGTTCCTGGAGCTGGATCGCAAAGTTCTACGATTCTACTGTATCTGGGACGACCAGGATAGCATGTTTGGGGAGAGTAGGCCATTTGTTATCCATGTGAGTGTCAATCTTTTATTCTGCATTTGCATATTACAGAGTTATCTGCACAAGCAGGAAGGTATTGAATGTGACATGATGTGTTAGCGATTGTAACTTCATACTTTTCTGAGAAAACGTAGTGAATTGCGCTCACAAAATAATGACATCACAATGGATACCTACCCGCAATGGAGCTAACTCTGTTATGTGCAAAGATGGAATCAGACAGACTTAAAGATAGATCGGAAAACATTTCATCATATAATAATATCTGTATGATACTACTAAATGGAAAACTTGTATCTTTATTCAATTAAGCAGGTACAATTAAGCAGGTATCATTATTATAAATTACCGCTCAAGAATAAACTTAAGTTTGATTGTTAAACATTTAACACTTTTTGGTGATCAAACCTACAATTTTGTTTTTATTGTTTGCTGTCGGTAATTGATAAAAGTCTTACACAGTGACTGTATATTGCTTTTCGCTTCTTTGATATACATGTATATTAAACAGAGTTATGTCCCCTAAACATTTACTTTTCTTTGATAAAATTTTACCTCCACAGTACCTAATTTTTCCTAAACATATTTAAAAGTACAACATGAATTTTATCAGGGTTAAATGGATGCAGTTTTAAGATTATGTATAACGTTTATGTTTAGTATTACTTGGTGGACGACACACTGGAAGTCCGTGAAGTACACACACCCAACGACGGGCGCGATCCATTCCCAGTTTTGATTGGACGACACAAAGTTCCTAAAGACAGATACAACATTGAATCCTCATTCCCTGGAGTTGTGATGGAGCTGTCAGAACACGAAATCAAAGAATATTTCACACCCAAAGACTTCAAATTAGGAGAACCAATGACCATTTATGGACGTCGGTTCCTAGTATATGACTATGATAACTTCACAAAGGCATTCTACTACCAGAACTTTGGAATAACCGACTTCAAGCCAGTCGATGTTAAGAACAAAGCAAAGGCTCTTCCAAAGATGGTAATTGTTTTGAATTTTATAATAATAGTTTCCTTATTTTTTTTTTCTCTTAGTGGAAATCATATTGGTTTTAATGCTTTAAAAATTTCAAAATATGAGTTTCATAGTACGAAAATTGCACTTGTAAATTGAATTATATTATTAATTTGATTTCACAATCTACTTTGCTAGTTTAGAAATTTGTTATTTTGGGTTGGGGGATAAGAATATATTTCTATCTGAAAAAAATTCTCTCAAAGCAGCATTTGGAATAAAAAAAATGTAAGTTTCATGGTTTATCGATATTTGTTCTCGGAGTTCTTTTTTGTTTTTTTGTTTAGTCAATTGTTACCTGTCTGTATTTATTAAAAAATGGATATATAGGATCTGACATAAGTGATCATTTCATATGAGATTTTATGAAACGAGTCTAAGAAGTTTTTATTTTTGCGAGCCTTGACGAGCAAAAATTAAAACTTCGAGACGAGTTTCATAAAATCTCAAATAAAATGAACACAAATTTAAGATACTTTTTATCACATAACTACAGATACCTACATAACAAAAAATTTATGTCAAAATATATTCCGTAAATCCAGCAGAGGCTGGCATTTTGTCCTTCCGTCCTCGTAATCCTGACTTCACATCATTTTTCCTGACATCACTTTATTGTTTCTGTCTGATGTCACAATAGATTTCCAGCCAATGAAAATCATCTAGGTCATATTACACTAGAATAGATTTTTCTGTAACAGTAATAAATTTTTGATATCTGGATGTTATTCATAATTGTAGGAAATCCCACCATACAACCAGTTTGGATCACTGGAAGATTCCCTACAGAGTTGTCTCTCCCTGATCCCACAACCTCCCAAGAAGGACTTTATCAAGATGTTAGAAAACGACCACAAAGTGCTACGCTTTGAAGCAATCATGGTAAGAGTTATAATTTTATGATAATATTAATAATAAAAAAAAAAGATTTTAAACATTGCAAATGAACCCAATATTTTATACTAGATAAAAGCTTTTAGCAGGGCCAGTTTTTCAAGTATAATTATATTCAAAGTACGATGACAGGCCACAGGATCCTGCAAGAAGTTCAAATATGATTTTCCTTATCTTTTTATGCTTAGAATTTCATCATTTATGATGACTTGTTCTTATCAGTATACTTACAAGGGTATTGAGATCTGTCATTCCCAAATTTATGTCCTAATTCTTCTGGCTTTTGGTACTTGTTCAACTGAAAAACACTCATGAATTTATGTTTGGCAAAGAACAATTTGACATGATTTAGAAATAAACTTTTATTGTTTTATAATTTTAAAAAAAATTTGGTTTGCTACATTTGTCATATAATGGCTTCAATTAATATGACTAGAATAATTTGGTAATTGAGAGTTAGGTAAAAATTAAGGTTAAAGATTAAGGTTAACCCCTAAAGACACATTTAGGTTCTTCTTAATCAAAGACTAAACCAGTCAATTATAAAATTTCAGGGGTGAATGCGTTAAAGTCATTATGTTATCATGATTGATCATCAACTATAATTTGTTTACAGGATTCTGTAAAACCAGAAGACAAGGGAAGGCGATTCATTATATCATATCGTCTGGCCGATGATATGATGACAATTTATGAGCCTCCAGTGAGGAATTCCGGAATCATTGGCGGTAAATTCCTGGAACGAACACGTGTTGCCAAGCCTAACTGCCCACCTGACCAGCCAGAGTTTTTCGGCCCCCAGGACTTCTATATCGGAGCCGTGATAGAAATCTTTAAGCATCGATTCATCATCACCAACGCTGATGCCTACGTTCTGGAGTTCATGCAGAGTCACAGACATCAGTTCCCAGGTAAGTGATCTGTCATCAGAAAAATCAGTCACATTAACTAATTCATCCCCTGAAGATACATTTAGACTCTTCAAAATCAAGGACTGGAACAGTCCATTGTAAAATTTCAGGGGTGAATGAGTTAAATACAATATCAATTCTAGTTTTAAATGTAATGTGAAACCTGTGTAATACAATGCCATGGGAGATTTCCCGTTTTGGTCGTATTAGACAGGTTGATGGAAAAGTCAGGTATTCTTGTTGACTGGTAGAAAGGTTTTCAATCTGAGTGTTGAATTTGACAGGATGTTGGAAAAGTCAGATATCAGATTAGAAAGGTTTCACTGTACCAGTATGATAACAGCATATTTATTCCTATGAAGTGAACAGGAAGAAGATGTAATGATCGAGGAAAAAATTGAATTTTGTCACGCTCTATTTCAGATTCTACAGTATCCTCATTACAACAGAAACTGGCTGAACCCCAAGCCATGTCTGAGGCCGTCAAGGGAGGCCCCATGAAGGTGAAAAGAAAGTAAGTTTATGGCCAATCCAACTAGATATTAAGTATTCCGTTTTTGCAAATTACAAAGTGATCTCCCTTGCTGGAAGATATTGATTGTGACATTATTATTATCTATTGGGCGAATCTTCCATCATTTTTTTCTGAAAAATATTACTTTAAGCTCTCAAATACATGACGTCACAACCAATACCTACACACAAGGGCAGATAACTCTTTAATGTGTACATACAGAATAGGACATTAATCTGTAAGATTCAGATTATAAAAACAAAATTTTCACATTTTCAGTTTTGTATCAGATACTGATCTACTTCATTGCGCTTGCGCTTTTATGCAAGGAATTTGTCTGCCAAGTTATAAGAGATTGAGTTTGGTGTGAAGGTCATCAGAGATGCTTGTTATCTTTCCATGACAATGAATTTACCCAGATCAAATGGTGTCTCTCTTATACCATGTTTTTTTGAAAGTCCATTTTTATTCAAAATTTAAAATTTATACTTGAAATTTGTCTCTAATTAAATTTGAAAATACTTGAAGTTTGTTGCCAAATACTTCAGAACATGCAGTCTTCACTTAGGCATATTATCCTTTCCTTTAATTAAAAAAAATAATAAAAATTGTCGCTTACAGTGTATGGGCATTTTCTTTGTTTCCACAGTGAGGGTGACCTACAAATTTTGGTACAACAGATCCGTGCTCAGCTCAAGAAGATTGCCATCACAGACAAGACTCGCGTAGATGAGATGTTCCTCCGTTACGATAAAGACAGGACAGGCTACATCGATGCCAACAACATGAAAAATCTATGCCGTAGTTTACAACTCCCAGTCGATGATGACGTCATTAATGCTGTAAGTGGTCAAAATTTTCAAGCCTCTGTATATATAAAAAACAGGTTCCCACTTTAGTGAATTTAAATATAATTCAGGGTTATAATTCCATTTCAGGGATAGTTTTTCTTTAGTTAATTTAGATGGAATTATACCAAGGTGGTGTCCAATTTTCAAAACCAATTTTATCTGAATTCTCCTGTCTAATTTTTGTAACTCTGAAAACAAACAAACTTTCTTCTTTGTTATATGACAATTTACAGTTAAAAATGCTAGAAAAGATGAACCTTTCACAATGACAGAGTTTCCTGTTTTACTTTTTACCATCTCCCTTATAACATTTAAATGCTTTAGTAAAATTAACTGCAAGTTTTGAAATTTATGTACAAATCCAAATACTAACAACAAAAAATTAATAATTCATTTTTTGATTTTTCAGCTGATCTGCCAATGCCAATACGAAGGATCCACAGGGAAGGATATCTCTAGAAGATTTCAGACGATTTGTGGAGAGTTCGTGAAAAATGGGAGATAATTAAAGTCAAACAAACATTTTAAAATACTGTGATACTTTTCAAGAAGAGAATGAATGAAAACAAAAGTGAACAAGGACGGTCGAGAACGTAAATAGTTCTAACAATACAAAAAGGTGGTTTCACTGAGTGGAAATAGATTTATTTCAATGGAAAACCATCTTTCTTGTTGATTGTGTTATATATGTATCTTTTGTACATAATGTATATATATAAATTATCAAGTACAAGTAAAATTTAAAGGAAATTTCCTGTAGGTTTTGCAATTGTCACATAGGCCTGCTGAAAACAAAGACAATAGCCTATGTGAGCTCGTCTATTGTCATACTATTATTGACAAGATTATCAAAGTGATGTTTTTATTTCTCAAAATGTCACCCTGTTTATTTTTTTTTCTTAGGTTTTATTTATCATAACTAAAGAAAATATTACTCATTGCTGAATCATGTAAAAAAAAAAGGAGAACATGGCTGCTTAACTAGTGTTATCAAAGAAGCAAAATTTCCAGTTTTCAGCAAATCACTATTAAAAGAAATTAAATAATTGAAGTATTGTGAATGTTGAACATGGAGACAATTGAATAAATTCATATCTAAAACAAATATATTATCTCTCTTTTTCATTTTGTTTATGATCTCATGTCGATATAACTTTACACTAATTTCTCTATATATGCTACATATTCCGTTTATGGAAATAAGGACTGTTTTAAGAGATGAACTAGAACTATTGTCATAGTGAAAGACTAATACCCCGCGCTGCACAAATTTAGTAATAACTCCATTAAAGATGCTCCACCGCCGACAGAGCATAAATGATATTCATCATTTGAACAATAATTGGTGTTAAATCGTGTATATATATGCCTAATTAACACAAAAAAATAACATTAACTAATTTATTTCGCCTTTGGTGCATGCGCAATCATTGCTTCATTCCATATAAGATATAGTGCCACGGATTTTTTTCGGGATGCAATTAATTATTTTTCAAATTTTTAACATCAAGTAAAATAAGAAGCTCAAACTTGTCAATGATGATAATGGTGTAAATTAAGTAACTTTTGTAACTGAAGAAAAATACTAAATTGTCTGCTCCTGTTTTTGATATTGAAAATATACCATTTGTCAGCGGTGGAGCATCTTTAATAGGGGACATTGCAGAACCTATGTAATTAATACAACTCCCCATTAAGTCAGGGTTCTGTGTACCAATTTTTATCAAAATCTGTCAAGCAGTTTACGAGGAGTTTGCCGGACAAAGTTGTGTCGACGGACAGACAGACAGACAACCCGATTCCAGTATAACCCCTTACCTTTGTCGTGGAGGGTATAACTATACATGGCATTTAAAACTAGATTTGATAGAAATGTAGATCTTGATTTCCATGGGTTACAATCAATTCTATCTTTACACCTCTGGAATATACATTGTTTTGTATCATAGGAAAATTGAAGGCTCTGTGCGCGACATCGGATGAGCAGGTAGTCAAAAGAATTAAACATTTTTCTCTATGTCCATATAAATCTTTAGAAGTCACTGCATGCCCGTGGTTGGCTTGGTCATGGTGAACTATTGCGACAGTCTTTTGTCTGTCTTTGTACTCGCGTGCGTCGTCCATTAACATTTCCTTGTGAACACGATAACTTTAGAAAACACAGTTCATGGCAAGGAGCTGATAGTCTTAAACTTTCCAAATGATCAGATCACGAGCAGATCACGAGACTACTAGGTTGCAGCATCCGCACATGCTTTTTATAACCTCCTTCGATACGTACAGTCGGGTAGTGCTATCACCAGGAGACAACCTAGCGCAGTGTTATCAGAAATCGCAGACAAAAAGTTGATCTTCTGACAAAAAGTCAAATTTCAACAAGTATTCTCCACCGTAGCATACTTTTTTACCCGTCAGTAGGAGAAACACTTAGGGATTTCGTTGGTCACATTGAAGTCGTAATCTAGCATAGGCAGGAGAAACAAGCACATTCCCGAGAAAAAGTTGTGTAACTGAAAATGGACAGATGCAATACAACAGTCTGTATCCCCATAAGACAAACATTTGTTGAAAATGAGAATCTGGAAGTCATTAAGCAATTAAGCCCGCATTGCCAGTAGAAATACAGAGGCTGAGCCTGAAAGAGATGCTGCAAGGGAGATGATTTCCTTTAAATCCTTAATCCCGCATTGCCAGAAGAAAAATGGAGGCTGAGATTAAGGGTGGTTTCGTTTAATCATTAAGACTGCATCACTGGTAGTAAGAGAGATGCTGAGAGTGAGATGATGAAGTTGAAGCCATGAAGACCGCATCGCCAGTAGGAGAATTGCTGAGAATGAGATGGTTTCGTTGAAAAAGATAAGCCCGCATCGCCAGCAGAAAAATAAATGCTGACCATGAGAGTCAGATGGTTTCGTTGACCTCCTTAAGACTGCATCACCAGCGAAACGGAGGCTGAGGGGGAGATAATTTCGTTGACCTCTTGTGGTATTACCAGGCCAAAGTTATGATTAATTCAGGTTAAGTCATGGTCATTTCAAATATGCACATACATGATATATCTTCAGGCAGTTGATTCTAGTCTTAGAAGTCCATATATAGGAAGTTATTTCATATCTAGGAGGTTGTTATTCAATCATTGCCTGATATCACATTGGAGTCGTGATCTTTACGCCATTCCTGCTTCCTGGTATCTAATATATAAGATACTAGGATATACTTTAAACTACATACACTAACTATACACACGACACAAACTTCACACACAACCACAGGACAACATTAAGACCGCATTACCAGCAGAAACAGAGGCTAAGAGGGAAATGATTTCGTTGAACCCCTTAAGATCACATCACCAGCATAAACGGAGATGCACAGAGTGAGATGATTATGTTGAATAAGATAAGCTCGCATCGCCAGCAGAAAAATAGATGCTGGGTATGAAATCATTAAGTTGAAGTAATAAAAACCGCATCGCCAGTAGAACAGATGCTGAGATTGGGATGGTTTCGTTGACCTCATTAAGCCCGCATCACCAGGAAAGAGCACATCAGGGGTTTCAATCGCATTGTTGACGAATGTTTAGTGAATCCGGTCATTTGAATAGCTATTTAAAGGAAACACATTGCTTTGAAATACATTTGAAGAATATTCATCAAAATGTGACCATTGAAATCGTTTTGGGGTTTTTTTCAGAACATTTTCCACTTTACTGACCATACGGAATGAGTGTGACTACCCAAAAGTAGCAGAGGCGGCTTACCTATACTTCTTAACCATGAACTCTGTGGATATATAAGACCGCATCCAGTTCATAGCAAGGAGCTTATGGCCTTAAACATTCCAAATGATCAGGTCACGAGGCTACTAGGTTGCAGCATCCGCACATGTCTATAACCTCCTTCGAAACTAACAGTCGGGTAATGCTACCAACAGGAGACAACCTAGCGAAATGTTATCAGAAATCGCAGACAGGAAGTTGATCGTCTGACAAAAAGTCACATTTCAACAAGTATTCTTCACCATAGCCTATTGTGTGACTCGTCAGCAGGAGAAACACATAGCGACTGATACTTAGATGGTCACATAGAAACCGTTAGCGAACATCGCCAGGAGAAACACAGGCATATTCCCGAGAAAAAAGTAATGTTGCTGAGAATGGACAGATGCCATAAAACAGTATGCATCCCCGGGATAATTACATTTGTTGATAATCATAAAATGGAACTCATCACCAGTAGAAACACAGAACAGAGGCTGAGACTGAAAGAGATGTTGTAAGAGAGATGATTTAGTTTAAATTCTTTCGACCAACCAAATAAATAGGTGGTTTTTTTTTTGTAAAATCCGACAAGCTGAAGAAAAAATATATTTAAAAAAAACATATTAAAGATACCTAAATTTAATTTTTGTATGCGTATGAGATTGAACAAATGTGTCTTAAATACAAAACTGAAGGAAATCTTTGTTTTGTAACGATGTCAGACAGACAGAATAGTATGCAAATGAAGCTACGATGGATTGTACTTTCGAAGTTTCGCGCATGCGGATTTTTACGTACTTAAATTAAACAAAATAGCTGAACGCAAGCGTGTAGGAAAAAGTATCTGAATCGGCAACAAAAAGGAGGAAATAAGAATGGAATCGGTAGCACCCTAGGATATCTGTAGGGAATGGAAGTTAGAGATGGCATGTAGCAAAAGAAGAAACAGAAGCCACATTTCAAGCGGAACTTGCCCGGATTCTGTTGGGACTCGTGTTGCACGTGGTGAGTTAAACTTCAACAAATATGCCAACGGACATGCAGTGGCATACTAAATATAACTACAAACCTATGTTTGATTTTCTAAGCTAGCGAGCATATGTCAGTAACATGAAGTATTTAACATTACATGATATGTAAAACAATCTATCGCACTTCGTTTTTTTGATTATTTATTAAACATCTGACATTTTGTTGCACGCTTCCGTTTGTTTTTGCGGCCTCGTTTTGGGAAAAAAATACGTCATTGATATATGTAAAGCTTGACTTTTTTCCTGGTCAAGCTAAGCAACTGACCACCCATATTGTTCGCTGTATGCATTGAAAATGATCTGAAGATTATATCTATATTTTGTAGTCCTTTTATTTCATTGGGCGAAACTTACCTTTAAATGTTTATGTATGATTATAATAACTGACAAGTAAAATTTGAAGATTTATTTGTAATATTTACGATACTGTTTCCTTAATTATATATATTTATGTATTTATATTCCATTGCATTTATATCTAATTTTCTGTAGGACATAGTTTTTTATGATAAATTAATTGAACTGATGATGCCGAACTGATATGATAAATAAACAACAACTTACTGATGTGTACATAACGACATGTATGCATCTTACATTATATATGTATCTGACCTTTGTAGGTCAAATATCAAACGATCCTCTGTACAATATTACATTGATATTTCCGTAAAAAAAAGTTTGATAACGCACTAACTGAGGTACAATGACAATACTGTATAGACATTCTTCAAAACATGTTTAATGTGTTAAGTTATATATTCCATTCACAAAAGTTTGCTGGATGAATTTTCTAAAAAAAAAATCATAAAGCCAAAAGAAAGTAATTTCGTCTGATGACTCTTGTTCGAGCATTCGTGTTGATTTAAATAAATATATATCATATACCTCTTGTAAAACACAAATATAGACAGTATAAATCATTTTAAGTTATTCTTGTCATTGATGTACATCATGAAGATCTACAATGTACATGTAATATAAAGGTAGAGCTATGAAGAAGACAAAAACAACACAATGTTTTACAAGGGATCTTGACAGGATCTTGACCAAAATGGCGGCCCTGACCTGTCTTAGTATTTATGAGCGCAGCCTAGCGGAGAAAATTGGTACTAAGGCAGGTTATCCAGTCTACATGATATCCTGACTTCATGTTATTATTTACTGGCGTAAAGTGCTGACGTCACAATGGATTCCCGGTCACTAAAAGTTCTTCGAACCATATTACACTAGTGACGTACGCAAACAACATGTGCTAGTCATTGGATAACAGCCGGATTATGTAAGAAATCGCTTTCTTCAATTATGTAAATATCTGTGATTAGGGATAAAATTGAAAATACTATTAGCACAGGTAATACAAAGTATCCAATTATATAACAATGGAAATAGGAAATCACGTTCCTCCGTTTTGGAACCACCTTCCGTGTTCAACACTTTTGTGTAACTCACCTAGAGTGATAAACCTGGACTTGTTAGTTTTTTTTTCCAACCAGCCTGTACCTTATCAGGACAAAGTCAGTCTAATTCGTTCTCACGTAAAGAAGTACAAATACCAACACATCTACAAAAACGAAAAGTTCGGTCAACCAGAAAAAAGTTTTATCCATGAATTTGGTGACGTCACTTTTCTTTAGCCTGTTTTTGTTAACATTTGAAACTTGATCATCGTCATTGGCATCATGTTCTTTTTCGACAGCGGTTAACCCCATAGGGTGGCCGCTTTTTCTCTTGCTGATATGACACGTGGCAATAACTACCAGACACCCTGGGTAATGGTTGACGTCATTGACGGCATGTAAATACAGCGATGCTATGGTCAGTAGTATGAGCAGGCAGCTGAAGCACATGGCCCCCAGGAGGAAGTAGGACGCACCAGCGATGGGGTCGGACACTTTCGGCATTACCTCGCCTATACTGGACATGTAAACGGTCATAGACAGGAACATGGTGACTGCAAACGAGATTCTCTCACCAGACGCGGCCGGGAGAAGAAACACGAATGGGTTGAGAAAGCACAGCAGCAGGATCGGGACACCTAAAGACAGATAAAAATACTGTGGTTTTCTTCTTATATACAAGGTAAATTCTATGACTGACACGTCTCGGGAAAATTGGACATTTCTAATGATAGACGTATTGTAGATTTCCCAAGCACCGTGAGGTGTAAAAAATTCCATTCTAAATTTGGACTCATTGAAGTGTAACCTGACTTCCTGAATCGTATCCATCCACGGAACCACTAAGATACTACAGACGTGGGAGTCTGTTGGAAAGTAGGTCATGTCGATAGTACAGCTGGATTTGATCAGCTTTCCCGGGGAGAAAAAGGCCGAACCATTATTCATTAGCCTGATATCAAAATGGTTGTCACTGAACTCAACCAAATCATCAGCTGATGATATCATAAAAATTCTCGGTTTCCAAATACGGGAAGAGTTGACAAGGATATTGGTTATGCCGCCATATTCACTGACGTTCCACGCTAGTCTGTAATCTGTCCAAGTTAACAAAAGTATTATGCTCAGATGGATTGTCCCGGAAACTTCATTAAAATCAAGCAGGGCAAGTAAAACGAGAGATGTGATAACGTCAACAGTGTCACTAAGGTTATAGACTGGTCGTAAATCTTTACTGTAGTTCCTGAACAAGTCCACGTCTAAACGTGTCTGGTCATCCAAGGTACCGGCGGCCATGACTGGCGGGATTATCACGTTCAATGTCAGGAAATATTGAAACATGGCACGTGCAATTTTCATTTTGTTGATACGATCTGAAATGAAAGAAATACGTGTTTCACAATGTGAATAGGACTGTTTAGAGATGTTAAAAGTAACTAAACATGAGCCAAAATTACAATGCTATATTGTATGTTGTATATTTAGTAGTGTCGAAATAGACATCGAGCATTGTACTACGACTTTAAAGACAATTCCTACCTGTTTACACATGTGTCTGATGAGGGTGGCAGTGTACACATCATATTAGTCATCGAAACGTCACACATGAACATTCCCTTATTCTGTAACAATGTCATTATATATGAAACTTTTTTTTCACGATAGCAAAAATCCTCGTATAAGATTATTATAACTCAGAAATATTTTTAGAAATATAATGCATTTTTTCTATGAATACCAACAGGAATGAGTTGGCCCGTTTTGTTACCGCTGGAATTGTCAAATTAGATTTGGAAGAGATATAATTGAATTGTATGGAATATCGTTTATATGAACTCATTAAAATCAAATACCATATCTCATTCGAATATCAGATAAAATTAATTTAAAACTTTATTCGGAGTGTTACCATGGACCCTTCGATATCAAGTTACAGCTAACAGTGCAAGTTGAAAGTCATTAACAGTTTAACTATTTCGGGAATCGTTTATGAGACAATCTCCTATTCAGGACCGCCATTTTCTTTCTCTACCTGTATTCATACGCGCTCATCAAACACTATATAAAGCAAGTGAATCTACCGACATGCAGTGTTAGCCTTACCAAAATGTGACATACCTAACGGCGTAACAAAACATATTGCTGTACCTTTAATTACCGTCCATAGCATAAAAATTGCGTAATTAGATATAAAATATAAACAAAATCCTTACGTTATGACAAATACTAAAAGTATGTTTAGAAAACGCTTCTGAAAATTACTTCGTTAAAAGAGTAATTCACTTTACACACACTATGTATGAAGACCTTTGACGTATTTAGTGGTAACCATTAATTCGGTTTGACCGTGTTCGTTAAAAATTGTATTCCTTTTTATTGTCTCATTTAATACCGATGTATATGAATTTTTGGTTAAATCTGCGAATTTAAAAGAAATTTATGATCTTACCTTCGTTCGCACTCGACTTCAGTTCAATAAATCCAAATAATTTTGCAGGTCTATAGATAAGACGCCTGGATAAAGTCTTTCAACTTTATGCTTAATGTATTAATTGATGCTGTCAATTCGGTTGTACTCATTTCATATAAACGTATCAGTGTAGTGGCTGGTGGTTTATCATATTATAAAGGTGTGGTGCATAAACTTCTGTTTGCTTAAACCTTTTCATTGTCGAACTGACCTTATTGAAATGACAACAGAATATCGATATTTTCCGGCTTCGGTAGATACTTTACAATTTGTATGATATCCCAGAACCACAGAGCCGATTGAAAACAATAGAGTGATTTTTTTAAGTTTTATTATTTCAAATGACGTGAAGATGTTAAGTACATGTAAATATGTTAGTAACCATAGTAATGAGAATTATTTGTTTTGTTAAATATATTGAACAATGAGACAGTAAACAGACCTTATATGAAGCATCCACTTCAGCTTTGTGTCTTTGATACCGAGGTTCTGTAAAGTGTATTGATATATGACACAGTCTATTATCTACATTTCACAAAATACCACAATGCATTACAAAAGTATATTACAGTTGTACATTACGCATTGTACATTATTAATACCTATCCTTCTGATGTGTTTTTTCAACCCGTTTGTGTTTCTTCTCCCGGCCGCGTCTGGTGAGAGAATCTTGTTTGCTGTCACCATGTTCCTGTCGATGACCGTTTTACATATCCAGTATAGGCGAGGTAATGCCCAAGGTGTCCGACCCCATCGCTGTTGCGTCCTACTTCCTCCTGGAGCCATGTGCTGACTGGCTTAACTGTAGTTAAAGTGTAGTGACTATTAGTTCACCTGTAGTTATAATGTAGGGAACTACTAGTTTAACTGTAGTTAAAGTGTAGTGAACTTCTCGTTTACCTGTAGTTAAAATTCAGTGAACTTTCAGTTTTCCTGCAGTTAAAATGTAGTGAACTGCTAGTTTACCTGTAGTTAAAATGTAGTGAACTTCTAGTTTACCTGTAGTTAAAATTCAGTGAACTTTCAGTTTACCTGTAGTTAAAATGTAGTGAACTGCTAGTTCACCTGTAGTTAAAATGTAGTGAACTTCTAGTTTACCTGTAGTTATAAAGTAGTGAACAACTAGTTTACCTGTAGTTAAAATTCAGTGAACTTTCAGTTTACCTGTAGTTAAAATGTAGTGAACTTCTCGTTTACCTGTAGTTAAAATTCAGTGAACTTTCAGTTTACCTGCAGTTAAAATGTAGTGAACTGCTACTTTACCTGTAGTTAAAATGTAGTGAACAACTAGTTTACCTGTAGTTAAAATTCAGTGAACTTTCAGTTTACCTGTAGTTAAAATGTAGTGAACTTCTAGTTTACCTGTAGTTAAAATTCAGTGAACTTTCAGTTTACCTGTAGTTAAAATTCAGTGAACTTTCAGTTTACCTGTAGTTAAAATAATTACCATGATTATAGAGACAAATGCTACGTTTGAAGCATCTTTGGAAAGGCTTAGATATATTCATGCTACTAACAAGAGATCCCAGAGGGATCTTTGCGCCCACTAAAGAATTATCTATGTCTGACAATGGAAAAATGGATTTTTTCTCTACTTTTTAAACTTTATTTAAATATATACTACACATAAAATTTGAGACAGATCGCTTCAGTACTTTCTGAGAAATAGCAGTGACAAACTTCAACTATCAAAATCCAAGATGGTTCCTTGGCGGTCATCTTGTTGATGATCGGTCCCAAATCGCCATATGTACATCTAGGGCCCTAGGGGAACCTAAATGTGAAATTTGAGAATGAACCATTCAATACTTTCTGAGAAATAGCGAAAACAAACTTTAAATATCAAAATCCAAGATGGCTGCCTGGCGGCCATCTTGTTGACTGATCGGTCCCAAAACGCAATATGGACAGCCAGGTCCCTAGGGGAACCTACATATGAAATTTGAGACAGATCCCTTCAGTACTTTCTGAGAAATAGCGATAAAAAACTTTAGATATCAAAATCCAAGATGGCTGCCTGGTGGCCATCTTGTTCTCCGATCGGTCCAAAATGCAATATGCACAACAAGGGCCCTAGGGGAACATACATATGAAATTTGAGAAAGATCCCTTCAGCATTTTCTGAGAAATAGCGATAACAAACTTTAACTATCAAAATCCAAGATGGCCGCCTGGCCCGCCATTTTGTTTACCGATCGGTCCCAAAACGCAAAAAGCATTACTCGGTCCCTAGGGGAACCTACATATGAGTTTTGAGACAGATCCCTTCAGTACTTTCTGAGAAATAGCGATAACAAACTTTAACTATCAAAATCCAAGATGGCTGCCTGGCGGCCATCTTGTTAACCAATCCGTTCCAAAATGCAATATGCACAACTAGGGCCCTAGGGAAACCTTCAAATGAATTTTGAGACAGATCCCTTCAGTCCTTTCTGAGAAATAGCGATAACAAGAATTGTTAACGGACGGAAAGACGGACGGACGGACGGACGGACGGAAGGACGGACCACGGACCACGGACAAAAAGCGATTTGAATAGCCCACCATCTGATGATGTTGGCTAAAAATAGGACAACGACATCCCAAAGGTTGATCAAGAAAGTTCTCACCGACATGACAGATGTTATTCAATAACGGATCACTGGTGCAAACTATATCAAGGAGAGAGGAAGAAGTTTCAGGGAAAAAAAGGTAGGACCGGGTATACCTGTTGCGATTTTCAGGTATTCGGAGATCGAAATTACGTTTTATTTGAAAATATACTTTGTATGAAATTGGATAATTCCAAGTGAAAACGATTGGATTATTCTAAATGGAAACGCACCCATTTCCTGATAAATTCTATTGAACTCTGGATATTCCTGATATGTATGTATTAATGAGAAAACGATTTTGAAATGTTAATTGTAATAGTCATGTCTCAAAAATGGAATTTTTACTCATGGGAGACGTGTTGGTGATCGGTACAACTTATTTACGATATCTAACAATTATTGTACAGTATGAATTTAATGATTATACGTAACCAGTGTTAATTCTAAAATAAGCAAGAAAATGATGTGGGTGCACGGGAGTACGGAAGTTTATGGTAGCTAAGCGCCTGCATGCATATCTAAAGTTTCCTGAATAGTATATGAAATATGACATATATTATAAGAGATATCCCATATGATATAAAGATATTTCTTTCATACCTACGGGTGTAATACTGGCTGGTCTAGGGCAATACACTCATGCCGCCCGGGACTGTATTGCATGGCTACTCATGCAATATACCCATGCAATAAAGCCTCGTTACGACACGGCGTCAACAAAATTTCTATTTCCTCGGTAAAATTTTTACATTTTTTTCACAAACTTGACTGGTTTTACTATAAAAGATTCAAACAACGGAATTTGTGTTGAAAATATCACGTAATTTTTCATGTATGGAAAATTGACTTTCAGTCGTGGATTTCTTCGAATTTATTTCAAAATGGCGGGATATCATAGTTGTAAAATTGCAATAAAACGTCGTGGTATGAAAGAAAAATACTCTTTCATATGTAGATATGAAGGATAGGGATATTCTACCCTCGGGATCACAAAATGTGCTTTTTCATTGAATGTTAAATAGGTTTGCCATACACCACAGATTGACATTTGGAAGAAAAAAAGAAAATATAAACCAATATTTTCATAGATAGATGGATGTATTTGGGACGTATGTAGGTTTATTTTTCACCCAATCATGGACGTGTCAGGTGTTTGGTTGAAGAAAACCAATGTACGCTGAGCCAAAACAACGACGAGGCAAAATCTGACTATTTTTGTATATGATTATATTACATCAGGGAACTTTCGCTTCGAGAAATCGGAGCCTGATATCGGTAATTGCCAACTGCAAATGATGTAAACATGGTTACTTTTGAGGAAACTATTGCCATACATTTGACATGTGTATATTTTTTTTCCATTTGTTCGTCCGGTTTCGTTATCGTTCGTGCCTGATCATTCATTTATTAATAATTGCGCATTTTAAAAATTTCGTAAATTGTCCACTTATAAAACAACGTAAGACCAAACGTCACGACGACGCGTTACGTAACGTCAGTTTGAAACATGTCAAATTACATCTAGGTCTAGCTAAAATCGGATTGCATAAAAACAATTACTTAACATTTGAAGACAGACTATTAGATTTGTAGAAAAATATGCGTTGTCATACAGGTACATGTTTCTTCTATACACAATCATTTCACTTGTAAAGAGATCTAGAATAGATACAAAATTGACACGCGCGTGATGCATACTAGAAAGTGACTGCATATCTGGTGCAGTTTGCCAGTGAATAAACACAAAATATACTCATTTAAACATTTATTCAATTTAACGTAAAAAATATTTTTGATTTTCCGAATGTAAGTGGCCTTGAAGAAGAAGATAAACCTGAGAGTCTGGAGTTGAAAACTAGAAATGTGTTAAACTCTAGAGAAAGACTGGAAACAAAAAGAGTATATTTTAGAGTCCAATGCATAACACAAGGATCTGAGATATAGTGACAGTTAATACATACATATATTTAGACACACCAGAGTATCCACACTCCCTTTTCAGATGTGTAGGAGTCTAGATAAAAAAATCAGGAAATTTAATTCTCTTCGTGGTGTATTATACGAGTACAGTCTACATGTAGAATACGAATTTTTACCGATTTTTATCTAGATCCATCAAACGTCTAAAAATAATATATGGACACTTTGTTGGGTCCAAAATGATATACACTGTACTAATTCTCAGACCCCTGTGATTCATAACTTCAGGCACGCCATTTAAAAAGCGTTATTAGAAATCTATCTGCACTAAAATTGAAAAAAAATTTATCAACATCGGTCATAGGAAAAGTGCTTTAATATTTATAGTCAAATCCGCGACGACGACGCAATGATATTACAGGTATGTCGCGATCGGTACACCTCAACCACTCGGTCATCGCGGCTGCGTAAGTTCCAGTAAGCCTCAATAAAAATAGTGAACATAGTCATGAGGAAATTGAAATTCACTCCTATATGCATAGTCTAGCCCGTAGATTTTCGTTATTTATAATAGTGTATTATTCTTTTATTAATGGTACATGTATATATTGGATAACGGTAAAACATGAATTATAATAATAACGCGTCAGAAAAACACCATCAAAACGACGTCATTTATGTGTTACGCAATATGTCACCAAACATCGCGCGTTACGTCTTTGCGGTTTCGTGGATACGCTGAAAACGCCATTTTATTTAAAGCAAAAAAGCTTAATTCACCAAAAGATATAGCTGGGGATTTTCGCGAATTAAAATTTTCGAGAATTCATTTAAAACAGGAGTATAAAATTGAAGCCGTTTTAAATTTTTGTGATCTGCCTTTCAGGGATATATTATTCAGTTATTTCTCGATATTTCGCAAATGATTTTTTCGCGATCAGAGCAATGTTCCGCGAGATCGCGAAAATATCATCTCTGCCAAAATTTTCGTTGTTGTATATGTTACATTAGCGTTAGTATATTATTTTACGAATTATGATTTCGCGATTTTATTTATGTTTCGTAAATTCGCAAATATCTCAACCTCGGATCGTCATAAAAGTGTATAAAATCTAAGTTAGGTTGATAAAATGATCACTTTATGAAGACAAATCAGGGTACCGGGTTTGGCATTGAGTTAAGCGTTCGCCCATGTGAGGAAGGCTCTGGGTTCTGTCACGGTGGGGAATCACGTGGTTTGTAGTTGGTGTGTTACACGAATTAAAATGGCGGCCGCCAGCAGTTTTGCCAGAAAAGGAGGTAAATCATTGAAAATACCCCCTTGCCGAAAACATCATGTTAAACATCTTATGTTTTGTAAAAGGATGAGTAAACACGTTCTGTTTTGGACTGATGAGTTGACACGAACTGCTACATATTTCCGACAATTTGACTAATCTGGCAAACATTGATAGTGTGTGTTCAAGTATGTAGATTAACTTATACCAGTTAGAATTAAATTTTGTATACATAATTGATTAAACTTTAAAACATAACATTGGAAGGTGAGAGGATATACCCGTTTGAAGTTCCACAAGTGACCGGAAGTGGACGTCGTTTGCAGCTTCAGTCAGAATGGCAAATATGTACGTTGCTTTTTTTACGACAATTATGCCATACAAAACAACATGAATCGGTAAAATATGCCGTACAGTCATTATTGGCTTACATCATATTGATCTCCAGTGACTGCAGTCCAAGGGAATTTAAGGATGTATTCTTCTGAGGTTTCAGTCCCGTTGAAGTCTCGTTTCGACAAAAAGCAAAGAAGTTATGAGATTTTCAAATATAATTTATCAATATCTATAGGAAGTTGCCAGTTGCAAATTTTGTCAAAAAAATTACATTTCTATTCTTAGTAGATTTTTTTATACGGGGATTTTAAGAAATGGCCAATTTGGCGGCCATTTTGAAATTGTGTCTTTTTTCGCTTTAAGTAGAGCCACAGTTTTACCATTTTTTAATGAAATTGTTTTCACTTAAATCATCACTGCGCTAGCATTTTTAGCTGTATCGAGCTAATTTTTGCTGTAAATCTTTACTAGGTTCGTGGTAATTAAAATAATGAGCATTAATACGTGAAATGATACACTTTTGTCATTTTTATCTTTACATTTATTGGTATTTTGAGCATTTTTATTTTTTACTCTAAAATATTGAAATATAACAAATATTCAAATGGGACAAAAAAGTAAGCACTCGGACCCCCCATTTTTATGCCTGATTTAGAAAGAACAACCCATTCCCTATTGATATGCAAAATAGTAACAAAAGTTTAATACCAGAACCTTTTCTATAAACGGTTAAATTTTGTAAAAATGGCTGAAAATGGTGCATTTTGTAGCTCAAAATTAAGGGAAAGGGGTAGCATATGTTGTTATTCTGTATAAAAATATGAGTCTTATTAATCAAAACTGGTATATTTTTTAAAGAAGACCACTGTGAAATAAATTCTACAAAGATCCATACATATCAAACATCTCATGAGAGAATTATGGCTTTAATCTCTTGTGTATGTGGTCAAAACGACAAAATTCCCATAAAATCCAGTATTTTGTCTACTAGGTATCTTTGAGTTACAATAGCTCAAAAACGATCACACGGACATATGTTTTTCTTCCATTTTCTTTTATGGTATGAACTCCTTTTTCCAAAAATCCGTATGAGAAAAAAAGTTTAATACAAGAAAATTTCGACTTCTCAGAGGAGTACAGCCTTAAGCACTGTCGTTGGTTAATAGATTGATGAATTATTTTTACTTTTTAGAGTGTTGAATATAACAAATTAGTGATTAATTTCTTATTTGTCTTTGAAACAAAAGGGATTCCTAGTGTTATTCCATATGCATGTATATGTGTTTGACTATAAAACTTCGGAATTTTTAGTGAGAATTTTTTAAGTCTGAAGGAAACAGTCATGACATTGGGTCTTTCCTTAATTCACAATCTTCATTTCTTTATGCAAAATGACGAGACTAGTTCCCTTTGTTATAACCGTAATTCTAATAAAAAAAACTAGACACGGTGCTCACAAGCGTTCCCATGTTCCAAAGAAAGACGTTCCCTACAAGTTTCGCGAATTTGAAATACACTGTGTGTGGTGTAGCCCATATTCCCTTTTAAAAGCCATTTTACAAATTTTGTATATTATCTGGAGCATATCAACATAACGATATGATACAAAGAATCACTACGGAACCGACTCTAATTAATGTTTGGAAGATCTTATGATTGATAACTAGTATAATTTACGTATATTGTACTTGTTTGTTTTTACATTTGTATTTTTAATGTTAAGACTACTGTTTTTAAAATACTCAATAAATACATATTGAAGCATGTTTTTTTTTCATTAGTTTTATTTATACTCTTCTGTACAGTCCTATTTTAATCCGGTAGCATTCTTGATTCATTGCATGGAGACTTGACCCATCTGACACACAGGAATCTTTTTGTATGGCAACACATTAAACGCTCCTTCTTCCCCTCATTCTGACCGGCGTTTTCTTCCGGTCTCTGAAAAATGCCAAATGTGTGTTATTGATGTTGTACAAATTACTTGCTTGTTGTTTATAAACTTGTTTTTGATTTTCCCTTTAGATGAATAGTTAAGGTAAGTATTATGTCAGCCTAAATTGGTTACGAGAAACCATCAATGTCTTTCTTTGACTAAGTTGTTGGTTCATTCTATAACATATTCATCTATAAAACTGATTAACAAACAAATCTCAACATTACCAACACTTAAAAACATTAAACGTGTGTGTTAGATACCGTATATATCTATATTGATCGTCTAGAAATGGACGGACACAGACAAAAAGTGTTGTGACATTCCCCAATCTTCCCGTTTGTTTCCTTAACCAGATGATATGCAGTCATGGCTTTGATGCAGTAGGTTGTGAATTTCCTGGATATTATAACAGTTGTCATAGATATTGAACGATATTCCATTAAACGATAGCTTGTTAACATATTCCGTTAAATTTTAACCGCCCACATACTACATCATGCGGTTTATTCTAACTGGTATAAGTTAATCATATAAGCATACTTGAACATAACTATTACAATATCATTGTTTGACAGCTTAGTTAAAGAAACGGACATATGTAGCAGTTCGTGTCAACTCATCAATCCAAAACGGTACGTGTTTACTCATCCTTTCGTAAAACCAAAGAATTAACAATGAACATGATGTTTTCTGCCAAAAGGTTAGATGTGCATTTGAATGTAGACTATAATATTTAGACAATATCACATTTACAGCGAATGGCCCCGTCTAAACACAGAAAACGTACGAAAAGTGTATGTTCGTGTATACTACCAATTCTACTACGAGCAAAATCGCTCCGATTCAAAACTTTGGTCAGAATGTTACAGAAAAGTACAGAGCGTTGCAACACAACTAAGGTATCGGTTTGTCTAGAATTATGTATAGCATATGCTCGTCACTATAAAATGCCGATACAAGGGGTATTTTCAGTGACTTACCTCCTTTTCTGGCAAAACTGCTGGCGGCCGCCATTTTGATTCGTGTAACACACCAACTACAGACCACGTGATTTCCCACCGTGTCTGTCCCCTGGCCTGGACACACCATTTGAAGTCTATTAAAGTGGTAGTTTCTGCTCCTGCTCAGTGCTCAGTGCTCAGCATAAAGGGAATGGGACGACTGGTTCGCCCGTTGTCAGTATAATGTGACCGGGTGAGGTGTGTTGCTTGGTGTAGCACTATAAAAAGGACAACAGTTCCACTATACAAGAAGACACAACACGAACATACCGCAGTCTCCCAGAACACGCACTTCGCACTTCATTCACGCTGCAATATATGGGAGGCCGTCCTTACATGACCCTGGCTGTTAATAGGACGTTAAAATAATCAAACAAACAAACAAATACTCAAATAGTTACTGTGTTGTTTCTTCATTCCGTTATCGACCGTCGTAGTGCAATGTTCTAAACACACTTAAGATATATTTTCTTTAACATTACACTTCAACAGTGATATAAAATAAGAACATTAAAACGTACTGTTTATTTGTTACATTACTGTATGGTAAATATCCAAAGTGGATCCGAAATATACCTTATGACGGTGTATCAATATCAATACTCAACTCGCCAACATGAACTCAATACGCAGACAAGTTATTTAACCTTACAGGTTATCTGAAAATCATTTTTTTCCACGGGGAACATTTATGACCCACTGAAAACCTTTCCTGTGTACATAAACCCAATATGTTAATATCATATACGATAGTATCGTAAGCTTGGTAATATTCAAGCAAGGTAAAGTTGGACAGTTATTCGTTAATCGTTATTCGTTATTCGAATAACGAATAACTGTCCAACTTTACTTTTGGCCGGGTAAAGTAAAGTTAGACAGTTATTCGTTATTCAAGCGTCACCTGTTTTGACGGATGCAGCGAAATTATATATAGTCATTTTTTTGTTTAATTCTTTGGAATAACTGTAATCTTTCGGAGTTTTCACGCAAATATCTAAAGCACAGATCTTTATAAGCCATCTGATAGTTTTACTCTCGATAATAATTTATTTTACTGATACCATATCTTAAGTTGCGCTCATATTTATTTACCTTTTATCTAATATTCTGGACTACATTCGTGTATATTGAGTTCACATAATTGTCGGGACACTGCAGGTAAAAACGATCCAGGAAACCGAAAAATAAATTTCAAATTGACGTACTTCATTGGCCACGTACAATATATGCATATAAACGATCCGGTGTGATTTGGCATAACATACTTAAACAAAACTAATACAAATAAGTATATATGTTTGTGTTTTGAATCTGACTGCAGATAAATATCAAACTCTGTATGGAACTAGCCACCAGATAAGGTATGTATAACAAACGTGAACAGTTGTTAAAATTACACTAATATCATGATTAGTGAAAATTTCATTTCTTATTTACTGCGAACTTGTGATTATATCTAACGTCATCGTACCTAAACTGATACCAATATACACATATCTATCTAATACCATATTCCATAATCGTCAGTTGGTTGATTCAAATAGTGACGAAACATTCAGAATGTAATTATCGAAGATAAGTCCAATAAAAACATAATTAATAAAGCATATTAATTACTTTTATTATTATTATTATTGTGGCGTAAATGGTCACGGCTCTAATTTATGAAGATTAAAATCGGGCTGCCGACAAATAATATGGCAAGCCCTAAAGGGAAGCACACAGGTTCAAAGACACAAAGTCAAAAGGGGTCAAAGTTCATAGGTTTCAAGTTCACAAGTTCAAAAGTTCAAACTTCACAAGTTCAAAGTTCACAGGTTCAAGGACACAAGTTCAAGATCACAAGTTCAAGAGGGCACAAGATGATCTGACCCTGGATACTCAAGAGAGTGTCAGCGGTCAAAGTTCAGTAGTTAATATCCTAAAATATTTGTCCCTGGGAATAGCGGACAAATAATCTAGACAAGTTGTAGTTGTGCGATGCGCTAACGCCAAATGGTAAAGATATGCGAAATGCATATTAGTCATATCTTTACCACCGCCACACCCTAGTGGGGGGAGCCGCACAAATACAACTTAAGCCGTGACCCTAACCCTATCCTATTTTATTTTACTCCTTGAAAGACTGCCCCTATTGCATGATCGTAAAAGGCGACTAAATTTAGGATCTTATCTTTTCTCTTCTTCCTAATTGACTTTATCTTTCCTAATGCCTCCCTTGGCACCGCCTCACTTTTGGCCTTGAGTTGGGCGTTCGCCCCTGTGAGGAAGGCTCTGGGTTCTGTCCCCTGGCCGAGACACACCAAAGCCTATAAAAGTGGTAGTTTCTGCTCCTGCTTAGCGTTCAGCATACAGGGAGTGGGACGACTGGTTCGCCCGTTGTCAGTATAATGTGACCGGGTGGGGTGTGTTGCTTGGTGTCTTCGGCGGCATGCTTCAGTGATATAGCACTATAAAAAGGGCAACAGTTCCACTATACAAGAAGACACAACACGAACATACCGCAGTCTCCCAGTACACTCACCTCGCACAACATACACGCAACACATCGCATACATGGGAGGCCGTCCTTACATGACCATAGCTGTTAATAGGACGTTAATAAATCAAACAAACAAACAAACAAAAGACTGCCCCCCTCCCAACACTACCTAATATGGTATTTAAAAAATTGTTTCCTAACTTTGACATGAGCATATTGCCTTGGCTCATTGTAATCCTTTTATACACTACTCGGGAAATACTGGACCCCCTCCCCCCCGGGCAAATTATTCCACACCCCCTTGCAATGTATTTAAGAATATGTTGTTTCCTAACTCTGACAAGTGCACCTTATCCTAACTGAAAAAGGCCTCTGTAGCTTTAATATCTGGGTATTTCAGATAGCAACCCCCTAACCCAAGAACATCCTTTGCAACCGCACTATTTAATCTACACCTACAAGCTTCCGTTGCAGTTACATTATTAGAATATCTATACGACAAACGGGGTAGAATCTGTGAAAATATTAGTTTTACACCTGGAAACTGGGAATACAAAAACCTAATCACCCTCCGGAATACTGATCGAAGCTTTGCAATTTTTTTGAATTTTCTCTAAATCATTCCCTCCACAATGAAGCAGTAAGATGTTTGGATTTTCCGCTACCGATTGCAGGAGACTGATCTTACTTTCTACCTGTTGGATACCAAGGCCACCATAGCCCTGCCAGAAAATGTTGGCTCCCATTCTCAACCCAGAAGACCCCAGAAACCAAACTTCCAATCCTGAAATATCTTCAATACTGTGTTAGAAAACATAGCAATATTTTGACACGCTCGATTACAGATCTGAAAATGTGATTATGGGGATACGGATATAATGACTATAACAATTAGATTTCCAACGACCAGCCTCTTTAATAGCGTCAGCTGTATGACCAGCTTTAAATGCTGCAGAAGCGGTCCCAATCCGAAATTAATGCGTTTTAAAAGAAGCCGTATCCATATCTAGATACCTAAGAGCCTTTTGAAGAACTGATGAAAACTGGTATCTGGTAACAGGTTCCCCACTAAAGTGACACAATAACGGACCCCCCACCCCTGGTCTAACTTTCAGAAAAGCTTCCATGGCTTTCAAAGGACATATTTCATTATCAGACACCCGAAGTTGAATTATAGTTCCCTTTCCTGATTGGTCAGTTTTGGAATATCTTAAGTATACTTGTACATATTGGCCCTGTACCAAGGTTACATCTCCCCTTCCTACAACATGACTTGGATTACCTCCCTTAGACAAGCACAACTCCCCCACCCTAAAAAATTCCAAAGAAGGCCATTGTAAATGCTGCCTGAAAAAGTAACGCCTCATATTTATTTAAACAAACTAATGGCAGAACCTTAACAATCTGAGCTAGGATGGGTCCTGTAATAGGTAACCTTGTATTAGTTTTAGTTTTAGTTTTTTTCGATAAGTTAGTTTATTATGTTTTAGCCTTTTCATCCCCTCAAGAACTTTGCCTACTAAAAAATTCTGTGTCGTATCACACTTCCCCAATACTTTGCATTGGAACCCAATACTAGAAATATAGGAGCGAGCCGTTGTGTCAGTTAACCCCCTAAGTGATAATGTGGCAACAAAACTAACTAAGTGTTCAACCATCGGGGGCCAGACCTTTGGCAGCCTATTAGACGCCCTGAATGTATCAAATGCTGACAACCCTGTACTGTATGACCTATGAGTATTCCTAGAAATAGAGGCCCTCAATAACCTATCTACTTCATCCTTGATAACAGCAGACGGAATTTCTCTGGAATTTGAGCTGGATGAGCTTGAGCTTGAGGCGCCACCGACCGGAACCGCCTCCACTGCATACGAGAAATAGAGTCTGCAATTACATTTTCTAGACCAGGAACATGTTTTGCATTGAAAATAATGTTATATTTCAAAAGTTCTAATACAAATGGGCGCATAAGTTCCATTACCAACTTATCCTTGGAAGACTGAGCATTCAGGACACTGACTAACGCACTATTATCAATGTTAAATATTACCTTCTTATTCCCTAAATGATGTCCCCATATCAAGATTGCAAGGACTATTGGAATAAACTCTAAAAATGTAATATCCCGCATTCTGTCAGATTGTGCCCATGTTTTAGGCCAAGGAAAGTAGACCCAATCCCCATGAAAGTAAGCGCCACAACCCAATGATGAATTACCTGCACTATCTGTAAATAGTTGCAATACATCACTTTCTGACCAGGACGATTCTGGGAAAATTAATGTTCCATTGAAATTCTGAATGAATTGTAGCCACACCATAAGGTCCTCCCTCATTGCCCAACTAACCCTGACAAAATGATATGATTTGCTAGCGCCCTTCATCGCATCATACAAACGCCTCAAAAAGGGCCTCCCTGACTTAAAAGCCCTACAGAAAAAATTAAGTACTCCTACTAGAGACTCTAGCTCCAATAAGGTGACTTTTTTCTGACTGAGAAACCTATATAGCATATCAGTAAGCTCAACTGCCTTTTGAGAAGGGATTCTGATAACCATTTCTTTTGTATCTATCTCCAGTCCTAAAAAAATAAGGACCATAGTAGGACCAACTGTTTTGTCGACAGCGATGGGAACTCCCAATTCACTACAGGTATCTTTGAATGAATACATAAGAATCTGACAGTCCTGAGTGTCCTCTTACCAGCAAATATGAAGTCATGAAGATAATGAGAGAGAGTGTTCACCCCAGATTAATATTTGACAAGCCATTCAATGAAAATTGAAAATTTTTCAAATATATTACAAGAAATGGCACATCCCATGGGCAAGCATTTGTCTATGTTATAACCTCCCTCAAATTGAAAACCTAATGGGTCAAAATCGCCAGGATATATTGGTAACTAACGAAAAGCTGATTTAATATCAGCTTTGCCCAAAACTGCCCATTGACCTAGTTTACTTATCATTTCAATTACAGAATCAAATGAAGCATAATTAACTGAGCACAATTCCGGATTAATGAAATCATTAATGCTTTCTGAAGGGGAAAATGATAAATGTGTAATCATTCGCCAACCCCCATCTGACTTGGGAACGACCCCTATAGGCGAGATATGAAAGTTTGCCATAGGAGGACTTGAAAAAGGGCCCATAATTCTACCCAATTCTATCTCGGAATCTAATTTCTTTTTTACCTCCCGTGGATGCTGATTTGCTGATGTTAAATTTGTTTACTGAAGTCGAAAACCATATGTAAAACCGTCCTTTAATTCCTTTGCTACTGTTTCTATTGGGTACTTCTCTAAATATTCTGTGAGGGGGCCCACTTTAATTGGGGAATGGCCTAGGGCCCATATATCTTGGCAGGCGGACATTTTGGGTTGGGTTGCTGAACCTGGGACGGATTCCTGTCTGGGAAGTCCCCGTCTGGGCAAGTCCCCTAGGATTTGGGGGGCGAAATGAATTATTCATTCCCATGGCCCCTGGAGATCTGCAGTTTATTTTAGGGTGACCCCCTCCACTTCTCGTACAGATGTGGGCATAATTGCAAGTGGGACGGGCACACAAACCTTTAAAGTTATAGTCAAAGCATTTTTAATTACTTACAGGAGACTGTTTTCGCTCTGTGTTAAGCGTTGTGCTAATGCTTGGAGATAGATAAATGAGCCAAAGCTCAGTATCTACAGTAGCCCATGAGCTACATGGGTCTTGACTCCGCCGTAAACGAAATTGCTCGTCGTAGGACCTCCATCCCATGCCATTACATCTTCCCGCCCCAGCCTAATTGTTTGTATATATTTTAACAATTCATGAACCCGTTCAGGTGGGCAGCTGAGTAAATACTGGTATAGATAATGAAAGCATCAGTCCAATCAGCTATATTGTTGATTCTCTTTGCGTTCTTATCCTTAGCTACCAATTGCCCATTAACGTCCAAGTATAGTGATTTTGGGGCAGTGTCCTGCCTAGCAGACAACGAGTTATCTTACAAGATACCTAAATCAATGAATTCTCCATTTATAATTTTGCTCTTATTTTTTGACGACACATTCTCACTCAGAATACTATGAATACTAGGTATGGAAGTAGGTGTACCTTGGTTTGGTCCCTCACTGACCGAACAACCTGCATTTGCAAGAGCTTGACCTGGGTGTCCAATTAGACTTGCCATTGTACCTGATGATGTAAAGTCTAGGTGAGGAGTTGATTGAGGATCTGGTTGAGGGGTAGGCATACTGGTTTGTTGAGGGGCTGGTTCATTTCTTGCGTAAGGGCTTGTAGACGGCCTCCTTGTCCTCCCCATGTCTGATTAGCCACAGCTCTAAAAAGAAATTCAATGTCGCATAACGAGTTAACACATTTTTTTTAAATCATTAAAATAATTGTTTCTAAATAAATTATATCCAGTTGTTAAAGTCCACTGACATTCAATTAATAAATGACCAAAACCTTCATACTACGTGCCGTAGCCGGCATGACTTAAAGGCCCAACATGGCAGAAAATCTCTAGCCATTATGAAACGGTAAAATATCGTGCTAATAGAGCATTACATTCGCTCAAATCAAATCATTACTATAATTCGTTCTAAATAAATTAAAACAGTTTGCAAATTAAATGACATTCAAGTTAACCAATGACAAAAACTTTCATACCACGTGCCGTATCCGGCATGGCCAAAAGGCCCAACATGGCAGAAAATATCTAGCCATTCTACATCGGTAAACATCGTACTTAATAAAGCTTTAAATTCTTTCAACAATGTTTAAATGTAATAATGATAACCTAAATAAGATAATGTAATCAATTTTTTTGTACAAACACCTTTTTCTACCAAATATTAAACAAACCAATTTCGTATGATTTCAATTGATTCCTTCAGCCGCGCTGTTTTTCGAAAAGGAAGTTCAAGGAAGAACATGCGCTGTACTTACTTCCTGTACAGTAAGGGAGATTACTCTAATGTCCCTTTTCCACTAATAGCATTAATGAAATATATTTAAGGTGAAAGGGGAACTACTCTAGCTGCCTTCCTTCAATAACGGCATCTATTTGCTATTCGAAAATAGATGGTAATATATACATTTGATATAGATAGATACGTGTCTATATATTTACATTCTGAGTGTTTCATCACTACATGTATATGAATCAACCAACTGACGAAAACAAACATTTGCCTATGAAAACACTATGAATACATCGTACATCGATCAGTTGGTTTCAAACATCACGCCAGTTTCATATCAATAAAAATAGTCCCTCACAACATTTTTAATGTATTATCTTAAATATGCTGTTTCTTGATATATGATTAACTAAGGTTTACTGTAATAAGTCAATCAAATCTTATTTAACTGTATTTCTTGACCGGAATGCGGAAGCTTGAAAACTTCCATTAATCTCGTTTCTCGTCGTATATGGGTGTCCTGATTTTAAAATTTTAAATATAATATAAAAACCTTTCAATTATTTGTATTTTCATAAACTATTTTAACGTAAATATATGGATTGATAACGCGCTCCGCGTGATATGTAGATAGCTTCTGCGATTAATAGCCGCTATGAAAATTAGAAACCCCATATGACTATTGTGAACACTACGCAGGTAAATTAACCATCAAATCGCGTTAACATACTGTCGACGGCACATCCTTGATACTCTAGGGGTTACTTTCACTGTCGTTGTATCCACCCTTGGACAGCCCATAGTAAAATTAAAGGCAGGATATTACACGGAGAGCGACACAGTCAACAACAATGTACCGTTATTCGATCCTCCTTTGTACATCAAAGAAAATATCGCAGGTTTGTAATTCGTCAGTTTTTCTTTCTGACCTGCCTTAAGAGTAACGATGAGATAGTCCAGGGATAGATATAACGAAAGTGATATTAACCCCTGGAGTATCGAGGATGGTCAACCAGATAGAAATAACAACGATTAAGGTACTCAAAGAAATAAGTGAAAACATGTATAAGGGTACAATATGCAAATGAAAACGCTAAATTTAAAAAAACGGCAAAATTTAACTACCTCAATTTGGTTAAAAAAACACACAAATGACCCTACGCCAAAGTATCCCAATGTACAGTATGTGACTTCCATTGGTGTTCTTACTGTTGTATTGATATATCCTTGTAACTTTCTATATTTGTTTTCCTCTCTGTCATGTGACCTGCTGGTCCATTGAACCATATGGTGGTGACCGAATATTGAATCTGTTACGAATTCACACTTATAAATAAAAGGGGATACATCATACTGCGTCAAACGTAACACCAAAGATTTGTAATTGATGCTGATATTTTTCAGGTTCTGTGTTCTCAAGCTGCGACATGGCAACAACGAACGACGAAAAAGACAGTTTTTTTCTTTATTCAAAACTACGTGGTAGCTATAGACTCTTGAAAACGGGTCTGAAAGTCATGCTGAACACGGTCGTACCGGCTATAAAACTATTTCTATTGGTAAGCGACACCATCGACTTTCCAAACGACATTAAAATACTTGGAAGCACGGGCGAAGGTTTTATCTTGTCTAACCTTGGCAGTAGCAGCTATGATATTGACATTATGATTATCAGTAACCGTGGTATGGTGTATGAAGACCGCATCAATGATGTTCCGGAGACAACTTGGGTTTTCCAAATGAACCCTTGTCCAAAAAACTCTGGGTACGTGCGACTCAAACAAATAGTGAAGGGGGATCCAGATTTCCTGGAACCCTTTAAAAACAGGAATGAATTATTCAGATACGATAGAGCTTCGGGTTGTTGGTTCACAAATGCATTTAAATGGCAAGGCGATTCCGATTTCATAATATCATTACACAATACTTTGATTGGCTTGAGTGAAATCCGTCGTGAGGAATTTTTCAATTCAGGCCCGTGCAAAACTACCAATAGGACTTTCACTTCACTTTCAGGCGAAGTGAAATATGCAAGCATTGACCTGCTTGTAGGGATCTGGTGTCGTGAGTGGCCGTCAGTTGCTACAGAATGGGTAAAACGGAACAGAAAATTCGGATGGCCGTCCCAGGAATTCATTGACAAACACGTCAAAAAGGGCTGTTATGTAGTTCCAGTCGGATGTAAAGAGTGTAAACAAACCGATCTTGACTGGAGACTTTCTTTTGCGCATGTCGAAGTAGATTTGGTTCATGAAATGAATGAAAATCACGTGAATTGTTTTGTTTCACTTCGATGGTTAAAGAAATGCTATTTTGAAGAAGAAATGCCAAACGTAATTACTTCTTATATCATCAAAACGACCCTGTTTTGGACTATAGAGGAAACGTGTCAGGATATTTGGCAGTCACAACAACTTCTGACCACAGTCAATCTTTGTCTTGACAGGTTGGTCTCGTTCGTTCAGAAAGATTTTTGCCCAAATTACTTCATTAGAGATTGTAATTTGCTGACCGGGAGATATATCCCCGCGGACAAAGGAAAAGTATTAGCAATGTGTAAGGAAGCCAGACGAAGTTTAATAGAGATTTTGTCCCCAAAACAGCTTCCCTATAAGGTACTGTTACAAGAAACTTTGAATGGAAACATCGTTTTTAAGGAAAAGATTCTGACGAGATTATTTTTAAATTACATGGCAAGTACACTCATGAAAAGTCTGTTTTCTGATATACACATCAAAACAAAGTTTCGCGTATTGGAAAAAAGTCTTCAAGAAATTATCAGTATCGCGTTCAACGGATGTGAAGGCCTTAATGAAGAAATCGAGATGATAAGAAATCTCGCAACCAACTATCAAGAACGGTTTCTCATGATAAACAAACCGGACTCTGTATGGGATGACCATGTAGATGTCAAAGACGTGAATAGCATCGCCAATATTTGTCACGTGAAAATGATCAATGGTAACCTGGACACGTGCATCTCTATTTTGAAACGTTTTCTCTCTGATCAGAAACGAAGAAAATATAGAAGATTGCCACAAGTCGATATCGGTTTATCACTAAAATCACCATCCGTGGAAGCGCTTAGTGCAATGAATATTTTCATATGTGACGGAAGAAAGCCGATTTCGAATTTTGTTCTCCTAGATCAAGAAAAGAATACTCTCCCTGATCCACTTAAGATGGAATTTTATTCACGTGGGATACATATCACTCAATTGAATACGACTCCTGTTTGCTTTAGATACATTGTCGAAGTCGACCCACTCGTGTATGTGTGTTTCCTGCGGTTTTGGTGCAGCATGAAGCTGGATGAGAATATTGAGAAGCTGAGAGCCCGAACAGATATGGTGTGGTGCTGTGGTCTGGACAACATACAAGAGAAAGCAGTGGCCTTCAGCCTCCTGGCATATTGTCACACCCAGCTCGAGGAGTACGACAAAGCTTTCACGGCGTTGTGTCGGGCTATGAGGAAGAAATCAGCCAGACCTTCAACTCTAGTTAACATTGCTATTCTAATTAACAAATTGATTTCCTTAAATAAGGAAAAAGGATTATGTGGGATAACTATGTAGTATAAATACAAACGTGTAAAAGATAACCCACATCTTAAATTCTCTTGTACTTATCTTCAATCAGGAATTCCTGGCCGATCGAAACAAAGTTAGTTAATGTTTTACTACATAACCAGAATGTTTAAAAGTCTGCCAGGAACATCTGTTAGATGTGACGGAGTACGTCTACTGCCTCAACAAGGTCAGTCAATGACGATAGAATTGGCTGATGAGAGGCACTGGTGAACAAATGTTTTTGTAAGTAACTAATGTCCTTGTTCTTAGCAGTGGTATAGATTGAAAGGTATTGAGAATTCAAGCCACAAATTCATTAAGTTCATAGCTATTAAGACATTTCTGTATTCAATTGCGTTCACACCAACGTGAACACAATAACATAATGATGTTGAAACCGTATTTGTTTTGTGGATTAAGGACATTTAAGTGTTTACAAACTAATAGAATTGTTTTCTTTTAAAAATGTGAAACTTTAAATAAATTGAATAAATATTTGTTTCATGCTTCGGAAATGAGGAACAATCTCTCTGTGTAACGTTGTAAAGAAAGTTAATTTAAAAATATAGACCTTATCATTTCATGACGTCACATATGTGGTGACGTCACAAATATATTCATTTTTGTATTGTTCTTCCTTTAATAAGATGTTTGTAACGAACCTACACGTCAATGGATTCTTTATATATTTATGTGTATGGGATTATCCTCCGCCATCTTGTATATTATATGTGAATTTTGATTATATTTAATCATGTATAATGCTGCCTATATGCTGTATCTCATTTGGTTATAATTCAAAAATTGAAACTTGATTATTAATGAAATACGTTTATATTTATCTTTATGCTATCATTTCAATTTGAAAGTGTGGCTTTACTTTAAAAAAAGACTGTCGGTATTTAATCGCATTCATACCAACATAAACGCCATAACACAACAATGTGATAGTGTGGCGTTACTTAAAAAGGACAACACATATCTCTTTAGTATTATTGATAATTTAATCATATTTGAATTGAGTCTAACAGAGATCACTTACTATTTAATATATTATCTCTGTTTTAATGTTATCCGATCAAATCTTAATAACTTTATAAATTGTTAAAATAATGGATCGAAATAGTAACATAATTAACTTTATATTAAAATCCATTTTATACATGTATACTCAATGGCATTTGATCAAACACAATAACTTCCATGAATTGATATCCCCACAACATACTTCTGTCGTATTTGATGTGATATATATATACATATGTAAGTAAAAAAGAACCATAATTCAAACCCCTAAAGACCGGCATGAGCCGAGAAAGCGCTAGGGCGAAAAAAAACTGTTTTACAGTAACTGTTGTGTTTTCTTTTTATGTATACATATGTATATATATTGGTCCGTCAAGGCATTTCATATAATCATAATTTAAAGACAATGAACAAATCTGTTTCTCATAGGTACATATGTAATACACACACTCAGAGTCTTACACTTTTTACATTTTGCTATATTAGATAACAAATCCTTGTTAGTCAATGTTTCCAGCATTGCGATTATTAATTAGTAACTATTGACAGAGATTTTGATCTCCGCTATTGGCCTTATGTAAAAAAACATTTTTATCTAGGTTTTTAGTTTGATATGTGTTTAGGTGGTGATATTTCTTATTTTCACGGGATCTTTTCCATTATGATACTCATTTACATTTAACCACTCATCGATACTGCATGACCATTAATTGTGATACAGGGGATAATCATGATGCATAATTCATTATTTACTATTATAATTGATGGTAATACTTATGAATGTCATCCTTAATATTACAGGGGTTGTTATCATCGACGTTATGTTTGCCCTGGAGATATCCCATAGCAAAACTGAAGGCAATAAAAGACGCATGTACTTTGGTCCATATATATATATAATAGCGGTGAATTGTGTAGCTATCAAGGTTGGCGTCGTTCTCTCTGTTAACTTCAAAGAAAGTGTCTGCAGGCATGTACATTGGCGAGACAGTAACCCCTGGAGTGTCGAAGAGGAGATTAGGTGTACCCAACAGTAAAACCACCTCCTAAAAAGTATTAGTTTACAATACAGCGTGGTTTGTGCGAACCACTAGATTAGTATGGCTCATTATTTGGAACTTGTGCAGTCATTCATAAGTAAAACATAATATTTTGTAGATATATTTTGGTGACAGTCATTTAAGCGCAGATATTTTCTTGAGTTAATATGACCGCAAAAATTTGATCCATGAAATATTGAGGAATACTGGAATCATTTGTGCCTTCAAAACCAGATCGCAAACATTTGCCCCCTCCCTGCGCTTAAATGATTGGCTTTACGGTATTTTTTGCAAAACAAAGACAAAAGATGTTCAATATCAAATATTTGTCATAGCTTCTCCTTAATATATATATTTCGACTACATTGGCTACGCTATTGAACAAAGTGAAGTGTTGACAATGAGACAGAAGAAACGTTCAGAAAAAAAGTTGTAACTATTTCATGTAATTTCGCAATTTCTTGTAATAAAAGTTTCTTTTAAAGTTGTTAAAGTTTGCGGACGACAGACAGACAGGGTTATTCCAGTATACCCCCAACTTTGTTGCGGGAGTATAATTCATAACTTCACAGAAAATAAAGGCACGCCACTCTCCTTAAGAACAAAGACTATTATTACTGCAAAATTGAGATTATAAAATAATGAAATGGCAACAAATCTGATTAGAGATCAAGTCTAGGATATAGATGGACAATTTAAATGCGCCCTTTCAAATAATGAATAATCACATGCAAACCGAATGCCCGACTTTTAAACATGCTTTGCTATCAATGGCGAAAATAGATTAAACAAAAATGAGGACTATCTACAGTAGAACTGTCCAGTTGTGTTCAGTAGAACTGTCCAGCTGTATTCAGTAGAACTGCTATAACGTATAGTACAGTATTACGTCGTTGTTACTTTGAAGTGTCACTGTCACAGATTTTGTCTGACTTACTGTAAATAAACTTATATATTCGCGATATGACTTCATTTCGCGTTTTCAAGATTAACAGACAAAACGCCCGCTTTTACTTATAACAGAGTTTTTCGTGATGATAAATTTCCATGAATTTTAAAATCTACAAAATACGTGAAAATAAAGCCAACACAAAATACGCTGGTTTACAATAGAGTCGGTATTTATGCTGAGATGCCGTTAGACGTTTCAGACGCCGTTAGACGTTGTAGACGCTGTTAGACTTTGCAAATGCCGTTAGACATTGTAGACGCCGTTAGACGTTGCAGACCTGGGGTTCTTCTGGTTGAGGTAACCCTCAGCTTTAGACATGGCCGTAGGAATGTTGTCCGAGGTTTTCGATGACATGGTTGGTTGAACAAGAGGTGACATCATTTCCCCGGTAGATATACTAGTACACAGCTTCATTAAGTCATAGTTTATGGTTTCTGACACCACAGAATCAAATTTGTAGTCCGGATGTCCACGGACAAACTCACGAATCCATTTAGAAGTTGTCTTCAATTCCCCTAGAAACCAAAAATAATTCAATCAATCAATTTATTCACCCCTAAAATTTTACAATAGACTGGTCTAGTCTTTGATTTAGACGAGTCTCTTATTCACCCCTTAAATTTTACAATAGACTGGTCTAGTCTTTGATTTAGACGAGTCTCTTTTCACCCGTTAAATTTTACAATAGACTGGTCTAGTCTTTGATTTAGACGAGTCTCATTGTTGTCTTCAGGATTGGATGAGTTAAGATAACCAGAACAGATAGCTAGAAATTATTTTAATACTGATATTAGTAGATAAATAATTGAAATATATATATTAAAAGATTTATCTGACATGTATTCAGAAATTTATGAGACAGATTACTTAGAAATGAATTAAATTCCAACATAAGGAATAAGGTGAGATCAGCTTCCTTAGTTACAAATAATTCATATCAATATTTTTGAAAGTTGTGAGACATATTGGACATTTGTTGGGTCATTAATTCCATATTTATGGTGGGTTTTTTTATATAAGATTGTGCAGCTATAACATGGACATTTACCTGATGCCTTTTTGGAGATGAACTTGAGATAGTTTGATAATGTACAGCAAGTATCGACATCTGTGTCCACATTAGTTATATATTTCTCTATCAGAGGGATAAGGCCAGGAAAGTCTCCCTAAAAATAAAATCAGGCCTTCACCTCATAGTAGTAAGACACATGGAGATTCGACCTTGATATAGAATCACACCTAAAATAGATTTAAATCTAAGAACGCACCCTAAAAGAGAATCAGATCTGGGAGTGCATCCTAAAATAGAACCAGACCTAAGAATGAATCCTAAAATAGAATCAGAACTTGGAATGTACTTTAAAATAAAACTACACATGGGGATGCATCCTTAACTAGAATCAGAACTGGAAATGTACCATAAAATAGAATAAGCCTTAGGACTGCACCCTAAAATAGAATTACACATGGGAATGTACCCTTAATTTAGATTCAGACCTGTGAATACATCCTAAAATAGAATCAAACCTTAATTTTTTCTCTTAAAATAGGATTATCCTTTAGCATTTTACCTAGATAGATATAGGCAGTAAAATTACAGCAGTTAACTGATAAATTAATTTAATTCTTACTTTATCTTAAAATTAGTAATCCTTTTTCATTCAGTAATAACCTTAAAATTGTCAAAATAACCTAACATTGCTATTTAGTGGAAAGTTTGAAATGGATAAATCTACATGACATTGTATTTTAAACCAACTGAATTTTTGCAGCCGATTGATTTTTTTTGTTTTCTTGCAAAAAGACTTGCATTAATTTAATTTTGCAATTTATAATTATCTATGATTCTAGTTTTACCTGCAAACTACAAAATACACAAATTTCTATTGCATGCAATGATAAGTTGGTTTCCAGTAACAGTGAAGATTGAGTGTATACTCACATTGCCATTGATGATATCGTTGATGGACATCTGTTGGTATTCATCATCCATACAGTCACACTTCTGACGAGGACAGCCGCTAGCCATGCACTGAGCAATCTCTTCCGGGGAACACTCTGAAGGTACAATAATGATCATATCGAATACATGGGTATATGTAATAATGCAAACACATTTTGTTCCCAACAATTTTATTTTCATGTCTTTTCCAAGTCACCATATGTATTTACTCATTAGTAAAGTAAATTAAACATCCTATATATTTTACATTAATTTGATGACTTTTTCCCTTCTACACACTCCCAGAAACATTTTCGATTCTACAGACTTCCATAAAAATGTTCCATTCTACAGATTCCCAGAAACATTTTCCATTCTACAGACTCCCAGACTCATTTTCCATTCTACAGATTCCCAGAAACATTTTCCATTCTACAAACTCCCAGAAACATTTTCCATTCTACAGACTCCCAGAAACATTTTCCATTCTACAAACTTCCAGAAACATTTTCCATTCTACAGACTCCCAGAAACATTTTCCATTCTACAAACTTCCAGAAACATTTTCCATTCTACAAACTTCCAGAAACATTTTTCATTCTACAGACTTCCAGAAACATTTTCCATTCTACAGACTTCCAGAAACATTTTCCATTCTACAGACTCTCAGAAACATTTTCCATTCTACAAACTTCCAGAAACATTTTCCATTCTACAGACTCTCCAACATTTTCCATTCTACAGACTCCCAGAAACATTTTCCATTCTACAGACAAACATTTTCCATTCTACAAACTTCCAGAAATATTTTCAATTCTACAGACTCCCAGAAACATTTTCCATTTAACAGACTCCCAGAAACATTTTCCATTCTACAGACTCCCAGAAACATTTTCCATTCTACAGACTCCAAGACTCCAAGAAACATTTTCCATTCTACAGACTCCAAGAAACATTTTCCATTCTACACACTCCAAGAAACATTTTCCATTCTACAGACTTCCAACACAGACTCCCAGAAACATTTTCCATTCTACAGACTCCCAGACACATTTTCCATTCTACAGATTCCCAGAAACATTTTCCATTCTACAAACTCCCAGAAACATTTTCCATTCTACAGACTCCCAGAAACATTTTCCATTCTACAGACTTCCATAAAAATGTTCCATTCTACAGACTCCCAGAAACATTTTCCATTCTACAGACTCCCAGACACATTTTCCATTCTACAGATTCCCAGAAACATTTTCTATTCTACAAACTCCCATAAAAATGTTCCATTCTACAGACTCCCAGAAACATTTTCCATTCTACAGACTCCCAGACACATTTTCCGTTCTACAGATTCCCAGAAACATTTTCCATTCTACAAACTCCCAGAAACATTTTCAATTCTACAGACTCCCAGAAACATTTTCCATTCTACAAACTTCCAGAAAGATTGTCCATTCTACAGACTATCAGAAACATTGTCCATTCTACTGACTCCCAGAAACATTTTCCATTCTACAAACTCCCAGAAACATTTTCCATTCTACAGACTCCCAGATACATTTTCCATTCTACAAACTTCCAGAAACATTTTCCATTCTACAGACTCCCAGAAACATTTTCCATTCTACAAACTTCCAGAAACATTTTCCATTCTACAGGCTTCTAGAAACATTTTCCATTCTACAGACTCCAAGAAACATTTTCCATTCTACAGACTCCCAGAAACATTTTCCATTCTACAAACTTCCAGAAATATTTTCAATTCTACAGACTCCCAGAAACATTTTCCATTTAACAGACTCCCAGAAACATTTTCCATTCTACAGACTCCCAGAAACATTTTCCATTCTACAGACTTCCAGAAACCTTTTCCATTCTATGGGGTCCAAAAAACATTTTCCATTCAACAGACTCCCAGACACATTTTCTATTCTACAGATTCCCAGAAACATTTTCCATTCTACCGACTCCCAGAAACATTTTCCATTCTACACACTCCCAGAAACATTTCCATTCTCAGACTCCCAGAAATATTTTCCATTCTACAGACTCCCAGACACATTTTCCATTCTACAGATTCCCAGAAACATTTTCTATTCTACAAACTCCCATAAAAATGTTCCATTCTACAGACTCCCAGAAACATTTTCCATTCTACAGACTCCCAGACACATTTTCCATTCTACAGATTCCCAGAAACATTTTCCATTCTACAAACTCCCAGAAACATTTTCCATTCTACAGACTCCCAGAAACATTTTCCATTCTACAAACTTCCAGAAACATTGTCCATTCTACAGACTATCAGAAACATTGTCCATTCTACAGACTCCCAGAAACATTTTCCATTCTACAAACTCCCAGAAACATTTTCCATTCTACAGACTCCCAGATACATTTTCCATTCTACAAACTTCCAGAAACATTTTCCATCCTACAGACTCCCAGAAACATTTTCCATTCTACAAACTTGCAGAAACATTTTCCATTCTACAGGCTTCTAGAAACATTTTCCATTCTACAGACTCCAAGAAACATTTTCCATTCTACAGACTCCCAGAAACATTTTCCATTCTACAAACTTCCAGAAATATTTTCAATTCTACAGACTCCCAGAAACATTTTCCATTTAACAGACTCCCAGAAACATTTTCCATTCTACAGACTCCCAGAAACATTTTCCATTCTACAGACTTCCAGAAACCTTTTCCATTCTATGGGCTCCAAAAAACATTTTCCATTCAACAGACTCCCAGACACATTTTCTATTCTACAGACTCCCAGAAACATTTTCCATTCTACCGACTCCCAGAAACATTTTCCATTCTACAGACTCCAAGAAACATTTTTCATTCTACAGACTCCAAGAAACATTTTCCATTCTACAGACCTTCAGAAACATTTTCCATTCTACACACTCCAGGAAACATTTTCCATTTTACAGACTCCCAGGAACATTTTCCATTCTACAGACTCCAAGAAACATTTTCCATTCTACAGGCTCCCAGAAACATTTTCCATTCTAAACACTCCCAGAAACATTTTCCATTCTACACACTCCCAGGAACATTTTCCATTCTACACACTCCAAGAAACATTTTCCATTCTACACACTCCAAGAAACATTTTCCATTCTACAGACTTCCAGAAACATTTTCCATTCTACACACTCCAGAAACATTTTCCATTCTACACACTCCCAGAAACATTTTCCATTCTACAGACTTCCAGAAACATTTTCCATTCTACAGACTCCAAGACTCCAAGAAACATTTTCCATTCTACAGACTTCCAGAAACATTTTCCATTCTACAGACTCCAAGACTCCAAGAAACATTTTCCATTCTACAGACTCCAAGAAACATTTTCCATTCTACACACTCCAAGAAACATTTTCCATTCTACAGACTTCCAGAAACATTTTCCATTCTACACACTCCAGGAAACATTTTCCATTCTACAGACTTCCAGAAACATTTTCCATTCTACACACTCCCAGAAACATTTTCCATTCTACACACTCCCAGAAACATTTTCCATTCTACAGACTCCTAGAAACATTTTCCATTCTACAGACTCCAAGAAACATTTTCCATTTTACAGACTCCAAGAAACACAGATATTGATGACCATTAGAGTGTCTGTTAAATCTAAATTTAACACTGTATATGTTCTACTTTAATTTAATTCCTGGTTTTCTCTCCACCATTATTTAAAGATGCTCCACCGCCGACAAATGGGATTTTATCACTATCAAAAACAAGAGCAGACGATTTGGTATTTTTCTTCAGTTACAAAAGTTACTTACTTTACACCATTACCACCATTGGAAAATTTGAGCTTGTATTTTTTTTTTCTCCAAGTATAAAATATGAAAAATAATTAATTGCATCCCAAAAAAATTCTGTGGCACTATATCCTATATGGAATGAAATACTGATTGCGCATGCACCAAAGGCAAAACGAATTATTTTATACTATTTTCTGTGTTAATTAGACATATATATAAACGATTAAAGACCAATTATTGTTCAAATAATGAATATCATTTATGCTCCTAAATATTATACATTAATTTGATGAATTGTTCCCTTCTACACACTCCCAGAAACATTTTCGATTCTACAGACTTCCATAAACATTTTCCATTCTACAGATTCCCAGAAACATTTTCCATTCTACAGACTCCAAGAAACACAGATATTGATGACCATTAGAGTGTCTGTTAAATCTAAATTTAACACTGTATATGTTCTACTTTACTTTGATTACTGATTTTCTCTCCACTGTTGTTTAATTGATCAAGAAAACATTACTACAATGATAAGGTCTACTGTGGAAACACAAAAAATGTTTTATATTTTTTATGTGTGTTTCACAATTTAAAAAAATGTCTTATTTATATTTTTTATGTGTGTTTCACAATTTAAAAAAATGTCTTACTTGTAAAAAGTTCTTTTCTAAAGTGGAATTTTCCATCCAGTACTGCATCTCTCTGGTGCGCCGTCTTCATATTCTCATCTACCTGTTAAAACGAAAATATTAATCAACTAAATTTTCACTTTTGTGTTAAATGTGGAATTAGTAAACATTGATAAGGATAAATAATGCCTAACTGTGTTGTCAGTGCAGTATAACTTGTATAACCAGGCCCTTGTATAATTCGGATCCTTGTGTATTCAAGTATAACTGTATGAAATTTTCATTCTATAGTATAAAATAAAAAAAACCTGTATAATTCGGAAACCTGATAATACCGGCCAAATATACTTGTTCCAATAACATCCACTTTTGACAAGTTACACTTTATGTACAGTGAATATGCACGTGAGATAATCTAAAATAGAATACACCAAAGTAAATAAAAATTTGACTTCATAACTTATGATATTATTCATAATTAACTAAACTAAGCCCTGCCCCTCCTCCTGACTCACCTTTGAAATAGGTATCACTAAGTTGAGATTATAGGTCAGGATGACCCTGGTCAGCAGTACTATAAATACAACATAGGCAGCATTCTCAAAGTCAGACAGTTGTACCTGTAACACCAATAAATAGATTTATGTAGTTATCTCCCTTTAATGAACATCACTTATCGTCTTTTATACACAAGATATTTGTTTTACATGTAACATCAGTAAATAGTTGTTGTTATCTCCCTTTAACGATCATCACTTATTTCTATTTATACACAAGATATTTGTTTTACATGTAACATCAGTAAATAGTTGTAGTTATCTCCCTTTAATGAATATCACTTATCTTCTTTTATACACAAGATATTGAATATCACTTATCTTCTTTTATACACAAGATATTTGTTTTACATGAAACGTCAGTAAATAGTCGTAGTTATCTCCCTTTAATGAACATCCCTTATCTTTGTTTATACTCAAGATATTTGTTTTACATGTAACGTCAGTAAATATTTGTAGTTATCTCCCTTTAATGAACATCACTTATCTTCTTTTATACTCAAGATATAGTTGTAGTTATCTCCCTTTAATGAACATCACTTATCTCTTTTTACACAGCATATAGTATCTCCCTTTAATGAACATCACTTATCTCTCTTTACACAGCATAGACTATCTCCCTTTAATGAACATCACTTAATTATCTCTCATTACACAGCATAGAGTATCTCCCTTTAATAAACATCACTTATGTCTCTTTACACAGCATAGAGTATCTCCCTTTAATACATAATCACTTAATTATCTCTCATTACACAGCATAGAGTATCTCCCTTTAATGAACATCACTTGATTATCTCTCATTACACAGCATAGAGTATCTCCCTTTAATGAACATCACTTAATTATCTCTCATTACACAACATAGAGAATCTCCCTTTAATGAACATCACTTAATTATCTCTCTTTACACAGCATAGACTATCTCCCTTTAATGAACATCACTTAATTATCTCTCTTTAGACAGCTTAGACTATCACCCTTTAATGAACATCACTTAATTATCTCTCTTTACACAGCATAGACTATCTCCCTTTAATGAACATCACTTATCTCTCTTTACACAGCATAGACTATCTCCCTTTAATGAACATCACTTAATTATCTCTCTTTACACAGCATAGATTATCTCCCTTTAATGAACATCACTTATCTCTCTTTACACAGCATAGACTATCTCCCTTTAATGAACATCACTTATCTCTCTTTACACAGCATAGACTATCTCCCTTTAATGAACATCACTTATCTCTCTTTACACAGCTTAGACTATCTCCCTTTAATGAACATCACTTATCTCTCATTACACAACATAGACTATCTCCCTTTAATGAACATCCCTTATCTCTCATTACACAACATAGACTATCTCCCTTTAATGAACATCACTTAATTATCTCTCTTTGCACAGCTTAGACTATATCTTTTGTTACAGATTTCATATTTGTTTCAACAAGTTATCTCTATCTTCTCTATAAAGCAGCAATTACCTCCATATAAATGGTTTTTAGAGACATTTTGGTCTTAACATCATTTAATTATTACCTGCAATTGCTATATAATTGTCTCCCTTGTTTTGACTCTCTGGTTAATGAAGTAGTTTAGCTTACCTCCATTGGTCTGAACTCCACCCTCCATCCGATATCACTGTTAGGTGGTGGGGGCTTAAACCGCATCGTCTGCCAATTTGTTGATTGTATATTCTGTGAATTTAAATAGTAAACAGGTATATAATCATTAAATGTTTAAAAATTTTGTTTCATTTTTCAAATAAAATTTTCTTCTGTCAAACAATCCAATTTTATCATCCATTTATCCAATGCGTCTAAAGAAGTTTTAAAAACAACAAATAACCAAATGTGAACCCTACCGATGATTTCACTTTAATTTTTGGATTAATTTAATTATTTTAAACACATTGCATCTAAATGACTAAAGCAAGTATAAGATCATTAAGGCAAACCAAATAATGAGATGTAACCTAAATTAAAAGAGCGAACCCGAATAAAGGGTACAAACCCAATAAAAGGGAGCTAACCTCAAAGTGATCTGTGTCTGTACTGTCGTCCTGGTGAATCTTCTCACTGAACAAGGATATAGGATCTCGTATAAACAGGTGGGCTATGTGTCGTGCCAGTGGTCGGTCGATACCTGTAATTAACAAGTTAAAAGGTGAGCTATGTGTCGTGCCAGTGATCGGTCAATACCTGTAATTAACAATAAACAGGTGAACTATGTGTCGTGCCAGTGGTCGGTCGACACCTGTAATTAACAATAAACAGGTAAGCTATGTGTCATGCCAGTGGTCGGTCGACACTTGTAATAAACAAGTAAATATGTGAGCTATGTGTCGTGCCAGTGGTCACTCAACACCTGTAATAAACAAGTAAATATGTGAGATATGTGTCGTGCCAGTGGTCAGTCGATACCTGTAATTTAAAAGTTAACAGGTGAGATATGTGTTGTGCCAGTGGTCGGTCAATACCTGTAATTAACAAGTTAACAGGTGAGCTATGTGTCATGTCAGTGGTCAGTCAATACCTATAATTAACAAGTAAACAGGTGAGATATGTGTCGTGCCAGTGGTCGGTCGATACCTGTAATTAACAAGTAAACAGGTGAGATATGTGTCATGCCAGTGGTCGGTCAATACCTGTAATTAACAATAAACAGGTGAGATATGTGTCGTGCCAGTGGTCGGTCGATACCTGTAATTAACAAGTAAACAGGTGAGATATGTGTCATGCCAGTGGTCGGTCAATACCTGTAATTAACAATAAACAGGTGAGATATGTGTCATGCCAGTGGTCGGTCAATACCTGTAATTAACAATAAACAGGTGAGATATGTGTCGTGTCAGTGGTCATTCAATACCTGTAATTAACAAGTAAACAGGTGAGATATGTGTCATGCCAGTGGTCAGTAAATACCTGTAATTAACAATAAACAGGTGAGATATGTGTCGTGCCAGTGGTCGGTCGATACCTGTAATTAACAAGTAAACAGGTGAGATATGTGTCGTGCCGGTGGTCAGTCAATACCTGTAATTAACAATAAACAGGTGAGATATGTGTCATGCCAGTGGTCGGTCAATACCTGTAATTAACAATAAACAGGTGAGATATGTGTCATGCCAGTGGTCAGTCGATACCTGTAATTAACAAGTAAACAGGTGAGATATGTGTCATGCCAGTGGTCGGTCAATACTAGTAATTAACAATAAACAGGTGAGATATGTGTCGTGCCAGTGGTCGGTCGATACCTGTAATTAACAAGTAAACAGGTGAGATATGTGTCGTGTCAGTGGTTGGTCAATACCTGTAATTAACAAGTAAACAGGTGAGGTATGTGTCATGTCACTGGTCGGTCAATACCTATAATTAACGAGTAAACAGGTGAGATATGTGTCGTGCCAGTGGTCGGTCAATACCTATAATTAACGAGTAAACAGGTGAGCTATGTGTCGTGTCAGTGGTCGGTCAATACCTGTAATTAACAAGTAAACAGGTGAGATATGTGTCGTGTCAGTGGTCGGTCAATACCTATAATTAACAAGTAAATAGGTGAGATATGTGTCGTGCCAGTGGTCAGTCAATACCTGTAATTAACAAGTAAACAGGTGAGCTATGTGTTGTGTCAGTGGTCGGTCGACACCTATAATTAACAAGTAAACAGGTGAGCTATGTGTCGTGTCAGTGGTCGGTCGATACCTGTAATTAACAAGTAAACAGGTGAGCTATGTGTCGTGCCAGTGGTCAGTCGATACCTATAATTAACTAGTAAACACGTGAGATATGTGTCGTGCCAGTGGTCAGTCAATACCTATAATTAACAAGTAAACAGGTGAGCTATGTGTCGTGTCAGTGGTAGGTCAATACCTATAAATAACAAGTAAATAGGTGAGCTATGTGTCGTGTCAGTGGTCGGTTAATACCTATAATTAACAAGTAAACAGGTGAGCTATGTGTCGTGTCAGTGGTCGGTCAATACCTATAAATAACAAGTTAACAGGTGAGCTATGTGTCGTGCCAGTGGTCAGTCAATACCTGTAATTAACAAGTAAACAGGTGAGATATGTGTCGTGCCAGTGGTCAGTCAATACCTATAATTAACAAGTAAATAGGTGAGATATGTGTCGTGTCAGTGGTCAGTCAATACCTGTAATTAACAAGTAAACAGGTGAGATATGTGTCGTGCCAGTGGTCAGTCAATACCTGTAATTAACAAGTAAACAGGTGAGCTATGGGTCGTGTCAGTGGTCAGTCGATACCTATAATTAACAAGTAAACAGGTGAGCTATGTGTCGTGCCAGTGGTCGGTCGATACCTGTAATTAACAAGTAAACATGTGAGCTATGTGTCGTGCCAGTGGTCAGTCAATACCTATAATTAACAAGTAAACAGGTGAGCTATGTGTCGTGCCAGTGGTCGGTCAATACCTGTAATTAACAAGTAAACAGGTGAGCTATGTGTCGTGCCAGTGGTCAGTCAATACCTGTAATTAACAGGTAAACAGGTGAGCTATGTGTCGTGTCAGTGGTCAGTTGACACCTGTAATAAACAAGTAAACAGGTGAGCTATGTGTCATACCAGTGGTCAGTCAATACCTGTAATTAACAACAAAACAGGTGAGCTATATGTCGTGCCAGTGGTCAGTCAATACCTGTAATTAACAACAAAACAGGTGAGCTATGTGTCGTGCCAGTGGTCAGTCGATACCTGTAATTAACAAGTAAACAGGTGAGCTATATGTCGTGCCAGTGGTCGGTCGATACCTGTAATTAACAAGTAAATAGGTGAGCTATGTGTCGTGTCAGTGGTCAGTCAATACCTGTAATTAACAAGTAAACAGGTGAGCTATGTGTCGTGCCAGTGGTCAGTCGATAAATGTAATTAACAAGTAAATAGGTGAGCTATGTGTCGTGTCAGTGGTCGGTCAATACCTGTAATTAACAAGTAAATAGGTGAGCTATATGTCGTGCCAGAGGTCAGTTGATACCTGTAATTAACAAGTAAACAGGTGAGCTATGTGTCGTGTCAATGGTCGGTCAATACCTGTAATTAACAAGTAAACAGGTGAGCTATGTGTCGTGCCAGTGGTCGGTCAATACCTGTAATTAACAAGTAAATAGGTGAGCTATGTGTCGTGTCAGTGGTCGGTCAATACCTGTAATTAACAAGTAAACAGGTGAGCTATGTGTCGTGCCAGTGGTCAGTCGATACCTGTAACTAACAACAAAACAGGTGAGCTATATGTCGTGCCAGTGGTCAGTCAATACCTGTAATTAACAAGAAAACAGGTGAGCTATGTGTCGTGCCAGTGGTCAGTCAACACCTGTAATTAACAAGTAAACAGGTGAGCTATGTGTCATGCCAGTGGTCGGTCAATACTTGTAATTAACAAGTAAACAAGTGAGCTATGTGTCGTGTCAGTGGTTGGTCGATACCTGTAATGAACAAGTAAACAGGTGAGATATGTGTCGTGCCAGTGGTCGGTCAATACCTGTAATTAACAAGTAAACAGGTGAGCTATGTGTCGTGCCGGTGGTCAGTCGATACCTGTAATTAACAAGTAAATAGGTGAGATATGTGTCATGCCAGTGGTCAGTCAATACCTGTAATTAACAAGTAAACAGGTGAGATATGTGTCGTGCCAGTGGTCGGTCAATACCTGTAATTAACAAGTAAACAGGTGAGATATGTGTCGTGCCAGTGGTCGGTCAATACCTGTAATTAACAAGTAAACAGGTGAGATATGTGTCGTGCCAGTGGTCGGTCAATACCTATAATTAACAAGTAAACAGGTGAGATATGTGTCGTGTCAGTGGTCAGTCAATACCTGTAATTAACAAGTAAACAGGTGAGATATGTGTCGTGCCAGTGGTCAGTCAATACCTGTAATTAACAAGTAAACAGGTGAGATATGTGTCGTGCCAGTGGTCAGTCAATACCTGTAATTAACAAGTAAACAGGTGAGATATGTGTCGTGCCAGTGGTCGGTCAATACCTGTAATTAACAAGTAAACAGGTGAGATATGTGTCGTGCCAGTGGTCGGTCAATACCTGTAATTAACAAGTAAATAGGTGAGATATGTGTCGTGCCAGTGGTCGGTCAATACCTGTAATTAACAAGTAAACAGGTGAGCTATGTGTCGTGCCAGTGGTCGGTCAATACCTGTAATTAACAAGTAAATAGGTGAGCTATGTGTCGTGTCAGTGGTCGGTCAATACCTGTAATTAACAAGTAAACAGGTGAGCTATGTGTCGTGCCAGTGGTCAGTCGATACCTGTAACTAACAACAAAACAGGTGAGCTATATGTCGTGCCAGTGGTCAGTCAATACCTGTAATTAACAAGAAAACAGGTGAGCTATGTGTCGTGCCAGTGGTCAGTCAACACCTGTAATTAACAAGTAAACAGGTGAGCTATGTGTCATGCCAGTGGTCGGTCAATACTTGTAATTAACAAGTAAACAAGTGAGCTATGTGTCGTGTCAGTGGTTGGTCGATACCTGTAATGAACAAGTAAACAGGTGAGATATGTGTCGTGCCAGTGGTCGGTCAATACCTGTAATTAACAAGTAAACAGGTGAGCTATGTGTCGTGCCGGTGGTCAGTCGATACCTGTAATTAACAAGTAAACAGGTGAGATATGTGTCATGCCAGTGGTCAGTCAATACCTGTAATTAACAAGTAAACAGGTGAGATATGTGTCGTGCCAGTGGTCGGTCAATACCTGTAATTAACAAGTAAACAGGTGAGATATGTGTCGTGCCAGTGGTCGGTCAATACCTATAATTAACAAGTAAACAGGTGAGATATGTGTCGTGCCAGTGGTCGGTCAATACCTATAATTAACAAGTAAACAGGTGAGATATGTGTCGTGTCAGTGGTCAGTCAATACCTGTAATTAACAAGTAAACAGGTGAGCTATGTGTCGTGCCAGTGGTCAGTCAATACCTGTAATTAACAAGTAAACAGGTGAGATATGTGTCGTGCCAGTGGTCAGTCAATACCTGTAATTAACAAGTAAACAGGTGAGATATGTGTCATGCCAGTGGTCGGTCAATACCTGTAATTAACAAGTAAACAGGTGAGATATGTGTCGTGCCAGTGGTCGGTCAATACCTATAATTAACAAGTAAATAGGTGAGATATGTGTCGTGCCAGTGGTCGGTCAATACCTATAATTAACAAGTAAACAGGTGAGATATGTGTCGTGCCAGTGGTCAGTCAATACCTATAATTAACAAGAGGCCCAGAGGGCCTGTATCGCTCACCTGGTTTGTAATGCCAAGTAATATTCTGGATACAGGTTCATTGTTTATTTTCTGAAGAAATTTGAATATTTACCTCTAATTCCCCTATTGGGCCCCATCATTCCTGCCCCCTGGGGGTCAGAGCCAAAATTTATACAAGCTCTGTTCCGCTTCCCCCAAGGATGTTTGTGGCCAAATTTGGTTATAATCCATGCAGAACTCTATGACAAGTAGCGATTTATAGGATTTACCTTTATTTCCCCTATTGGGCCCCGCCCCTCCTGCCCCCGGGGGGTCAGAGCCAAAATTTATACAAGTTCTGTTCCCCTTCTCCCAAGGATGTTTGTGGCCAAATTTGGTCACAATCCATGCAGAACTCTAGGACAAGTAGCGATTTATAGGATTTACCTTTATTTCCCCTATTGGGCCCCGCCCCTCCTGCCCCTGGGGGGTCAGAGCCAAAATTTATACAGGTTCTGTTCCCCTTCCCCAAAGAATGTTTGTGGCTAAATTTGTTTACAATCCATGAAGAACTCTATGACTAGTAGCGATTTATAGGATTTACCTTTATTTCCCCTATTTGGCCCCGCCCCTCCTGCCCCTGGGGGGTCAGAGCCAAAATTTATACAAGTTCTGTTCCCCTTCTCCCAAGGATGTTTGTGGCCAAATTTGGTCACAATCCATGCAGAACTCTAGGACAAGTAGCGATTTATAGGATTTACCTTTATTTCCCCTATTGGGCCCCGCCCCTCCTGCCCCCGGGGGCTCAGAGTCAAAATTTATGCAGGTTTTGTTCCCCTTCCCCAAAGAATGTTTGTGGTCAAATTTGGTTACAATCCATGCAGAACTCTATGACTAGTAGCGATTTATAGGATTTACCTTTATTTCCCCTATTGGGCTCCGCCCCTCCTGCCCCTGGGGGGTCAGAGCCAAAATTTATACAAGTTCTGTTCCCCTTCTCCTAACGATGTTTGTGGCCAAATTTGGTCACAATCCATGAAGAACTCTAGGACAAGTAGCGATTTATAGGATTTACCTTTATTTCCCCTATTAGGCCCCGCCCCTCCTGCCCCCGGGGGCTCAGAGCCAAAATTTATACAAGTTCTGTTTACCCTTCCCCCAAGGATGTTTGTGGCCAAATTTGGTTACAATCCATGCAGAACTCTATGACTAGTAGCGATTCATAGGATTTACCTTTATTTCCTCTATTGGGCCCCGCCCCTCCTGCCCCCAGGGGGTCAGAGCCAAAATTTATAATAGTTCTGTTCCCCTTCTCCTAAGGATGTTTAAGGCCAAATTTGGTCACAATCCATGCAGAACTCTAGGACAAGTAGCGATTTATAGGATTTACCTTTATTTCCCCTATTGGACCCCGCCCCTCCTGCCCCCGGGGGCTCAGAGCCAAAATTTATACAAGTTCTGTTCCCCTTCCCCCAAGGATGCTTGTGGGCAAATTTGGTTACAATCCATGCAGAACTCTATGACTAGTAGCGATTTATAGGATTTACCTTTATTTCCCCTATTGGGCCCCGCTCCTCCTGCCCCCAGGGGCTCAGAGCCAAAATTTATACAAGTTCTGTTCCCCTTCCCCCAAGGATGCTTGTGGCCAAATTTGGTCACAATCCATGCAGAACTCTATGACTAGTAGCGATTTAAAGGAAATGTTGACGGACAGACGGACGGACGGACGGACGGACGACGGACGACGGACGACGGACGACGGACGCCGTGCCATGGCATAAGCTCACCGGCCCTTTGGGCCAGGTGAGCTAACAAGTAAACAGGTGAGCTATGTGTCGTGCCGGTCGTCAGTCAATACCTGTAATTAACAAGTAAACAGGTAAGCTTTGTGTCGTGCCAGTGGTCGGTCAATACCTGTAATTAACAAGTAAACAGGTGAGCTATGTGTCGTGCCGGTGGTCGGTCGATACCTGTAATTAACAAGTAAACAGGTGAGCTATGTGTCGTGCCGGTGGTCAGTCAATACCTGTAATTAACAAGAAAACATCTGAGCTACCTATCGCATCAATATTTGGTCGATACTGTACCTTTAATTTTCAAATCAACAAAGACTTTCAATATTTTTCAGGCTTTGTTTGACCTTCAAGTCAAAATATCATCTTAATTTTGCCTTATCAGTAAAAATTATGTACTGCTAAATAATCTAATGTATGTGTAGTGTTACTTCTCTCAACCATATGTCACAATGTCACACATTTGGCCAGTATATCCCGCTGTCCAGATTATGCAGGTTTTAAGTACAGTCAAACCTGCCTATAACGACCACCAAAGAGACCAAGATATGGTATTCAAACTTTTTATAGTATGTGATCTTTATACACAGGTTATATTGTCGGAGTTGAAAATGGAATATCTTCGCAAACCTTGAATTTCCTTTTGTGAGGAAAATATATATTGAATTACATGAACAATGTACTTATTTTTTGTTAGTAAAAAAGGCTCGAATCAGCCAATAGGCTGAAGATTTTCATCTGTGTATTGTGTCAAAATTTCATCTGTGTATTGTGTCAAAATTGAGACCCTCATGAAGTTGTCTTATGAAGCATATGGTCTTTCTACAGAGGCAGTCACTAAGGTTTGACTTAAGCATAAAGATGTTACTATTTTATAAGTTCATCGGGGTATGAAAGAAATTTAGTTTGCAAACTGTGTGAATCCACGTAGCTGATTGTCACAAAAGTTTGCAAACAAAATTTATTTCATAACCCGATGAAGTTACAAATAGTTACATCAATGCTTATAATTAATTTTTCAGATTACTTGATAGCATAAAGTTCGTTTAAACGTACGATTCTTTTGATTTTCCAATGGATTATTTTTAAAATCAATACGCAACGTCGACATCTCTATTGTGACATCATGACGAGGTCGAATTTTCTCGCCATTCTCGGATTTTTTCTTCATAGTGTATGAAGGAAAAGAATCTGCCAATCGGAGAGTTTACTATGAAAACAAATAAAAATAAATTATACAATGTAGTACTATAAATTGAGAATAGAAATGCCAAAGAATTATGCCAGTATACACAGGGACCAGATAAGGCAATGGTTGGTTTTGACAAGTTATACAACTTTGTATATATAATTTTCTCATTTCATCTAGTTATAATGTCATGGATAGAATAGATTTCTATGTACATTACCTGCCTCCAGCAGTTCATTGCAGAGTTCCTCATCTATACACAACTCAACATCATTGTACGGCTCATTAATTTCATCTAAATAGCTGTCTATACTATCGTACCGCGACTTGGGGATGCGGAATTTGTTATTTTTCAACTCCTATAAAAAAATAAATAAATAAATCCATTATGTACATTTGTAAGACAAATCACTTCTCAAACAACAAACAACTTATGTTTCCTGTAAATATAATGTGTGACTTTAAATCTTAAGACAGTTGGTGGCTATTTCCTAATATCAAAATAAATAGTTGGAGAAACACTTTATTCATGTAGATCAGAAAGAAATTTTATTTGACAACCATAAAGAACAGTGGTATGCATTTAGAAATGAAAGGTGACTTTGAAGAAGTCAGAAAAAGCACTTTATTTGTGTAGAACTTTAATTTTTTATAGACAGAGCTTTTTTCACTCCTTTGGGAATGGGGCCCGTGGCTTTGAATTTGGGAAAATGTGCGAAAAAACCAAGATTTGGGAAAAATTACTAAATATGAAACGAAGCATTACAAATAAGACTTTTTTATTTCCAGTGTAGTTTATGTACCTTTCTGAAGCCAATGCACAAATATTTAAAGCCTTAGCCAACTAAGTTTATGCAATATTTTTGGATAGTCTTCAATAACCTTTGATTTTGGGAAATTTCAGGCTTGAATTGGGAAAAATTAAGAGGATTTGCCATGGGGAATGGGGCCGAAATTCTGCCCCAAATCAGGCTGAGAAAAAGCCCTGTTAGACACAACAATGAAATACAGAAACCAAGCAGAACTGTTTCTGCATGTATATTTAATCATCTGTAATAAGATTTTGTACCTTTTCCCCCCTCTCCTCCTTCGTGCGATCGTCTACAGACTGTGATATGACCGTCCACCGGGCATCTATATCAGCCAGATGACCTCTATATACAGGTGAGGCTGCACTCAGGGCCAGCTGGGTAAAAGATAAACAAGATCAATCGAGTTACTTCCCCTATCAAATAAGATTAAAACAAAACAAAATTCTAATGAGGTAATGCAAAAGTTATCTCCCCTTACTAAGTAAACTATATATCTGTATGTAAATAGATCTAATGTTGGGAATCGGTTGAAATTTTATGATCGATCATCAGTTATGTGTAACCAATCAATGATCGATTAAAACAATTATATTTGACCGGATACGTTTTATGATGATATCATGATATCAGGCAATTCTGACAAAACTCGATTACATATTTCTTAATCAATTAATTGGTCAAACACCCCAAACCAATGATGCTCAATGAACTCGATTAATCGGAAAACCACTAAATAGATCCCTATCTCCTTTAAAAAAAAAAAAACAAGTACAGAGAACTCCAAGCCAACTGTGAAAAGATAAAAGAGTTACTTCCCCTTATCATGTACAATCTAATTTAACATTAAGTTAGTTGTGTCAAAAAACAAAATCAGAAATTCTTTATAAAGTTGCTTTAGAGTACCACTGGAAGGTTCAGTTGTAAAACTCTATAAATTACTTGAATGAATTGTCTCCCTTATACAACATTTAAAGCCCTCCATAATAAATCAAAAGCAGATTCAAACAGGACCGGTAACAGGTGTGAGGAATATTTCTACTTTGATGATCCCCTTAATGCTAATTATATTTTTGCTTTAACATCATTATGAAACACCAGCATGATTAAGTATATTGCATGGCTATTTTTACACACTCAGGTACCTTTTTCTAGTGTCCAGTATTAAGAACCCTGAAATTTGGTAAATATATGAAAGAACTGCCACAGTCAACGCAATTTTTTCAACCTTTAGGGTAATATTGGAAAAACCAAGTTGGTAAATACGAAATATAAATATGGCAAAATTCCTCGGAGTGGTGAGTGTGCTTACCAGAATGGGACAGAGTGGCGTGAGTTGGTCGTACAGGTGTCGCGCCTCAGTGATGTTACAGGCTTGGAAGGTCACTTGTAGACAGGAATTACCCATCCCGAACCCCATACAGTCCATGTAAATATGGTCTGGCTTGGCTGCTGCAGCGCCCTCTCCATCATCATTCAGGGGGTGATAATCCTCTACAAATGGTGATTTGGTATTGGTGTCCTTGAACACTAAAACATAATTTGTTGAAGGTCAACATTACTCATTTTTTTTTAACTGGTCTTAATAAGACTAATAGAATCTTTAAGCCTCAGGTTGACAGCTAAAATCTTTCACTCAGGTTGAGATATCCCTGTCCACTTGACAGACCCATGCTTGATTCTTTTTTCTCCCATACTTAATAGAGAAAATCTGAAATTCTTGTTGCTTTCCAGGCTTTAGACTAGAACAACTCGTATGATTTAACTTACCTGGAATATTGATGCACACCTTTTCTTCTCGCCTCTCACGGATATTTCTCGTCAATGTTCTTTAAAACAAATTTAAAAATGATAAAACATCTTACTTTTCCCTACATCAAATCATGATCAGATAAGTGATTTTTTTTGCCAATCAAAATGTTAAGTAGCTGTGTTGGATTTTTAAGCTACATAATTGTCCTTTTCATTAGGCCACGTACAGTGCCCTCTTGCTGAAATACTTACAGGAAACGTGGATGTCCAAGGTAGACAACTTCGTCGGGATAGAAGAGTGAGCGGGAGGCACCATTGATAGGATCAGGTTTCGTTGGGGGATCGGAGAACACACCACATCCAGTCCTACAAAGTAATACACAGGCACATTACAAAATAGATCAAAGCATGCAATACCCATAATAATATAAAACATACTTATGTATAATACTCAGTAGTAAACAGCTTCAATGTGACTAGCCTGAGATACTCTGGCTCTGACACCAGACTTAGACATTATGACAGATAAATGTCAGGTGTAAGGCCAGAGCACGCTACTACATGACAAGGTGCAACTCACTCACACCGTTTGGTATCGGGCCAGGTCATCTCCTAAATGTATTTAGGCTGCTTAGAAAACATTACCTCTGAGAAGCAACATTTACCTTGGTATTTTAAACAAACGATACTTTATCTATTGTTAACATTCATTGCAAATATGAAACTGTAATTTTTATCACAGTTACCTGGGGTAAGATGTCAAACTGAGAGGGACTTCGTTTGTTCCGAGACATTTCTGGATTTCTTCTCTCCTGTAACAAGGATTATAAATGTACTCATTAATTTAAGCCCTCATTAAAAATTTGAATTTGTATAGTTTCTAGTTCAAAGTAAAAGATGGAACAATTTATCACAAAACTATGGGATTAGCAAGTTTGATCTAGAATAATGCCAGAGTGATCCCATCATTTCAATTAGGGCTTTGCTACAACATCTTTAATAACATCTTACAAGATTTTTCTTTTTGTTATTGTCTGATCCATCAAAGTTTCTCCTTTTGTTTCACTCCGTAAGAATATTCTGATTTATCAAAATTACCTCCCTTTGTTTCATTTTGTCAGTACCTTCCACACACTCTACTCAGGAGTCAAATGAAGGGAAGTAACTCTCATAGATCAATCAAGGGGAATAACTATTAAAATTAGATTACTCCAATACTTGAACATGATATATAACCTCTAAACACTGACCTGTGCACTTTAACCTTTACACTCTGTACATGTCAATCTTTACACTAGTCTTTACCCTTTATTCTAACTACACAGTGAACTTTCTGTACTCTGGTGTGAACCAGTATGTTTACCCTTTGACTAATCTCTACCTTTACACCTTGACCTATGACAGCTTACCTTAGTTTCATGTTAGCTTCGACCACATTGAAGTGAGCAAACAGTCCACCATAGGGTTTACCAGGTGTGCCTTCCACCATGTACGAGGCGTATTCTGGTCGCCATGTCGTCGGATGATCACTGATGACAAAATAATTATAGACATAAAATAAAATGCATGAATGATCAGGATCACTGTAGGTGTGCAAATGGAACACAACATATGGAAGTTTGTTTATTTTAAGTTTAACAGCTCATCGACAGCCAAGGAGAATCTGTGATTAAATCCACCAATCAAATCTACATTCACATACACTATCATTTTCATATAATATTACTGTAATGTCTACATGTCTTTTTATACCATATTACTGTAATGTCTACATGTCTTTTTATATCATATTACTGTAATGTCTACATGTCTTTTTATATCATATTACTGTAATGTCTACATGTCTTTTTATATCATATTACTGTAATGTCTACATGTCTTTTTATATCATATTACTGTAATGTCTACATGTCTTTTTATATCATGTTACTGTAATGTCTGCATTTCTTTTTTAATCATGTTACTGTAATGTCTACATGTCTTTTCATATCATACTACTGTAATGCTTACATGTCTTTTTATATCATATTACTGTAATGTCTACATGTCTTTTTATATCATATTACTGTAATGTCTACATGTCTTTTTATATCATATTACTGTAATGTCTACATGTCTTTTTATATCATATTACTGTAATGTCTACATGTCTTTTTATATCATATTACTGTAATGTCTACATGTCTTTTTTATATCATATTACTGTAATGTCTACATGTCTTTTTATATCATATTACTGTAATGTCTACATGTCTTTTTATATCATATACTGTAATGTCTACATGTCTTTTTATATCATATTACTGTAATGTCTACATGTCTTTTTATATCATATTACTGTAATGTCTACATGTCTTTTTATATCATATTACTGTAATGTCTACATGTCTTTTTATATCATATTACTGTAATGTCTACATGTCTTTTTATATCATATTACTGTAATGTCTACATGTCTTTTTATATCATATTACTGTAATGTCTACATGTCTTTTTATATCATATTACTGTAATGTCTACATGTCTTTTTATATCATATTACTGTAATGTCTACATGTCTTTTTATATCATACTGTACTGTAATGTCTACATGTCTTTTTATATCATATTACTGTAATGTCTACATGTCTTTTTATATCATATTACTGTAATGTCTACATGTCTTTTAATATCATGTTACTGTAATGTCTACATGTCTTTTTATATCATATTACTGTAATGTCTACATGTCTTTTTATATCATGTTACTGTAATGTCTACATGTCTTTTTATATATCATATTCTGTAATGTCTAGTCTATGTTAATGTCTACATGTCTTTTTATATCATGTTACTGTAATGTCTACATGTCTTTTTATATCATATTACTGTAATGTCTACATGTCTTTTTATATCATGTTACTGTAATGTCTACATGTCTTTTTATATCATATTACTGTAATGTCTACATGTCTTTTTATATCATATTACTGTAATGTCTACATGTCTTTTTATATCATTTACTGTAATGTCTACATGTCTTTTTATATCATATTACTGTAATGTCTACATGTCTTTTTATATCATACTACTGTAATGTCTACATGTCTTTTTATATCATATTACTGTAATGTCTACATGTCTTTTTATATCATACTACTGTAATGTCTACATGTCTTTTTATATCATATTACTGTAATGTCTACATGTCTTTTTATATCATATTACTGTAATGTCTACATGTCTTTTTATATCATATTACTGTAATGTCTACATGTCTTTTTATATCATTTACTGCTGTAATGTCTACATGTCTTTTTTATATCATACTTACTGTAATGTCTACATGTCTTTTTATATCATATTACTGTAATGTCTACATGTCTTTTAATATCATATTACTGTAATGTCTACATGTCTTTTATATATCATATTACTGTAATGTCTACATGTCTTTTTATATCATACTGCTGTAATGTCTACATGTCTTTTTATATCATGTTACTGTAATGTCTACATGTCTTTTTATATCATATTACTGCTGTAATGTCTACATGTCTTTTTATATCATGTTACTGTAATGTCTACATGTCTTTTTATATCATACTGCTGTAATGTCTACATGTCTTTTTATATCATATTACTGTAATGTCTACATGTCTTTTTATATCATATTACTGTAATGTCTACATGTCTTTTTATATCATATTACTGTAATGTCTACATGTCTTTTATATCATACTGCTGTATTGTCTACATGTCTTTTTATATCATGTTACTGTAATGTCTACATGTCTTTTTATATCATATTACTGTAATGTCTACATGTCTTTTTATATCATGTTACTGTAATGTCTACATGTCTTTTTATATCATGTTACTGTAATGTCTACATGTCTTTTTATATCATATTACTGTAATGTCTACATGTCTTTTTATATCATGTTACTGTAATGTCTACATGTCTTTTTATATCATATTACTGTAATGTCTACATGTCTTTTTATATCATATTGCTGTAATGTCTACATGTCTTTTTATATCATATTACTGTAATGTCTACATGTCTTTTTATATCATATTACTGTAATGTCTACATGTCTTTTTATATCATATTACTGTAATGTCTACATGTCTTTTTATATCATATTACTGTAATGTCTACATGTCTTTTTATATCATGTTACTGTAATGTCTACATGTCTTTTTATATCATGTTACTGTAATGTCTACATGTCTTTTTATATCATATTACTGTAATGTCTACATGTCTTTTTATATCATATTACTGTAATGTCTACATGTCTTTTTATATCATATTACTGTAATGTCTACATGTCTTTTTATATCATATTACTGTAATGTCTACATGTCTTTTTATATCATATTACTGTAATGTCTACATGTCTTTTTATATCATGTTACTGTAATGTCTACATGTCTTTTTATATCATATTACTGTAATGTCTACATGTCTTTTTATATCATATTACTGTAATGTCTACATGTCTTTTTATATCATACTGCTGTAATGTCTACATGTCTTTTTATATCATATTACTGTAATGTCTACATGTCTTTTTATATCATATTACTGTAATGTCTACATGTCTTTTTATATCATATTACTGTAATGTCTACATGTCTTTTTATATCATACTGCTGTAATGTCTACATGTCTTTTTATATCATAACACTGTAATGTCTACATGTCTTTTTATATCATATTACTGTAATGTCTACATGTCTTTTTATATCATATTACTGTAATGTCTACATGTCTTTTTATATCATGTTACTGTAATGTCTACATGTCTTTTTATATCATATTACTGTAATGTCTACATGTCTTTTTATATCATATTACTGTAATGTCTACATGTCTTTTTATATCATAAATTACTGTAATGTCTACATGTCTTTTTTATATCATATTACTGTAATGTCTACATGTCTTTTTATATCATGTTACTGTAATGTCTACATGTCTTTTTATATCATATTACTGTAATGTCTACATGTCTTTTTATATCATATTACTGTAATGTCTACATGTCTTTTTATATCATATTACTGTAATGTCTACATGTCTTTTTATATCATATTACTGTAATGTCTACATGTCTTTTATATATAATGTTACTGTAATGTCTACATGTCTTTTTTATATCATATTACTGTAATGTCTACATGTCTTTTTATATCATATTACTGTAATGTCTACATGTCTTTTTATATCATATTACTGTAATGTCTACATGTCTTTTTATATCATACTGCTGTAATGTCTACATGTCTTTTTATATCATACTACTGTAATGTCTACATGTCTTTTTTATCATTACTGTAATGTTACATGTCTTTTATATCATATGTGTAATGTTCTACATGTCTTTTTATATCATATTACTGTAATGTCTACATGTCTTTTTATATCATACTGCTGTAATGTCTACATGTCTTTTTATATCATGTTACTGTAATGTCTACATGTCTTTTTATATCATACTGCTGTAATGTCTACATGTCTTTTTATATCATGTTACTGTAATGTCTACATGTCTTTTTATATCATATTACTGTAATGTCTACATGTCTTTTTATATCATATTACTGTAATGTCTACATGTCTTTTTATATCATATTGTGTAATGTCTACATGTCTTTTTATATCATATTACTGTAATGTCTACATGTCTTTTTATATCATATTACTGTAATGTCTACATGTCTTTTTATATCATATTACTGTAATGTCTACATGTCTTTTTATATCATATTACTGTAATGTCTACATGTCTTTTTTATATCATATTACTGTAATGTCTACATGTCTTTTTATATCATATTACTGTAATGTCTACATGTCTTTTTATATCACATTACTGTAATGTCTACATGTCTTTTTATATTATACTGCTGTAATGTCTACATGTCTTTTATATCATATTACTGTAATGTCTACATGTCTTTTTATATCATATTACTGTAATGTCTACATGTCTTTTTATATCATATTACTGTAATGTCTACATGTCTTTTTATATCATATTACTGTAATGTCTACATGTCTTTTTATATCATATTACTGTAATGTCTACATGTCTTTTTATATCATATTACTGTAATGTCTACATGTCTTTTTATATCATATTACTGTAATGTCTACATGTCTTTTTATATCATATTACTGTAATGTCTACATGTCTTTTTATATCATCATATACTGTAATGTCTACATGTCTTTTTTATATCATAATTACTGTAATGTCTACATGTCTTTTTATATCATCGTTACTGTAATGTCTACATGTCTTTTTATATCATACGTAATGTACATTTTTTAATATATTACTGTAATGTCTACATGTCTTTTTATATCATATTACTGTAATGTCTACATGTCTTTTTATATCATACGTTACTGTAATGTCTACATGTCTTTTTATATCATACTACTGTAATGTCTACATGTCTTTTTATATCATATTACTGTAATGTCTACATGTCTTTTATATCATACTACTGTATGTCTACAGTCTTTTATATCATATTACTGTAATGTCTACATGTCTTTTTATATCATATTACTGTAATGTCTAATGTTACATGTCTTTTTATATCATACTGCTGTAATGTCTACATTTCTTTTTATATCATATTACTGTAATGTCTACATGTCTTTTTATATCATATTACTGTAATGTCTACATGTCTTTTATATCATACTGCTGTATTGTTTACATGTCTTTTTATATCATGTTACTGTAATGTCTACATGTCTTTTTATATCATATTACTGTAATGTCTACATGTCTTTTTATATCATATTACTGTAATGTCTACATGTCTTTTAATATCATGTAACTGTAATGTCTACATGTCTTTTTATATCATATTACTGTAATGTCTACATGTCTTTTTATATCATATTACTGTAATGTCTACATGTCTTTTTAATATCATGTTACTGTAATGTCTACATGTCTTTTTATATCATATTACTGTAATGTCTACATGTCTTTTTATATCATATTACTGTAATGTCTACATGTCTTTTTATATCATATTACTGTAATGTCTACATGTCTTTTTATATCATATTACTGTAATGTCTACATGTCTTTTTATATCATATTACTGTAATGTCTACATGTCTTTTTATATCATATTACTGTAATGTCTACATGTCTTTTTATATCATACTGCTGTAATGTCTACATGTCTTTTTATATCATATTACTGTAATGTCTACATGTCTTTTTATATCATATTACTGTAATGTCTACATGTCTTTTTATATCATACTCGTAATGTATACATGTCTTTTTATATCATGTAATGTCTACATGTCTTTTTTTATCATATACTGTAATGTCTACATGTCTTTTATATCATATTACTGTAATGTTACATGTCTTTTTATATCATGTACTGCTGTAATGTCTACATGTCTTTTTATATCATTTACTGTAATGTCTACATGTCTTTTTATATCATATTACTGTAATGTCTACATGTCTTTTTTATCATATCATAATGTAATGTACATGTCTTTTCATATCATATGCTGTAATGTACATGTCTTTTTATATCATGTAACTGTAATGTCTACATGTCTTTTTATATCATATTACTGTAATGTCTACATGTCTTTTTATATCATACTGCTGTAATGTCTACATGTCTTTTTATATCATGTTACTGTAATGTCTACATGTCTTTTTATATCATGTTACTGTAATGTCTACATGTCTTTTTATATCATGTTACTGTAATGTCTACATGTCTTTTTATATCATATTACTGTAATGTCTTACATGTCTTTTTATATCATACTGCTGTAATGTCTACATGTCTTTTTATATCATACTGCTGTAATGTCTACATGTCTTTTTATATCATATTACTGTAATGTTTACATGTCTTTTTATATCATTTGTATGTAATGTCTACATGTCTTTTTATATCATGTTACTGTAATGTCTACATGTCTTTTTATATCATGTATACTGTAATGTCTACATGTCTTTTTTCATATCATGTTACTGTAATGTCTACATGTCTTTTTATATCATATCACTGTAATGTCTACATGTCTTTTTATATCATATTACTGTAATGTTTACATGTCTTTTTATATCATATTACTGTAATGTCTACATGTCTTTTTATATCATACTGCTGTAATGTCTACATGTCTTTTTTATATCATATTACTGTAATGTCTTACATGTCTTTTTATATCATATTACTGTAATGTTTACATGTCTTTTTATATCATATTACTGTAATGTCTACATGTCTTTTTATATCATATTACTGTAATGTTTACATGTCTTTTTATATCATACTGCTGTAATGTCTACATGTCTTTTTATATCATATTACTGTAATGTTTACATGTCTTTTTATATCATACTGCTGTAATGTTTACATGTCTTTTTATATCATACTGCTGTAATGTCTACATGTCTTTTTATATCATATTACTGTAATGTCTACATGTCTTTTTTATATCATATTACTGTAATGTCTACATGTCTTTTTATATCATATTACTGTAATGTCTACATGTCTTTTATTTATATCATACTACATGTCTTTTTAATGTTACATGTCTTTTTTTATATCATATTACTGTAATGTCTACATGTCTTTTTATATCATATTACTGTAATGTCTACATGTCTTTTTTATATCATATTACTGTAATGTCTACATGTCTTTTTTATATCATATTACTGTAATGTCTACATGTCTTTTTATATCATATTACTGTAATGTCTACATGTCTTTTTATATCATATTACTGTAATGTCTACATGTCTTTTTATATCATATACTGTAATGTCTACATGTCTTTTTATATCATATTACTGTAATGTCTACATGTCTTTTTATATCATACTACTGTAATGTCTACATGTCTTTTTATATCATATTACTGTAATGTCTACATGTCTTTTTATATCATATTACTGCTGTAATGTCTACATGTCTTTTAATATCATATTACTGTAATGTCTACATGTCTTTTTATATATCTGATGTCTACATGTCTTTTATATCATACTGCTGTTATGTCTACAGGTGTCTTTTCATATCATATTACTGTACATGTCTTACATGTCTTTTTTTATATCATATTACTGTAATGTCTACATGTCTTTTTATATCATATTACTGTAATGTCTACATGTCTTTTTATATCATATTACTGTAATGTCTACATGTCTTTTATATTATGTTAGCTCATATTATATATATTTACTGTAATGTCTACATGTCTTTTTATATCATATTACTGTAATGTCTACATGTCTTTTGATATCATATCTGCTGTTATGTCTACAGGTCTTTTCATATCATATTACTGTAATGTCTACATGTCTTTTTATATCATATTACTGTAATGTCTACATGTCTTTTTTATATCATATTACTGTAATGTCTACAGGTCTTTTAATATCATGTTACTGTAATGTCTACATGTCTTTTTATATCATATTACTGTAATGTCTACATGTCTTTTTATATCATATTACTGTAATGTCTACAGGTCTTTTAATATCATGTACTGTAATGTCTACATGTCTTTTTATATCATATTACTGTAATGTCTACATGTCTTTTTATATCATATTACTGTAATGTCTACATGTCTTTTTATATCATATTACTGTAATGTCTACATGTCTTTTTAATATCATGTACTGTAATGTCTACATGTCTTTTTATATCATATTACTGTAATGTACTGTAATGTCTACAGTCTTTTTATATCATATTACTGTAATTTACAGTCTTTTTATATCATGTCTGTTTTAATTATATCAACTGTACTGTAATGTCTACATGTCTTTTTATATCATATTACTGTAATGTCTACATGTCTTTTTATATCATTACTGCTGTAATGTTACATGTCTTTTTATATCATACTGCTGTAATGTCTACATGTCTTTTATATATCATGTAACTGTAATGTCTACATGTCTTTTTATATCATATTACTGTAATGTCTACATGTCTTTTATATCATTACTGCTGTAATGTCTACATGTCTTTTTAATATCATGTTACTGTAATGTCTACATGTCTTTTTATATCATGTTACTGTAATGTCTACATGTCTTTTTATATATCATCACATGCACATGTAATGTCTACATGTCTTTTTATATCATGTTACTGTAATGTCTACATGTCTTTTTATATCATATTACTGTAATGTCTACATGTCTTTTATATCATACTGCTGTAATGTTTACATGTCTTTTTATATCATGTTGCTGTAATGTTTACATGTCTTTTTATATCATATTACTGTAATGTCTACATGTCTTTTTATATCATATTACTGTAATGTCTACATGTCTTTTTATATCATATTACTGTAATGTCTACATGTCTTTTTATATCATATTACTGTATTGTTTACATGTCTTTTTATATCATACTGCTGTAATGTTTACATGTCTTTTTATATCATGTTACTGTAATGTTTATATGTCTTTTTATATCATATTACTGTAATGTTTACATGTCTTTTTATATCATATTACTGTAATGTCTACATGTCTTTTTATATCATATTACTGTAATGTTACATGTCTTTTTATATCATATTACTGTAATGTCTACATGTCTTTTTTATATCATAACTGCTGTAATGTCTACATGTCTTTTTATATCATATTACTGTAATGTCTACATGTCTTTTTATATCATATTACTGTAATGTCTACATGTCTTTTTATATCATGTTACTGTAATGTCTACATGTCTTTTTATATCATATTACTGTAATGTCTACATGTCTTTTTATATCATACTACTGTAATGTCTACATGTCTTTTTATATCATATTACTGTAATGTCTACATGTCTTTTTATATCATATTACTGTAATGTCTACATGTCTTTTTATATCATGTTACTGTAATGTCTACATGTCTTTTTATATCATACTGCTGTAATGTCTACATGTCTTTTTATATCATATTACTGTAATGTCTACATGTCTTTTTTATATCATATTACTGTAATGTCTTACATGTCTTTTTATATCATATTACTGTAATGTCTACATGTCTTTTTATATCATATTACTGTAATGTCTACATGTCTTTTTATATCATATTACTGTAATGTCTAATGTCTTTTTATATCATATTACTGTAATGTCTACATGTCTTTTTATATCATATTACTGTAATGTCTACATGTCTTTTTATATCATATTACTGTAATGTCTACATGTCTTTTTATATCATATTACTGTAATGTCTACATGTCTTTTTATATCATGTTACTGTAATGTCTACATGTCTTTTTATATCATATTACTGTAATGTCTACATGTCTTTTTATATATCATATTACTGTAATGTCTACATGTCTTTTTATATCATATTACTGTAATGTCTACATGTCTTTTTATATCATATTACTGTAATGTCTACATGTCTTTTTATATCATTTACTGTAGTCATATATCATTCTGTAATGTCTACATGTCTTTTTATATCATATTACTGTAATGTCTACATGTCTTTTTAATCATATTACTGTAATGTCTACATGTCTTTTTATATCATATTACTGTAATGTCTACATGTCTTTTTATATCATATTACTGTAATGTCTACATGTCTTTTTATATCATATTACTGTAATGTTTACATGTCTTTTTAATATCATACTGCTGTAATGTCTTAATGTCTTTTTTATATCATATTACTGTAATGTCTTAATGTCTTTTTATATCATATTACTGTAATGTCTACATGTCTTTTTATATCATGTTACTGTAATGTCTACATGTCTTTTTATATCATATTACTGTAATGTCTTAATGTCTTTTGGTATCATATAACTGTAATGTCTACATGTCTTTTTATATCATGTTACTGTAATGTCTACATGTCTTTTTATATCATATTACTGTAATGTCTAAATGTCTTTTTATATCATATTACTGTAATGTCTACATGTCTTTTTATATCATGTTACTGTAATGTCTACATGTCTTTTCATATCATGCTACTGTAATGTTTACATGTCTTTTTATATCATATTGCTGTAATGTCTAAATGTCTTTTTATATCATATTACTGTAATGTCTACATGTCTTTTTATATCATATTACTGTAATGTCTACATGTCTTTTTATATCATATTGCTGTAATGTCTACATGTCTTTTTATATCATATTGCTGTAATGTTTACATGTCTTTTTATATCATATTACTGTAATGTCTTCATGTCTTTTTATATCATATTACTCTAATGTTCACATGATGTGGTCAATTTCAAGAGTCATTGTCAATGTCATATCATGTCATACGAAAAAAACTATTGTCAACAAGTCATGAGATTAAAATAATGACTTTGCGACTGATGTAAACAAGGCGTACTACCTATGACAACAAATTTGATTTCTGTTGCTAATGTCAACAATTATGTTACCAATTTCAACAAACCATGTGACCAATGCTAAAGGATCATGTCACCAATGTCAACAAGTCATGTGACCATGCAATATTAGCTAAATGATAAATGCCAAGTCATCCTTCCAGTTTACAAAAAAAAGTAAAAATTTACAGCAGTGCACAGGTAGATAGCATTTACTTGTAGGATGAATCAGCAAAACTGAGAAATCCACACTCAGTGTGTTCCAGTTTATAGAGGAATGTGCTGAATCACCAACACAACTCCTGTATAACTCCTCTGGTCTGAGGACCTTCACACCTTTCTGAACTCGCTTTCTGATTTTATTTTCTAATAATCAATCTACCATAATGACTATCTATGTGCACTTCAAATTTAATTTACAGTAAACCATTGACTTTTTGTTCATAGTGACTTAATGTAGTGTGTTTTATGCTGAAAGACTTTTTTTACTCAATTTAATTTGATGATTCAGACACAGATATTTCTTATATATCTGTGATGCATTTGCGCGGCAATTAAGTTTTAAGGATTGCTAATCGCTCCTACAAAATATGATCTCACACAAAAGTGATAAGTTAGTCTAAAGTAAGATATACCTGTTACCATGGAGACACAAATTTAACCTAGTGATTATAAACGTATATCAATACTTAATCAGCTGCATGTAACTTTTATCAATTAACCTACAATTAAATTTGCTACTAACATATTTTCCTAGAACATGTCCCATTGGTCAGCTGAAGAGTCTCAAAAGCTGTCACTTGGTATGAATGAATGAATGATCTATAAATACCAGTGTACTACTATAAACACAATACTATTCTATGGCAGGCCTTAGACTTTCACTTATCAGTGAGAGAGAATTGTAATTATAAAATCACCATATACTAATTCATTTTTATATTTCCTGACATAGGCGACAGACCTTTTATACTTTATGACTTGATATACATTGTACACATTTATACAGCAAATTATTTATTCACCTGGATATTTATTGATACCATACAGAAGTCAATGTGTTCAGTCCAGCATGTCATATTCATATCCATCGTATGTTTAAACTTATAGCCCCAGCAGTGGACTACAAATATCATTCATCCACAACAAATACTCCAAATTCCAGCCTTTTAAACTCATTCACCCCTAAAGACACATTTAGGCTCTTCTAAATCAAACACATAAACCTGTCCATTATGAAATTTCAGGGGTGTGCAGGTTAAAGGACAATAACATTTTGTTTGTGTATTAGATGACCTGTGAGTATGTTAAGTCAGTGAACTTTTCATTTGATTATTTTTTGTGAATCAGATAATACCAAACCTTCTATTATAGCTTTTATTTATCTATCATGATACATATGTATGAAGTTAAAATTATAATATACCGTAAAACCTGTATTAGTGACCACCTCTGTATAAACTACAGCAAGCGAGAATATATATATGTACAGTAAAACCTGTCTTAGTGACCACCTCTTTATAAAGACCATTTGCTTAATAAGACCACTTTTATAGAGTCCCAAATTCAAATCACAAATTTCCTGTGTATAAAGACCATCTGGCTGTAAAGGCTATTTTTAGAACGTCCTTTGGGTGGTCGTTATAGACAGGTTTCAGTGTACAGTACACATATATCTCCTCTTTAAAATCTGAGTTAATTGGGATATGATGGAAGTAGGTTGATTCGGGTTAAAGTCCCATTAACAGCCCATTAAGGACAGTCGCCATGTGTGTGTTTATTATGCATTCTAGACTCTCTAAATTTTGATAAAATCATTAAAATGTTTGTAAAATTTGCATATGGGTTCAAATATTCCTATGATTTAACAGTGACTTCAAGTACTCTGTAAACAGAAGATAAAATCTATTTTCCATATGAGTAGTACCATACTATGCATTACAAGTTATATGGCTACTAACACCTAATATTCATATTTCCAGTTTTTCATAAAACAAGAGAGAATCTTCACCTCTAATTGACCGTATGGTACATCTCTCCAGAAAATACACCCAATACCGTATTCGACCCAGTAAGCGCCCAAACCTCTTTTTAACGCCTCATTTTCACTGATCTTGAATTAAATGCAGAATAAAAATATTGCTACAAAGATGAAAAGAAATTGTTTCTGTATTTGATTTCTTTTACAAAATGATTTATTTGGCTTATATTATGAAATAATGCTATGAAAGGCTAATCCAAAATTGATTCAATTAAACGCCTCATCATTTTTACAACTTTTCTAATCGTACTAAGCACTTATTGGGCCGATACTGGTATTTAAAATTCCTTTTCTTTATAAAAAGAGAGAATTTTCACCGCTAATGTGAGGTATCTCCCTCAACATCTGAGGACACCTGAACACATGTAGGCCTATAGTGTATAGCTGTATCTACAGGCTACATCACTGACGGGATATATGCTAGTGAACAGAAATACACATATGTATTACAGGTATATGCAAAGTTGCTCAAGATGATGCAGCAACTTTGCCGAGAAATTTCCAGTCATTTCATTTTCACAACAAACAGAAAATTTGGATTGTACATTTTTTGACTGGAAAATAAAGGGCTTCACCTTGACACATAAATTTTATACTGATGATCATGTAATACACTTACTGGGGGGTGTCTTTTTCCCTCTGTTGTAGAATGGCGAGGACGCGGTCTGCATCCAGACGTAATCGTGCTGTCTTCTTCTCATCGTCAAATTTAACTAGCATATACTCAACCTAAACAGATATTGGGCCATTATTAGCTAAATATTTGATTAATCATTTAAAATAAGATTGTGATTCAAGAATATTTGTGCATAACATCAAGAGTATTAAAGTAAAATAAAAGTGAAAATCAAAATATATAACCTCCCTAAAAATACATGTGTACACAGACAACAATCTAACTACACATGTCTACACAGACAACAATCTGACTACACATGTCTACACAGACAACAATCTAACTACACATGTCTACACAGACAACAATCTAACTACACATGTCTACACAGACAACAATCTGACTACACATGTCTACACAGACAACAATCTAACTACACATGTCTACACAGACAACAATCTAACTACACATGTCTACACAGACAACAGTCTAACTATACATGTCTACAATGCTACACACTCTACTTACATGTCTACACAGACAACAATCTAACTACACATGTCTACACAGACAACAATCTACTACACATGTTACACAGACAACAATCTATACACATGTCTACACAGACAACAATCTGACTACACATCACATGTCTACACAGACACACAATCTAACTACACATGTCTACACAGACAACAATCTAACTACACATGTCTACACAGACAACAATCTGACTACATCATGTCTACACAGACAACAATCTGACTACACATGTCTACACAGACAACAATCTACTACACATGTCTACACAGACAACAATCTAACTACTACACATGTCTACACAGACAACAATCTAACTACACATGTCTACACAGACAACAATCTATCTACACATGTCTACACAGACAACAATCTAACTACACATGTCTACACAGACAACAATCTAACTACACATGTCTACACAGACAACAATCTAACTACACATGTCTACACAGACAACAATCTGAACTACACATGTCTACACAGACAACAATCTAACTACACATGTCTACACAGACAACAATCTAACTACACATGTCTACACAGACAACAATCTAACTACACATGTCTACACAGACAAACAATCTAACTACTACAACAATGTCTACACAGACAACAATCTGACTACACATGTCTACACAGACAACAATCTAACTACACATGTCTACACAGACAACAATCTGACTACACATGTCTACACAGACAACAATCTGACTACACATGTCTACACAGACAACAATCTAACTACACATGTCTACACAGACAACAATCTAACTACACATGTCTACACAGACAACAATCTAACTACACATGTCTACACAGACAACAATCTAACTACACATGTCTACACAGACAACAATCTAACTACACATGTCTACACAGACAACAATCTAACTACACATGTCTACACAGACAACAATCTAACTACACATGTCTACACAGACAACAATCTAACTACACATGTCTACACAGACAACAATCTAACTACACATGTCTACACAGACAACAATCTGACTACACATGTCTACACAGACAACAATCTAACTACACATGTCTACACAGACAACAATCTAACTACACATGTCTACACAGACAACAATCTGACTACACATGTCTACACAGACAACAATCTAACTACACATGTCTACACAGACAACAATCTGACTACACATGTCTACACAGACAACAATCTGACTACACATGTCTACACAGACAACAATCTAACTACACATGTCTACACAGACAACAATCTAACTACACATATCTACAGACAACAATCTAACTACACATGTCTACACAGACAACACTCTAACTACACATGTCTACACAGACAACAATCTACCTACACATGTGATGTCTACACAGACAACAATCTAACTACACAGACAACAATCTAACTACACAGACAACACTCTAACTACACATGTCTACACAGACAACAATCTAACTACACATATCTACAGACAACAATCTAACTACACATGTCTACACAGACAACAATCTAACTACACATGTCTACACAGACAACAATCTAACTACACATGTCTACACAGACAACAATCTAACTACACATGTCTACACAGACAACAATCTAACTACACATGTCTACACAGACAACAATCTAACTACACATGTCTACACAGAAAACAGTCTAACTACATAACATATGTCTACATACACCACTCTTACTTCACATGTCTACACAGACAACAATCTAACTACACATGTCTACACAGACAACAATCTAACTACACATGTCTACACAGACAACAATCTGAACTACACATGTCTACACAGACAACAATCTAACTACTACACATGTCTACACAGACAACAATCTAACTACACATGTCTACACAGACAACAATCTAACTACACATGTCTACACAGACAACAATCTGACTACATATGTCTACACAGACAACAATCTAACTACACATGTCTACACAGACAACAATCTAACTACACATGTCTACACAGACAACAATCTAACTACACATGTCTACACAGACAACAATCTGACTACACATGTCTACACAGACAACAATCTGACTACACATGTCTACACAGACAACAATCTAACTACACATGTCTACACAGACAACAATCTAACTACACATGTCTACACAGACAACAATCTGACTACACATGTCTACACAGACAACAATCTAACTACACATGTCTACACAGACAACAATCTAACTACACATGTCTACACAGACAACAATCTACAATCTAACACACACATGTGATGTCTACACAGACAACAATCTAACATACTACACAGACAACAATCTAACTACACACAGAACAACACTCTAACTACACACATGTCTACACAGACAACAATCTAACTACACATATCTACACAGACAACAATCTAACTACACATGTCTACACAGACAACACTCTGACTACACATGTCTACACAGACAACAATCTACCTACACATTGATGTCTACACAGACAACAATCTAAACACATACACAGACAACAATCTAACAACATACACAGACAACAATCTAACTACACATGTCTACACAGACAACAATCTAACTACACATGTCTACACAGACAACAATCTAACTACACATGTCTACACAGACAACAATCTAACTACACATGTCTACACAGACAACAATCTAACTACACATATCTACAGACAACAATCTAACTACACATGTCTACACAGACAACAATCTAACTACACATGTTCTACACAGACAACAATCTAACTACACATGTCTACACAGACAACAATCTGACTACACATGTCTACACAGACAACAATCTAACTACACATGTCTACACAGACAACAATCTAACTACTACACACGGCGTCTCCAGACTCTATATGTTCAAGAGCCTCGTGTAGTGGTCTTTGGCCTCTCGTTATTAAATTAGACTGTAAACTCGAGCTTTGTATTATAACAGTGACGTTTATGAATAAGTTGTGGAATTGATGATATTTTTGGCACAACGATAAGCATGTATAACGATGATAGAAAGCTATGTATATTTAGCTGATAAGAAAAAAATTTAAGGTGAACTTTTAAAATGACAATCAGCTATGTACCTATTTGTACACGACACACGTGCACGTGTGTGTGTGTGTTGCCTGTTGGAGGTGGGTCTTGCATAAACCCATACCATCTTCCCACTGCTTTACCGGATTAAAGCACCCTACAGGCCTATCCATTAATACCACAAACTCTCACTTTCCTTTATAGACGAGAATGTCAATCAGCAGAGATATGTAGACTTTTTACATTGATTACACATGTGTACACGTACCTCATCGCCCCAGTACAACACATCCTTCTTGATATCCTTCAGCTTTCTGTACTGATTTATAAACTGTCGAATGCCATGCTTCCGTACATGGTCTGCATTTTTCTTTGTGTCCTCCCAGCTAAGCGGGGATCCCTCCGACAGCAACCCCATATTTTATTAACGTTATAATGTTGGGCCTATTGCAGAGTGTCAGAAAGCGTAACGGTGCTTGCTTAAATGTTTATATAGTTATACGAACGTTAACGGTTGTCGCTGCTCACACCGAGCACCTGTATGTCGGTTAGCAGATCACGCAGACAACGACCGTATTATCCAGGCTACTCTTTCTGCGTAATATCTAAACCGGATAACACTGTCGTCCCGGATTATCTATTTCTTTTTTTTTTATTACGGATCTGGCAGGTGTGGACAATATGATATTTAGATATATTTCTAGAAAATTAAGGAACGTTGGGACATTTCGTCATATCACGTGGCCAATAAAATGTTGGCACTGTTCCAATTCTGACCATTCCAGTTTTTCACTCTGAATCAATTCATGCATTTTGTAATTGTGTTTGACGCTACAAAGAGCAGAAAATACAAATGCAGACCTACCTTTTAACTCATTCGTGACTTTTTTTTCGAAGGACCTTACTAAATGTCGAATTATATACGTAGACAAGCTAGTTATATCTAAACGTACATTTCTCTGTCACTCTATAATATGTTAATGTAAAGAAATTTTGCCCAGTCATCGATCAGGTTCAGCAAATTTCATCAGAAAAATATATCAGAAACATACAATATATATATATATATATATATATAAGTGTATATGATAAATTTAAAGAAAAATCCTTACGGACGAAATCTATAAGAAATAAAAACAATAACGACTGACTAGTGAGCGCTTTCGCCCCATTCAAGTAAGTTCTTAAAGCGCTCACTAGTCAGTCGTTATTGTTTTTATTTCTTATAAGTATATATATATATATATGTATTTATACACGAAGATGAAGCTTACAATTAAATCATGTTAAAGATGCTCCACCGCCGACAGAGCATAAATGATACTGATAATTTGAACAGTAATTGGTGTTCAATCGTGCACATATTCATGTCTAATTAAAGGCCCACTACCTTTCCGAAACGACTTTTAATTTTTTAAATGGGAATCTGTGGCGTAGGAAGATGAAACGTGAAACCCCCGCCGTCGCCACACCTTCAAGAGGAGATTAATTCAACTCCCAACCATATATGCTTTATGTACATTTTTCATATATCATTAAATTTAATCATTGTACACATTTAGGTTTCATTGATTTATGTGATATTATATATTAATGAGTTAATGATATACAATTAAAACATTTTCATGAACGTAGATCTATCCGGTATTTTGTGGGAAGTAGAGTTGAAGAGATTAAACGCTGGCAGATGAGAAATGTTCACACATTCGCAGTAATTAGGGCTATTGTGTATACTCGTAGTGTTAGAGTTGCTTAGGGGTAATTAAGAATATGAAATAAACCTGCCAGACGTATTAATTGTTTAGACATGTCAATAACTTGTCCAGCTCTAGGGGTAAACGGTACAGGGTTAACCACTCCCACTTGATTGGTTGTTTGACCAATGGAAATAGTTTTATGCTGTATGTTGTCAATTGTGTTAATTTTGTATAAATACGAATGTTTTAGAAAATTATGTTAGATTTCGGATCACAGTAGTGACCGTCTCACGTAAAATACTGTAGTTAATTTGGACAACGTATCGGTACCATATTGGATGATTAATTTTACCTATACTGTACTTGAGGACTTTTGTGTGTAATGTATATTCTTGGACTTATGTATTGTGGATAATTCCTTGATAATAGACCAGGAAAGACAGTGCTAAATTATCGTAAATAAAAGATTCAGTAACAGAATTTCGGTGTCGTCTCCTCATTGTCATTCACCCTGTGACAATTTGGTGTGAGAACCGGTTTCTGCACTTTTTAGCTGCAGACCGATCTTCGTACTCTCCGAAAAGCAAAGCGATTGAAGAGGATATTCCCCAGGTTTCTACAACAATGGATCAAGCTCACAGGAGACATGGAGTTGTGCAATACAGTGGTGTTAAAACTTTTGTGAATGGATCTTGTACAAAGTGTGGAGGGATTTTTACACAAGGACACTTGAGTGTGTGTCCTGCCAAACAGTCCCACTGCTACACTTGTGGACGCATAGGACACTATGCAAGACTATGTTTCCATACGAAACCCAGTGGCTTCCAAAAACGAGTCATTCACAACATCACCAGCATCAACCAGGACGGAAACCAACAACTACATGTACGCACCAAGTCCAGCTCCAAACGACGCCGCGATAAGAAAAGGATTCAGACCTACAGACAACGCCAGCGTCTTCAAGGTATTCTTCCTTTCGCCTCTTTGTCAGACGAAGACTTCCCGTGTGCATCAGTTGATCGTAATAAGGACGTTCATCAATCTATGATATCCAAAATTTTGATTGTATCAAAACGGTGTGCATTTCTCGAAAAAGAAAATAAAGACCTTAATGACAAACTACGTAATTGTTTAACCAAATACACCGAACTCCAAAGCATCCACGACCTTGATAAAAGAACTCTTGATGTGGTGAAAACCGAAAGTCAAAAACTCGAAGACTCGTTTCATTTTCAAACAAATATCGTCACTGCACAGGCTCATCACATTAAGGAAAAAGATGAATGTATTCAAAGGCTGCAAGATCGAATTAACTTTTATGAGGAAAAAGAAACCCGACAACATTCGGGTACATCATATGGTGCAGCAGCAGCAGTATCCGCAAACCGTCTTCAGGACCGGTCATGTGAGGTCCCCAAAAGGGACAATCCCCGCGGACGTGGTCGACAACAGCGACGGGGCGGTCAGTCACGCGGACGGTACCGGTAACAACTTTAATAAAGAACTAATGTGAATAACTCTTTCGACTTTGGACCTTCCATGGACATTCAGTAATATTACTATATTTTCATTCTATTTTTTCATAATATGTCAAAACGTTGGACTCGGATTCAGAAAAGTTTGCAGGAGCAAACAAGATTTTACACGGTGGGCAAGTGTGACAAGGGTCACATTTAGGTTTCATTGATTTATGTGATATTATATATTAATGAGTTAATGATATACAATTAAAACATTTTCATGAACGTAGATCTATCCGGTATTTTGTGGGAAGTAGAGTTGAAGAGATTAAACGCTGGCAGATGAGAAATGTTCACACATTCGCAGTAATTAGGGCTATTGTGTATACTCGTAGTGTTAGAGTTGCTTAGGGGTAATTAAGAATATGAAATAAACCTGCCAGACGTATTAATTGTTTAGACATGTCAATAACTTGTCCAGCTCTAGGGGTAAACGGTACAGGGTTAACCACTCCCACTTGATTGGTTGTTTGACCAATGGAAATAGTTTTATGCTGTATGTTGTCAATTGTGTTAATTTTGTATAAATACGAATGTTTTAGAAAATTATGTTAGATTTCGGATCACAGTAGTGACCGTCTCACGTAAAATACTGTAGTTAATTTGGACAACGTATCGGTACCATATTGGATGATTAATTTTACCTATACTGTACTTGAGGACTTTTGTGTGTAATGTATATTCTTGGACTTATGTATTGTGGATAATTCCTTGATAATAGACCAGGAAAGACAGTGCTAAATTATCGTAAATAAAAGATTCAGTAACAGAATTTCGGTGTCGTCTCCTCATTGTCATTCACCCTGTGACATATCATTAGATTTAAAGGGCCACTACCTTTCCGAAACGGCTTTTAATTTTTGAAATAGGAATGTAAAACGAGATCAATAATTTTGTAGAGTCGGAGGATTTATTAACTATACGTTTACTAGCACACTTATCATCACCTTCAGAACTGTTTAATTAGAATAAATAAAATGTTAATTTTCATAACGCGGGTCGTTTTATGTTTCCCGCCGTCGTCCTAAATGCCGCGCGGTAGTTGATTATCACTGCGCTAGACGGCAAAACAGCAAAATGAATCTCCACTGTTATCGTACATTAGACAGGAAATCTTGCATATGTTTCGTGTTGTAACCTCATCTTAAGCCATCGATATATATTTTTCTTTTGTTATTAATGTTTTTAAGAAACCTTTAAATTTTGCTCCGGAAAGGTAGTGGGCCTTTAATCATTGTACACATATATAGACAGTGTGGTCGCTAAAAGGAAATTAACGAATACGCAAATTGGCCAAATTAGCGTGTGAGCGTCGAAGGCGCGAGATTTTGGTGTTTTAGGGGTCTGAGGGTGACCCCCGGGAAAAAATATTGTAATTTAGAATGGCTGAGATGAGTTTTACAATGCATTTTGATGAATTTGCGAGCGCCCAAAGGCGCGAGAATTTGGTGTTAGGGGGGTCCGGGGGGTCTCCCCTGGAAAAATATACGATTTAGAATGGCTGAGATGAGTTTTACGATGCATTTTAATGATTATAAAGCGTTCTAACATGGTAATTTTTCGATATAAAGCTACCTGCATTTAGAAATGATAATTGTGTCGTCAAAAAATTTTGCAACTCTACTCGATCTGAATATACCGGCTTCACACCATCGGCACATTGTTGTGTAACATAAAAAATGAATTAATTGTCTCGCTAAGACATAAACAAATTGATCTTTTAAGAGACATTTTTTAAATAGTACATAGAATCCCTTGATGGACATTTTTAGCCTAGTTCGTTTGTATTGAATTTTTACTATTTAAGGAAATGCGCCGCGCAGCGGAAAATTTTCTAGATTAATGAAGTATGAAAAATGTGCAGGAGGACCCTTATTTCTTTCAAATAAGCATTTTTAGAAAATTTCAGTCGGCGAAAATGGGGGGGGGGGCAAAAAGACATGTTCGCTTCCTACGCCCCTGGGAATGTAAAACAAGATCGATAACTTTGTAGAGTCCTAAAAATTATTAACATACCGTTAATACTACATCTATCATCACCTTCTGAACGATTTGATTAAAATAAATAAAATGTTTATTTTCATAACGCGGGTCGTATTATGTTTCCCGCCGTCGTCCTAAATACCGCGCGGTAGTTGACTATCACTGTGCCAGACGGCATAACAGCGAATTGAATCTCCACTGTTTTCATATATTACGCAGGCAATCTTGCATAAGTTTGGTGTCGTAACCTTATTTTAGATCATCGGTATGCATTTTCTGGTGTTATTAATGTTTTTTTAAGAAACCTTTATATTTTGCTCCGGAAAGGTAATGGGCCTTTAATCAGTACTTCATATATATAGGATATAGTGCCACGGATTTTTTTCGGGATGCAATTAATTATTTTTAATATTTCTAACTTGAAGTAAAATTAGAAGCTTATACTGTTCAATGGTGGTAATGTGTAAAGTAAGTAACTTTTGTAACTGAAGAAAAATACTAAATCGTCTGCTCCTATTTTTGATAGTGAAAAAATACTATTTGTCAGCGGTGGAGCATCTTTAAATATTTGCATCGTTATATATGTATTTTATTCGTAACACATTTGAGTGTACCTTTACATGTCTACGCGTTTTCATGTATAATAACTGTACTGAACTAACACTCCGCAACACACTGGCCTAACACTATGATTAGAAAAGGTGGAAATTACCTCTAGCGCAAAGCAACATTTACGTACATGTGCATGTAGTTCTAGGTGACCGTGAACCTGCTACACTACTCACCCCTTTCAAATGCCTTGAACACAAACCAACACGAGCCTAGACAAAGCCCTCACAGGCCTGTATCAAAAACTGCAGGTCCGTCAGGATTTACACTTGAAATAATGACTTTAACCAACGGTCGAACCGGTTGTTCCGAATAAACGGAAACGGCCCTGGGTTCCATGATTTCCAACGAAGCCTCAATATCCTATAGTTTACACTTAGAATGATCTACGGCACCAAATGAAATATGTCGAGAGTGTTGTGGGGCTCTAACCAATGACCTCGGATTTACTGCGCTGCTTTACCGATTGAGCTACATGGAGAGGGAAATTCACTCAAGCGTGAAGCTAGAAGGCGACAGTACTACCACTGTGATCTGAGAACGAGTTAAAGTTTATAAAAAAAATCGACAAATCAGTCATTCACATTTTTTGACGATTTAGGGGTATCGATTAAAAACCCCAACTGTTGCAGTAAAAATTCGTATTCTATGATGGGTCCAAATGATATTTATTAACTGTAACTAATTATCAGATCCCTGTGGTCAGTATTCTTTACGTCTAAAAATATAAACTTTATTTATTTTACATCGATTACGAAACAAGTTATACAACTTATGCAAATCACTCTCGATGGCCGGATGTAAGCGCGAGGGATCTTATATTAGTGTGGGAGGCAATCTAAATTAAAATTAGACTTGTAATTCCGCTCCCACTACGATACTCTACGTTACGCTCCATTGAAGCGTAACGTAGAGTATCGTAGTGGGAGCGGAATTACAAGTCTAATTTTAATTAGATTGGTGTGGGAGGAAAACCGGAGTGCCCGGAGAAAACCCACGTGATCTGGCAGGTGACCCCTAACCTTTTCACGTCCGTGCCGAGGATCGAACCTCGGCCAGCTAGCTAGGTGAAATGCGAGTGGCTTAACCACTACACAACTTACTTATTTTCTTGCGATACTTTGTAACGTTTATTAACCTAGTCCATTTTCGATTGTTTTGTATGACTGGTCGGACATAGTTGTACGTTTTATAAATTTAAGACGGATCTGGTGATTTCAGATTTTTAGACGAGCCTTGCAGGTTCGTCAAGATTTATGCTTGAAATATATATCATAATGACTTAACTAACAGTCGACCCACAGGCGCTTGCTAATCATCTGGGCCTAACCCACAGGCGCTTGCTAATCATCTGGGCCTATATAATAATACAACGTTGTTGTAAAACCATATATTGAGTTAAACTTTTTACAGCAGTTTTATATCATATATTGGCCTATATGATCTGCAAGCCCCTGTGGGTCGAACCGGTTGTTCACAATAACGACCTATATTTGTTATCATAAACGGAAGAACAATTGCTGTGGGATCAAAGCATACGGTAGCCCGAGATACTCTGGCCTTGACACCAGACTTAGACATTATGACAGATAGATATCTGTTTTATATGGCAAGCCAAGTTACTTTTTATTCTTTTATTCCGATATCGAATTGAATTTCCGATATCGGAATAAGAATTCTCGATATCAGAAATTCAATTCCGATATCGGTAATTCTAATTCCGATATCAGATATCGGAAATTCTAATTCTGATATCGGAATTAGAACAAAAATTCTTGATATCAGAAATTCTAATTCCGATATCGGAAATTCTAATTCCGATATCGGGAATTAGAACATTCATTTTCCGATATCGGAAATTCAATTTCCGATATCGGAAATTCTCTCTACTCATTATTTGCATTGCAGATTATACTTCATTTCCGATATCGGAAATTGAATTCTCGATATCGGAAATTGAAATACCGATATCGGAAATAGAATTTATCAGAATTTGTTTTCTTATTTCCGATATGGGAATTAAATTTTCCGATATCGAAATTAGAATTTCTGATATCGGAATTAGAATTTCCGATATCAAAAATTAATAATGAATTCCCGATGGAAATAATCGGAAATTAGAATTTCTGATATCGGACCCGTTATGGAAATTGGAATAAAAAGTAACGGGCCATAGTTTTAAGGCCAGGTGCTATATCAAAACGTGGAATAAGCCGACACCGTTTGGTATTCAGATTCAGAATGACCACCGAGAAGCACCACTAACCTTAGTCTATTCAACAAATGAATATTATATCTACCCAAATATAGCAATCCGTCGAGAATAAAGGTGATTTGCATACTACGAGAAAATGGCGACGACGACGAGGGAAATTTAAAGTTGCGGAAAAGAAACTACTGTGTTGACACAATAGAACGTGCATGCGTGATGAAATGGATGGCTATGAGTAGATAAATTATTCCTTGTTGAAAAGACCAAGGTAAATGGCGATTCTCGGTGGTAATATTTTTGTATGTAGTCTAAATCAGAGATGAACTAGCCCGATACCAAACATTGTCGGCTTATTCCACGTTTTGATATAGCACTGCGCTCTGGCCCTAAACCAGACATCTATCTGTCATAATGTCTTAGTCTCGTGTCAGGACCAGAGTATCTCGGGCTAGGCATACGGCTACGCTCTACATCTAAAACTTTATTTTATATTTGTGTCCAGACTAAAATGATTTCGTACGACTTTTAACAACTTTAAATCATAAGCTTAAAGCACCAAACTGTTAACCATACAATATTTTAATCTGATGGGGCCTTGAACTTGAATACACCCGTGCATTTGTTTGGCCTAGCAATGAGCGTTCGAAATTAACACCTGTCCGTCTACCCGTGACCGGCAATTTTTTTCCCACTTAGCTGGTCCTTTGACCGGCAACTTTTTGGTCCATAGACGATACACAAAACTAAAAAATAGCAGTAGATTTTTTTTAGCGATTCGACGATTTTATTTTACACCCAGACACATTATAATGTGTAACATGAGGGATAAAACAAATCCAAATGTATAGGCGTGACAGGATGGACAAGTATATGTACATAACATTAAGACATTATTATATAACAATTACTCTCAACATTTATACATTTCACATGTATGAAACACAAAGTATAACTATTTCATTCATGGTTTAATAAGAAAAAAAACTAAATGATAAATGTAGAATATTTTGATTTTATAGTAGCATCATTATTACGATAATAGTAGAGGATTAAGTTTTTTAATAAAAAGGGAAAGTCCATTTAGGACACTCTTATTACAAACTGATATCAAACCTTTCATCTTTTCATTGTAGAATGGTTAAAAATCAAACTGTACAAAACAAATTTTCGTAATATTATGGTTTGCAGTCAACTTTGTTGAGAGTGCGCGATACCAATCCGAATATGCGGATGTATTTTAAATGTTAATAAAACTATTACTTTGCTAGTTATTATAAAACCTACAAGGATGAATTGTAACTTTGTTAGGACAAATAGCTTTCAGACAGGGCCAGTAAATTTCAGGGTCAGTCGGTGTGTCATTTTCATTTGTGACCCGTTTTCAAGTGTGACCTGTAGCACTATGTAATACTTGGACTAGACTAAGACTTTTATCGATCTGTACCGCAATACTATCTAACATTTAATGGATATATGACAGAATTACATTTCAGATGTATAGTTTTTGGGGAAGAAATCGTGATTTAGTATCTCTAAATCGAGAAGCTACATTAGTGTGATAAAGAGCAAAAATAAACCAATTGGAGAAGGACAAAATCCTACAGGGAGAACATTTCTTACAATGTATGTAGACGATCATGTCTGAGCAATTGACTGACAACTCTGATTACGTGTTTTAATTAACGCAGTTTTACGGTATTTTACCTATATGACAATAATGTATTGTGGTGGTCATGCTTCATTTGTTTCCTTCGTATTTGTGCTAATTCGTTGTTGTTTTTATTTTCTCATGTGCATCGTATATAATGTAACTCTACAGTTGACTCTACAATACACTATATCAAAACTATTGTATACTACATGTATATTGCATTATAGTATATATGTATACATGTACCTGCAATATATAGTATATATGTATACATGTACCTGCAATATTTTTATATTATTGCATTCTTTTGAGGGCACTATGGTCTCATAGTGTTGTCGAGGGATGGCATAGTGCCCGAGTCGGAGCCGAGCCGGAGCCAAGCCGGAGTACAGGATGCTATGACATCGAAAGACAACACTATGAGACCATAGTGCCCACAAAAGACAATGTTTTTACTACATAACGAATTAAAAAAAATGGCAGGACACACAAGTATGTACGATCACCAATAACAATTTATTTAAACGAGTGCGGCCACGTCAAACGCTTAAGAAATATCATGGTCGGAGGCGTCTAAATACATCTTTCCAGACAGAAATCTTTGAAAATACTCACTGCATATTTCGTTGCATGCTCAGTTCAATTTGTTATTTTGCTCTTTTGTAAATTCGTCAGCATTCAAGTTTCGAAACCGTGACATTTATGTTTTGCAAAACGTCGTCCGCACACAGCTTGTTTGCCAGTGAACAGCGACCGGTCGTTATTTTCGTTTATTACATAATTTGTTTACACCAATCTATATATGAAGAAATATAATATTTTCAACTATTACACCGACCGTTCAATAAAACCTTGTTATATTGCACGGTTCGAAGTTATATTGCACGCTCCCATGGAAACGTTATATTGCACGGCTTTAGGAACACCTCGCTGTTGTTGTCTAGTTTTGTAGAAAACCTCCGAGGAATCGCGCGTAACAGTGAGTTACGTTATTATGACGTCACAAAGGTTCACGTTCAATTTCGCGCTAGCTTTATAGATCTCGAAACAAGCACGTCATGTAGACGTTTATCGAGTAGAGGACGGACACGGCGAATGTTTTAGATCAAAAGGCTGCATGCAGGTCTAATATTGTTAAAGAAGACAATAAGACATCCCAACCGGAGTTACAACGTGACGTACGTGGTTTATACGTCAATCTTCAATAGGATTTGAAGCTTTTCCGTACAGTACGGTGCTGATGATTTTGTTAAGTGATTGTCGTATTCATTTTATAATAATATTCAACTGAAAAACTTGTGATTATGTAATAAAACAAATATTTCATGGGTTACTGTGCTCTAGTTCGTAATATTTATCCCTCGGTGATGGTAATCAACAAATATTATATTGCACTCGGCCTTCGGCCTCGTGCAATATAACATTTGTTGATTACCACCACCTCGGGTTAAATATTATGAACTAGAGCACAGTAGGCCATGAAATATTTGTATACAATATGACGTTCGTAACAAAAAGCGCGCCAAACCATGTAAAATATACAAGTATGTGTCAAAATAAAATGGTTGATAGACGTTCTGTTACATAGTGCGGTCTAAATTCTTTATGTGCTTTTCATTTTCCTAACATAATCCATGCATTTTTACAATTTTATCGAAATAACATGGAACACAACTGTTTTCAAAGTAAATTATCCTGTTAAATTAAAATTGCTTTGTGAATTTGCAAGCCGAATTTTGGCCCTGTTTTTTGCTGCAAATTTCCTGTACAATTTGCAGTAAGAATAGGCCAAAATGCCAGTCGCAAAGTCATACAGCAATTTTATTTTAATAGGATAATTTACTTTGCACAAATAATGTGTAATGGTTTTCTTTATGGACCGATTTTAACCAGTTAACGTATAATAAATTATTGTCTAATATTTTAGCACATAATTTTGTTATAAGTATCAGTTGTAAAAAATGTGTCTTGTTAGGAAGCAAAGGTTTCTTGTCAACATTTTGATTAAAACAAAGAAACGGTGTCACAAAGCGTACTTAAATGGTCCAAAAAATTATAATACTGTAAGAAAATGATAAGGAAATATAGGAAGACTGTAAATAAAGATATGTTTCATGTAGACTAAAGATATGTGTCAATAGGACTAAAGATATGTATCATGTGTAGACTAAAGATATGTATCATGTGTAGACTAAAGATATGTATCATGTGTAGACTAAAGATATGTATCATGTGTAGACTAAAGATATGTATCATGTGTAGACTAAAGATATGTATCATGTGTAGACTAAAGATATGTATCATGTGTAGACTAAAGATATGTATCATGTGTAGACTAAAGATATGATGTATCATGTGTAGACTAAAGATATGTATCATGTTTAGACTAAATATATGTATCATATGTAGACTACAGATATGTATCATGTGTAGAATAAAGATATATATCATGTGTAAACTAAAGATATGTATCATGTGTAGACTAAATATATGTATCATGTATATGTGTAGACTAAAGATATGTATCATGTTTAGACTAAAGATATATGTATCATATGTAGACTAAAATATGATATGTATCATGTGTATACTAAAGATATGTATCATGTGTAGACTAAAGATATGTATCATGTGTAGACTAAAGATATGTATCATGTGTAGACTAAAGATATGTATCATGTGTAGACTAAAGATATGTATCTATCGTCAAGACTAAAGATATGTATCATGTATCTAAAGATATGTATCATGTGTAGACTAAAGATATGTATCATGTGTAGACTAAAGATATGTATCATGTGTAGACTAAAGATATGTATATGTGTAGGGGTATTCTACCCGAGGTCACAAAATGTAGTAAAACCCGAGGCTTGCCGAGGGTTTTGCAACATTTTGTGATCCCGAGGGTAGAATATCCCTATCCTTCATATCCACTTATGAAAGAGTATTTTTCTTTCATACCTCGACCTTATTGCAATTTTACAGCTAGAATATCCCGCCATTTTGAAATAAATTCGAATAAATCCACGTCTGAAAGTCAATTTTTATACATGAAAAAATACGTGATATTTTCAACACAAATTCCGTTTGTTTGCATCTTTTATTGTAAAACCAGTTAAGTTTGTGAAAAAATGTTAAAATTTTACCGTGGAAATAGAAATTTTGTTGATGCCGTGACGTCACGAGGCTTTATTGCATGGGTAGCCATGCAATACAGCCTCAGACGGCATGAGTGTATTGCCCTAGACCAGCCAGTATTACACCCCGTAGGTATGAAAGAAAAAAGATATATATCATGTGTAGACTAAAGATATGTATCATGTGTAGATTAAAGATATATATCATGTGTAGACTAAAGATGTGTATCATGTGTAGACTAAAGATATGTATCATATGTAGACTAAAGATATGTATCATGTGTAGATTAAAGATATATATCATGTGTAGACTAAAGATGTGTATCATGTGGTAGACTAAAGATATATATCATGTGTAGACAAAAGATATCTATCATGTGTAGACTAAAGATGATGTATCATGGTTTAGACTAAAGATATGTAATCATTCAATAGACTAAAGATATTTATCACGGTGTAGACTGAAATTTATGTATCATTGTAGACTAAAGATATATATCATATTCAACTGAAAACTGGTGATCATGTGTAATACAAATATATGTCATGGGTTACTAAAGATATAGTATCATATAGACCCCTCGGTGATGGTAATCAACAAATATTATATTACACTCGGCCTTCGGCCTCGTGCAATATAACATTTGTTGATTACCATCACCCGGGTTAAATATTATGAACTAGAGCACAGTAACCCATGAAATATTTGTATAATGTATCATGTGTAGACTAAAGATATGTATCATGTGTAGACTAAAGATATGTATCATTTGTAGACTAAAGATATCTATCATGTGTAGACTAAATATATGTATCATGTGTAGACTAAAGATATGTATCATGTGTAGACTAAAGATATGTATCATGTGTAGACTAAAGATATGTATCATGTGTAGACTAAAGATATGTATCATGTGTAGACTAAAGATATGTATCATGTGTAGACTAAAGATATGTATCATGTGTAGACTAAAGATATGTATCATGTGTAGACTAAATATATGTATCATGTGTAGACTAAAGATATGTATCATGTGTAGACTAAAGATATGTATCATGTGTAGACTAAATATATGTTTCATGGCTTTGGTGTAGTCAATTTAATACATACAATGTATATGCAAAATTGGTAAAAATTCATCTAAAGATAAGATCTGAAAATTCCAAAGAAAATCATTTTTATACATTAAATATACAGACAAAGCCATACAAGGTACAGAGGACAGTGGTCAAGTTGTATTAAAAATTGGTCATTTGGGACACTAGAAAAGTAGTCTTATTAAGCAGGTGTTTTTTTACAGAGGTGGTCGCTAAGACAAGTTTCACTGTTAAATGAATATTCCTTGCGCTGAAAGAGTTGTGTACATATATACACAACTGTTTAGCAGTTAAAAATTATATATTAATCAATTCTACCATCCACATATTGGACATAATCATCCGATATAAGTGCTACACATGCATTAAATACATGCAACGCCTGCAAAGTAAAATGCTGACGAGAGAAACACATGTTACACGCTTAGTCTGCAGAAAAATATCGAGATAAATAGCTTGCTACTAACAAATGTATTTCGTTATCTCGACTGACAAATCGAGTAATATAAGTCATAAAAGTTCAAGCAATCGAAATAGATAGGTTGTTGTCAGCCAAAAATAAAGAGACATACAGCTTGCTACTTACCTTGTACAAGTGCATATCTGGACTAAAAAGATCGAGTAATAAATGTGATAATCTAGGTAATCGATCGCGAGATAAAGGTTGTTGATTGTCAGAAAATATCAAGATACATATATACAGATTGATACTTACAAGTGAATATCTTTATCTCTACTTACAATCAATCAATCGAGTAATAAAAGTCATAATAGTTCTGTAATCGAGATAAGTAGTTTGTTGTTTGCCAGAAATATTTACTGAATGAAATGATTATTGTTCTTCGACATATTGACAAGCATATCGAGCAATAATAAAACTCATAATAATTCAAATAATCGAGATAACAGAAAGGTTGTTTTTACTCAGAAGTGTTAACTGTTTATTGTTCTTACATTTTATTCCTTTTACTGCAAATCGACATACAAGGTATTGATGTTCCATCTATCTTTATACGCTGGCTAATCCTGGATAAAAATTCTTGAAGTCCTTTGGTGATTTTTCGTTAAGAATTCAGGACTGAATCTTGACGAAGAAAACAATTCAATATGTTTTGTAACTCGAATGCACTTTCGGTTTAGTAAACTAGATTCGTGAACCTCAAACCGGAAAACTCGTAATCCGGACAGTTTAGGCTGGGAACGAAGGTGTCCGGATTATCGAGGGTCCACTGTACAATCAAACGGTACAATTTGATTATAATTCATATCTTTACACTCACTACGTTTCTGAGAGGATCTGACGACATCTCATTAGGTGGTCACGTTTGTGGTGACCTTCCAAATTAACCAATCAAATGACTACCACAAAGACTAAATCATTTACAGAAATATCGGAATTACATGTATGTTAGTGTATACACAACATAGACTTACACATTTACTTGTATATGCATGATACTGACGAAATGATTGTCATTAGTTGATGAAGCCGATCGGAACAAATGATTGAAGCTGAAATACAGGTTGGTTGGTTGGTTGGTTAGGCTCGGCATCTTATAAACAGCTACTGGGGTTATTTGAGGACAGGCTCCCTTGTACTCGGTGTATTGTTTGTTAGCTGCTATATTGACTCAATAAGACTTTTAGACAGAAAATATGTCGTCTTTAGAAAAGTATTGTAGGCCGGGTACGTATATTCGTTCTTATTGTTTTAGTGAGTGCATGTATGTTTTGGGAGGCTGCGGTTTATTCGCGTCGCATCTCGTTGTGACAGCGGAACTCTTGCCATGAACTTATCTCTCGAAGAGAAGGGGAAGGGGCTATGGAATATCTTTGGCGTCAGCGATTTTTGTGCAAGTGTTGTAATACTGTTATGTGTCACAACTGACATTGACTTCCACTATAATAATTGTGGATTACGATTATTGTGCTGGGTACAGACAATCACTGAGAAGGGAGGAATGCTGGGCTTTGAAAATTTTCAAGAGACCTAATGGATGAAAAGTTAAGTTATGTGATGGCATTGTTGTATTCTCTAACACTGATTTATTACATAGGAACATATACCTTGAATCAACAAAACCCCAGAGACGAGCTTTGTGATTCTCAAACAGCTCTTGTTTGTCTTGTCTCTTGTATTTCACTGAAGGATGCCACGAAAGACAACAAACATTACAAACCACATCTGTGTAAAGGTCACCAGAACGTGACACCTAATTGGATGTTGTCAGATTATCCATGCAACGAAGTGAGAAAGCCAGAGTAAAATCCAGACATATAAAATTACAGAATGTATGCTGCTTTATCTAATAGCCATCAATTTGACATCTTCAACCTACAGTTTGTTTTGAAGTGTGTTCACCCTTTCGTACTAAAATTATGATTTTGAATGCAGATTCCAAACTTGATCAGTTCATTAAACAGTACGGGTAGAGTATTTTGTATATGTGTATTTATTTTTAGTTATCGTTCTAGACTCTCACACTTGAGTCATAATCTTTTACCCAAAGATAGATATAATAATAATTGGGGGAGAAGAGTAGCATTTTAAAAATATTTCCTTATGCATTCAAATTTATGTATTCCGCAGGGGTTAGTCTTCTCTAGGATTTTATTTTTTTGACAAGAATAAAAGGATTGGACCTCTCGCAGTTAAGGTCATTGTATGAGTGAAAGACTTGGGGTCAACAAGTGGCGCGTGACAAAGCACGGCAGTGAACGTTTGGGGATTTTATGGAAATTCATATATGCAATGGAATAGAACTCAAATCCATTTTCATTGTGGAGTCATACAATTTAAATAAATATAAAAGGGACGAAAATACAGAAGAATTCTGTTTTCATTCTGTCGTCTGCTAAACGGTCAATGCAATGGGAGAAATTGGTCTTTGACCTTTATCACGGGGTAATTGTGGTACATGTACGGGTTTTTAATTCCGTCAGAGTGGTACAACGGTATTTCAATTCCGTCAGAGCAAAATGTTAGCTACGAGTTCAATTACTTGATGTCTCACCCACAGGAGATCGCTAGTCGATATAAATACATAACCTTATACATGATATTGTGAAGTGAGTGGGGGTGTGTATTTAGGTTAAAGATTATTACTCATGTTGTTTACTGTTAAGAAAACCAGAAACAGATAAAAGACAATCGGATTGTGTTGATGATAAGGCTTAATTCAACGTCACAATATACAATTCATACCAGCTAATTGTACATGTATGTACTTGTGTATTGTTTTGTGTTATATATATATCAAGGATTAATAAGTGTGACTTACTTATAAATCCTTGCTATATTTATAGCTTTACGAAATACGAATCCCGGCGAAAAAATGTCGGCAAGTGTGTAACGGTAAAACACAAATATATACCTTTATACGTGAAACCTGTTCACGTAATCATGTACAATATTATAGAACCTTTAGAAATAATCGGGAGATTGAATATTTAAAATGGATTGTTTATTTCTCTTTAATAGTCAATCTGTTTTAAATCATCTGTCCACGACAAGGATTTACAAATACGTCCTTGGTCCACGGCTATATCTTAAATTATACTTTGCCTAAATTGCCTTATACTTAGTACATGGTGTAGATGAAGCCATGAAGAGATGATTTTAATCAGTTTGATTAGTTACATGTATTACACGTATATATCTTTTACATATATCACATGTATATATCTACGATCTGGTGAAATGTGATTATTTTTATTTCAATTTAATTCACTCCTGTTCCACTGTGATTCATATCATTCTTGATGAAATCCAAGTTTCTGCTATAATAACTTATTCATTGGTTATATTTTTTTTGCACAAATAAAAACGATACCTTAAAGCTCAAATTTAGGACCTGAACATTACAAAATATCCATGTAAATGCCGTATTGATTGGCACAATGCAGTGGCGTTTTTTAGATTTAGAGTTACTTTCTTTCGAATCACCCGTCAGTACTGACGGAGCGAAACTAAGGGAAGTAACTCTTACGTATCAGAATGACACAATGGGAGATGGTCCCGAGTTAATGGAAGCATGTTTTGTCTTAAGTTACATAACTTAAGAGGTGACTGAAGTATAGGCTCAAAAAGTCGGCATTTGTTTCGAGAAATCGGGGTCTGGTTGTTTATGTCGAGGTGAAATAGTTTGTGGTTAGAATGTTATCTGTCCGTTATAACGAAATAAAACAAGAAAATATGATTAAAAGAATAAGATAGATAATGATATCATTACACGAGGACGAAATAATCAAATCACTCATCCTTTTTTGTTTTGTTTTTTCGTTTGGTTTGTTTATTTTTTACGTCCTATTAACAGCCAGGGTCATGTAAGGACGTGCCAGGTTTGTTGGTGGAGGAAAGCCGGAGTACCCGGAGAAAAACCACCGGCCAACGGTCAGTACCTGGCAACTGCCCCACATGGGATTCGAACCCGCTTCCCAGAGGTGGAGGGCTTGTGGTAATATGTCGAGACATCTTAACCACTCGGCCACCGTGGCCCCCATCCTTTTTAATGGTGTCACTTATGGTCGCTAATGTGTCATTCATTCCTATGACATCCTATACATTATCGTATCACCAAGTCATCTTAATGGTATTATAATGGTATTGGTATTATAATGGTATTATAATGGTATTGGTATTATAATGGTATTGTATCATAATGGTATTATAATGGTATTATAATGGTATTGGTATTATAATGTTATTGATATTATAATGGTATTATAATGTATTGGTTTAAATGTATTGATATTATAATGGTATTATAATAGTATTATATGGTATGTTATAATGGTATTGGTATTATAATGGTATTATAATGGTATTGGTATTATAATGGTATTGGTATTATAATGGTATTATAATGGTATTGGTATTATAATGGTATTGGTATTATAATGGTATTATAATGGTATTGGTATTATAATGGTATTATAATTATAATGGTATTATAATGGTATTGGTGTTATAATGGTATTATAATGGTATTGGTATTATAATGGTATTGGTATAATTATGGTATTGGTATAATTATGGTATTGGTATTATAGTGGTATTGGTATTTTAATGATATTAAAATGGTATTGATATAATAATGGTATTTATATAATGGTATTGGTATTATAATGGTATTGATATTATAATGGTATTATAATAGTATTGTTATCATAATGGTATTGGTATTATAATGGTATTAAAATAGTATTATAATAGTATTGGTGTTATAATGGTATTATAATGGTATTGGTATTATAATGGTATTATAATGGTATTGGTATTATATTGGTATTATAATGGTTTTGGTATTATAATGGTATTGGTATCATCCATTTATTTTAATTATATCACTCATCAATGGAATCGTCGATTATACAGAGATATTGTTCCCGGATGGTGTGGGAGGGCCCTGTGACTACGCATGTCATTAAAGCATTCTGTGATTACACAGTGAACCCTTAGTAATCCGGACGTCGATACAATGTATTACATTCCGGACGGAAATATCGGAGAACAGATAAGATTAATCGGACAGTTCGACAAACTCAAAATGCGGACTGTTTGAACTTAGTATAGTTGGTAACATTCGCAGGGGTTTTAATTTTGTAAATTCGTGAATTAGCCAAAATTTGCGAAATTCAATACTTCCCGAGCATGGTTTTATATTTTTACATTTCAAACTTTTTCTCTAGTTTGAAGACTACAGAGATAATTCGCGAAAATAATTCCTCGCGAATCATTTACAAACTGTAAATTTTTATATCCACGAAATAAAAACCCCACAAAAACTATACAGTAGTTACTAGTATTACGTCATGAGAAAATAACTTTGTATTGATTTGTTATTCACCCTTCCTGGTGTCAGACGCCTGCCAGTCTCGTTTGGCATCCGATTTGATGCACAGGCGTTTGACTCTAAAGACATTTTTTCTCTCTATAGCATATGTAATACTTATGTCAAGGACACAGTGTTACATATATAATATATAGAGATAAGAATGTCTTCAGAGCCAAACACCTGTGGTGTATGTACAGCACATACGTGTATATCGTAAGTATCAAATCTAAGTCAGTAGGTGTGGCAAGTGGTAAAGAATCGGACACCGTAAAAAAGAATGCATCGTATTTCAAAAGGAAAAGAAATCACTTTATTTAAATTCACAATGCATTGGATTTTTATTTTTTTTTGTCTTTTTCAAATTTATTTTGTACATCGTTTATGTCGAAAATAAAGAGAGGCCAGATAGCAACCAGAGAGCAAACTAAGACGATGATAATTAATTATACCGGACATGTGTGTATTTATCTACGATATGTGTAACGGATCTTTATCAGTAGTGGAATGGACAATTTGTATTCATATGTGTAATTAATGATTATCTCATAATGTGTAATTAATGATTATCTCATAATGTGTAATTAATGATTATCTCATAATGTGTAATTAATGATTATCTCATAATGTGTAATTAATGATTATCTCATAATGTGTAATTAATGATTATCTCATAATGTGTAATTAATGATTATCTCATAATGTGTAATTAATGATTATCTCATAATGTGTAATTAATGATTATCTCATAATGTGTAATAAAAGACTATCTCATAATGTGTAATTGATAATTATCTCATAATGTGTAATAAATGATTATCTCATAATGTGTTATTAATGATTATCTCATAATGTATAATTAATGATTATCTCATAATGTATAATTAATGATTATCTCATGATGTGTAATTAATGATTATCTCATAATGTATAATTAAAGATTATCTCATAATGTATAATTAATGATTATCTCATAATGTATAATTAATGATTATCTCATAATGTATAATTAAAGATTATCTCATAATGTATAATTAATGATTATCTCATAATGTATAATTAATGATTATCTCATAATGTGTAATTAATGATTATCTCATAATGTGTAATTAATGATTATCTCATAATGTGTAATTAATGATTATCTCATAATGTGTAATTAATGATTATCTTTTAATGTGTAATAAATGATTATCTTATGATGTGTAATTAAAGATGATCTCATAATGTGTAATGAATGATTATCTCAAATGTGAAATGAATGATTCACTCATATTTGTAATGAATAATTAACTCCTATGAGTAATGAATAATTAACTCCTATGTGTTATTGATAATTAACTCCTATGTGTAATTAATGATTAACTCATGTGTAATGAATGACTAACTCATATGTGTAATGAATGATTATCTCATATATGTAATTAATGATTATCTCATAATGTGCATTTAATGATTATCTCACATGTGTAATGAATGATAATCTCATATGTGTAATGAATGATGAATGATTATCTCATATGTGTAATGAAATATTAACCCATATGTGTTATGAATGATTAACTCATATGTGTAATGAAATATTAACTCATATGTGAAATGAATGATTAAGTCATATTTGTAATGAATAATTAACTCCTATGTGTAATTAATAATTAAATATTAAATGTGTAATTAATAATTAAATATCAACTCATATGTGTAAGTAATGATTACTTCATATGTGTAATGAATGATAGTCTCATATGTGTAATGAATGAATAACTCATATGTATAATGAATTATTAATTCATATGTGAAATGAATGATGTGAAATGAATGATTAACTCATATTTGTAATGAACAATTAACTCCTATGAGTAATTAATAATTAACTCCTATGTGTTATTGATAATTAACTCATATTTATAATGAATGATTATAAACCCATATTTATAATGAATGATTAATTCACATCTGTAATGAATGATTATCTCATGTAATATATGTAATGCGTACTCAGAAAATTCACTTTGGGATACACAGGCAAACTAACTTTTGTTTCGAACACAGGGATCTTTTCCTGAATTTTACCTGAATTTCGTGTTCATTTGATCATCAGGTCGATATCAGGTCAATTTCTTTAGCCTTATTAAATTATTTTTTAGTTTAAATATATATGAATTTGACCTAAATTGTCCTGAAAACGTTTTGCTTGAGCACAGTTTTTTTCGTACAAGTGATTGAAGGCAAATCAGTATAAAGAATAATAAAACACTATTTAAACTAAATTTTCTTTCTATGTAATTTACGACTTTGAGGAGAGTTACCCCGTCAAAATGAGATTACTCGCGAACGTTTATTGTCTACCTTACTTCTTTTGAACAGCATCTGAATTCAAATATCCTAAATACTCCAGGGGTTCCGATCACTTACGATCTCTACACCCCTGAACTATCTCATAGTGAAACAATAAAGAAAAAAACCACTAGAAGGCAGCTCAGAGAAAATATCTGAACCAATCACAGGCCAGCAAAGATTTCCTTTGAAGACTACATAGAGTGAGCAACGCCCAACTTCAAAGCCACACAGTCAACCACAGTGTATCGTTATACGGCTCTTTGATGTACATCACAGGACCAAATTATCTGTTCTGTTCTGTTGCCTCCAGTTTTACCGTGAGATATGTTCAGGGGTGTAGAGATCGTAAGTGATCGGAAGCACTGGAGTATCGAGGATGAAACAGCTTCCCACACATGTTCATTACCTTTGCAAACCCTTCTTTATTTGAATTTGTGAAACTAAGAAGCACAGGAAAAATAGGGGATTTCCATTAACAAGAGATAAAATTATTAAATATTGTATTGCATTTAACTACTCGACTGCAAGTAATGTAAGAACTATATACGACAGACGAAACAAATTTTGATACATACACTGACACGTCACGTGTACTTTCGTTTCTCATGAACAAATTCACAGCACATAATGATGTAACAGGTGATGTTTAATGTATCGTTATGTTATCATGAACGTAGTTTTCAGTGATAATTACCTCGATAAACACATGTTTTAATTACATCTATAGATATTTTATGAGCATTCATAGTGATGATGTAGGATCACACCTGTTTCTGTCCTACATCTGTGTTGGTAATACAATACTCGTCATCGCGTCCTACTTTCAAAGTTTATGAAGTTCACTGAGAACGGAAAACATCTGTAGAAAATATTTCTAAGAATTTTCCCGATCAAAAGATCAATACCGCATCTTATACCATTATACCTTACCTCTCTGTCAACTGATGTAAGACGAAACTAAAAATTCTTATGTAACGTCATGACATGACGTGGAGACGTCATGATATGACGTGGTGTTGGACATTCCCAGCAAATGTAGGCGTTTAGATTATTTGAGATATTAGTTGTTATAGTTGTGTGATAAACAGTATCTTAGATTTGTGATAATTTCATCGTCCTAAAGTTTAAATTTTGCACTCGAAGACTTGCAAAAATTAGCACTTGTTAGACAAGTTTCATAAAATCTGAAACGTAAAAATATCAAATGTAATTTCATGTAAGATCCTATCTTTATATATGAACCATCGAAAACTTATGAAACTAATTGTATATTTATCTAGTATGAAGTTAATTCCGTGAATGTAAATCCTCCTCTGTAGGAGCCATAATGTAAAAAGATGTGGGTGGCAGTATTGACTTAATTACATGTATTAACTTTGACTTTCACATCTGCGTATCTATTCAAACGGTTCTCGACTAATAAAATATAGAAAGGGAGAAAGGCAACATTTTAAGCATATCTTTTACCTTATTTTACTTATGTCAATTCCATAGCATATTTATTCCAAAGCAAACACCCAGAAGTTAAAAAATAAATTTAGAGCAACTAAATTCGTTTATCAAGACTTTATTTCAACCTGGGAAGATCATTTAGCTAAGAGTCACCAATAAAACACTTCATAGAATCAAAAATTTTGAAAATGGAACTTATAAAATACACAACGCTCATCGCCATGTTATTTAAAAAACTGAATTCATGAGTACGCTAGTGATTTTTACTATATATTCTTACTAATTTTGCATTTTTAAAAATAGCTCTGCAGAATGGACGATCTACCTTAAAGCTGACAATGCAAGTTAAAAACATGCAGTTGAAATTAAAAAAAAAATATTAACGAAATATTTTTTTTTCAAAAATTGTTTCTGAGACATCCCCTAGTTATGACAGTGTGGTATCTAAGGAAGTGGCAGCCATTTTTCTTTTGCTCTGCTTAGTAACCTTCACTGGCCAACCCCCTATATAAAGCACGGAACACTTGACACACGTGTATCATTCTAAGCATATCTTGTCTCGGATACACATGCCCCGATATTGCAAATAACAATGTCAAATTGAAAATAAACACTGCACTCACCTGACAATATTTCATTGAAGTAATAGATGAATGTGTTGTCAGCTATATCCCAACATATGTCCAATACGAACTAATAAAACACTTCAATATACACTAAGTTTTACACGTACATGTAGTTGAAGTAAGTAACTTTTGTAAATGAAGAAAATTACTAATTTTTCTGCTGTGTTTTTTTATAGAGTAAATCTTTAAATAATGTATAAAGGATAAAGATAGTTCTAAGTCTGTACTTGCATAACATCTTGTTACAATTGCAAGCAAAATAACTTTAGAAATAACAATTGAAACTAATGAAAATTACTTAAGATGTATAGAAAAAATTTCACTTGCGTACTGTGTTCTTGGTAGTGACTGTTGTTGGAACTCACTCACAGAATCATTTCCTTCAATGATCTTAGACCTGTGATCAGACAGTGGAATGGAGATGCGTGCAGATGTTTACAAACTGTAGCTTGTAACTTTGTTCTTATCATACAATCCGTCTGATATCCATTGTTTGTTACTATTGTAATAATTGGCCCGAAGCGATTTTCATTGGCTGGAAATTCATTGTGACGTCAAGATAGAAACAATAAAATGACGTCAGGATTTCGAAGACGACGGGACAAAATGGCGGCCTCGCTGGATATTTGTAATTTTTTATATTTTGACGCGAGATTCCTAGATTGTTGTAGATATGTGATATGCTCAGTCGGCTATTACTTATACTGTTTATTTACTACTTATCTCCCTTTACCATGCACTTCATGTCATATCTAAAATAGTAATTATGAAAGCTTGAAATTGGCATATAATGTAATTACGGGGTTTTAGTTATTTTTCCAATACTTTAATTTATTGCTTAAACAATCTGATTAAAATACAGATCCTTATAACCACTCCGTTCAATAGAGGATCTGACAACATCCCATAAAGGGTCATGTTCGGATGACCTTTTTACCACGTGTACTTTAGATCAAATACATTTTTTACACATTGCTACGTCAATTTATAACGTCATTTTGTCCAACTATACATAAACATTTAGCTTTTTTGTGCTTTTTGGGCGAGATGACTACGTACACGAAAATAATTCGGCCATACTTTTCAAACTATTTCGTCCTCAGTCAAGATTCTGGCAGCAGCGATTTGATTGGACAATTTTCAAAGGTCACCAGAACGTGACCTCTAATGGGATGTGGTCAAATCTTCTTATCAAACGTAGTGATAATAAAGCATCTATATTTTAATAAAATTGTCGCTAATAACGAGTAAACGTTGGTTACTAGTTCTATACTACGGTAATAAAAGAAACATAACTCGTATTCTTATATTTATTTTTCGTTTCTAAGTTTTAAAGATGTTCCACCGCCGATAGAGCATAAATGATACCCATCATTTGAACAATCATGTTTATTTACTTATAATTATGTACATTTATGTCTAATTAACACAAAAAATACTTCATGCCATATAGGAAATAGTGATCATTTTGGTCAATGGATTTGTTTGGGACACACTTAATTATTTTCAATATTTTATCTTGAAGTAAAATCAAACTTTTTAATGGTGATATTTTTTTTAAGTATAGGAACTTTTGTAACTGAAGAAAAATACTAATTCGTATGCTCCCGTTCCGGTAGAGAAAAATACCATTCGTCAGCGATGTAGCATTTTTAACATTGCTTTGTCTGACCTTTTCCATTATACCTATCAGTATACGTTATCAGTGAACACGAATAAACACGAGACTCCAAGTGAATAAACACGGTCTTATTTGCTGTTTGTATTTTAATAATGCTCATAGAACACAAATTTAAATCACACAGAAAAAATATGTTTCCCTGCTAAAACAAGTCGATAGTCGAAGGTCAAGTGTCGTCATAAACCGCGTCATTCATCAAGCTGTAAAAGGGAAAATCAATGTGAATTTTAGATACAAAATTATGTTTCAACAAGACAAAGCCAAACAAAGAACCATGCATCCGGATAGGCTTATTATATTATGTAATGCTCGCAAATTCAGTTTGTCGTTAGTCATTTTTTTAAATAAAAATAACTTTGGAAAACCTGGTAGATTGATGTTACTTACTGCATCTCCCAGCGTTTAGAAAAATGAAATCAATCGCTATATCTCCGTTGTTCCCATTACCACGTCGGCCTTCGATCAAAATCTACAAAAAAAATGATTATAGAAATTTAAAAAAAAAAACAAAAAAACCCGGAAATGTGTGGAGCATCGTTATCGCACCAAACTAAACCTTGTATTATAAGATACTAACCATGTATCATCTATTGTAAGTTTAAAATATCCTGTGACGTCATCCATTATATACAATGTGTACAACAGATGTTTCAATATCCATTATTACCGTTGGATAGTCAAATATCCAACAGTTCCCATCCAGTAATCTGCATGAGTTTTAAGCATTGAGAACAATAAAAGACTATATAACAAATATCCATTTTACTGTGGTAGACATGTAAGTAAAATATATAATACTTGTATATGTACGTATAGATATTGTGTTAGAAAAGAAACCCCCAAAATAACTTTTGCAAAAACAATAATAAATAAATATGCCTTCGTCCCGTACATGTGTTCTAAATGATTCTTCGAACACAATGGACTCTCAGTACAAATCCAAATGTTTTTTGTTTGGAGTATCGATGATTTCAAGATGATAATCACGTTCGATTTTCATTAAGAATAATTCAGGTTTTAGTTTCCTGAACCAGTTCCCTTTGTGTCTGTATGGCTGACCTCTCCTCACCTTAAGTTGGCTAAAAAGTGTCGAATTATATCCAATTTTAGAGTAATCTTTTGCATTTCTCTTTGAAGGTGTGTGGTGGTGATTATGGTAGCGTGGTGATAATCGTGACGGTGGTGATAATGGTGGTGGTAGTGATAATGTTGGTGGTGGTGATAATGATGGTGGTGGTGATAATGTTGGTGGTGGTGATAATGGTGGTGGTGATAATGGTGGTGGTGGTGATAATGGTGGTGGTGGATAATGGTGGTGGATGATAATGGTGGTGGTGGTGATGTGTGAAGTGTAATGGTGGTGGAAGTGATAATGGTGGTGGTGGTTGGTGGTGGTGATAATGATGGTGGTGGTGATAATGGTGGTGGTGGTGATAATGGTGGTGGTGGTGATAAATGGTGGTGGTGGTGATATAATGGTGGTGGTGGTGATAATGGTGGTGGTGTGGTGATAATGGTGGTGTGGTGATAATGGTGGTGGTGGTGATAATGGTGGTGGTGGTGATAATGGTGGTGGTGGTGATAATGGTGGTGTGGTGATAATGATGGTAGTGGTGATAATGGTGGTGGTGGTAGTGATAATGGTGGTGGTGGTGATAATGGTGGTGGTGGTGATAATAATGGTGGTGGTGGTGATAATAGTGGTGGTGGTGATAATGGTGGTGGTGGTGATAATGGTGGTGGTGGTGATATATGGTGGTAGTGTGGTGATAATGGTGGTGGTGGTGATAATGGTGGTGGTAGTGATAATGGTGGTGGTGGATAATGGTGGTGGTGGCGATAATGGATGGTGGTGGTGGTGATAATAGTGGTGGTAGTGGTGATAATGGTGGCGGTGGTGATAATGGGGTGGTGGATAGTGGTGATAATTGGTGGTGGTAAGTGATAATGGTGGTGGTGGTGATAATGGTGGTGGTGGTGGTGATAATGATGGTGGTGGTGATAATGGTGGTGGTGGTGATAATGGTGGTGGTGGTGATAATGGTGGTGGTGGTGATAATGGTGGTGGTGGTGATAATGGTGGTGGTGGTGATAATGGTGGTGGTGATAATGGTGGTGCGGTGGTGATAATGGTGGTGGTGATAATGGTGGTGGTGATAATGGTGGTGGTGGTGGTGATAATGGTGGCGGTGGTGATAATGGTGGTGGTGATAATGGTGGTGGAAGTGATAATGGTGGTGGTGGTGATAATGGTGGTGGTGTGATAATGGTGGTGGAAGTGATAATGGTGGTGGTGATAATGGTGGTGGTGTGAGATAATGGTGGTGGTGGTGATAATGGTGGTGGTGGTGATAATGGT